>NC_064263.1:40559789-40873122 GCF_003254725.2 Canis lupus dingo | reverse complement strand
ACAGAAATACATTCTCACAGTTCTGTCTGAAAAGGCATCAGCAGGGCCATGCTCCCTCTGGAGGCTCTAGGAGAGAATCCATCCTTGCTCCTCTGTCTTTGGGCGGCCACAGGTATTCACCCATTGACTTGTGGCTGCAGGACTCCATTGTCTGCTTCTGTCTTCCCACTGCCTTTTCCTGTGTGTCTGTGTCTCCCATCTTACAAGGACCCTTGTCATTGGATTTAGGGCCCACCTGGATAATCCCAGATGATCTCATCTCAAGGCTCTTAGCTTAGTTACACAGGTCTATCTGCCAAGACTCTAGAGGAGAGAGCATCCTTCCTTCTACCAGCTTCTGATAGCTGCTACCTTTCCTTGACTTGTGGCCACATCACCCTACTCTTTGCCTCCAAGGTCACATTGCCTCCTCGTCTTTTCTCTGTGTCAGGAGTCCCTCTGCCTTTCTCTTAAGAGGACATTTGTGATGGTGCCGAGGTTCATGCAGATAATCCAGGACAATTTTTTCATCTCAAGATCCTTAACTAATTCACATCTGTAAAGACCCTGTTTGGAAAAAGGTTCACAGGTTCTAGGGGGTTAAGATACGAATATATCTTTTGGAGGGCTACTGTGTCACCTCCTACACAGTGCAAAAGTATATAGCCTTTGAATGTTCACCCATTGAGGTTGGTTGAATTCCCCTTTTCCACTCGAGGACATTAAGGTTCAGAGAAATTAAGTGTTTTACCCAAAGACATTCAAAACGGAAGTAGCAGAATCAGGGATGAGACCAGGAGTTGTCTGCCTTTGAAGCCCATTCTTTTCCTCCTGTGGCTCCTGACCAGCTAGATTTTGAGGCATCTGTCCTTTGGTTTAAGACACAAGTGGCCATGGGAAACCACACTTGGCTTTACCAGCATTAAGATCTGGTGGGAGCTAGTCCGAGGCCCCTGGTAGCTGAGAGCAGGCTGCGGTGGAGATGGACGGGAAGTTTGGGGGAGGGCTGGGGTGGGGGCTGAGGGCTGCAGGCTGCTAATGAAGGAAGGGGGTCTAGAACCAGGTGTGGGGCCAGGGTACCTTCTAAATAAGGGAAATAGTCCCTAGAGGAGAGGTGGGCAATGCTTTGCCATCTCCGAGTTTTGTACCATGCCTTCTCCGGTTCTTTGATGCGTGAGGGACTTCTGTGCTCGCCTGCAGCTGAGAATCTGTAGGGAAGGGCTCTGTGGTTTGGGTTGGCCATGCCCCCAGCATTCCCTGAGACCTCTCTGAGTGAGGCCCTGGGAACTCTGAGATGAATACCTTGTGGTCCTTTCACTGGTGGCAGAGTGACAAAGGAGAAAAACATGGAGAGTCAAATCCCGCTCTGCCTCTCTCACTGTGTGACCTCGGTCGGACGAGATATACTTTACCTTTCCAAGCATGTGTTTCCTTATCTGGAAAAAAATAAAGAATTTTTTTGTTTTTGAGATTTAAAGGGGATAAAAATGAGAAGTGTACTGGCACAGCCCAGAATATAGTAGAGTCCATAAATGTTACTTCCATTGCATCAAAAAAGCTCACTTCTGGGCCAGAGCAGTGGTTCACAAACTGTAAGCTCTGGCACTTAGAATCTAGAGAATAGAATAACATCCCCAAATAGCTATATATACCTATAAGCAGCATTGTTTCATATATATAATATATATATTATATATATATAATATATATATATATTTGTGTGGTATTGTGCTGTTTTTTTTATTGTGTTTTCAATGGAGAAATCCTCTGTTTACAAAATAGCTCTTGAAAAATACAAGTACAGATACTATAAAACAAAGCAAACTCCAGTCATGAGACACTACATACATCATGCGAAAGGGATCATTATATATATATATATATATAGGGAGAGAGAGAGAGAGACAGAAAGAGAGAGAGATGCTATCATATTGACTCAGATACAGTTACATTTAAAAGCTTTACTGAATTCATAGTAACTTTTTATTATTACATGTTGCTTTGATCAGTGTGCATGGAAAGGTTCTGAAGTTCTCTGATATGGAAAAGGAGTCTTCATACTCAAATATGTTGGCCAGCACTGCAGTAGCATGGGAGACAGAGGTATAAACTGACCAATCAGATGGCGCATGAGCATTGCTCTTACAGAGCGAAGTCTGGGTTCTACAGAAGCACAGAGGAAAGCTAGACAAGCTGCCTGGAGAGATCTGGGGAGGAGGAGGGGATATTTAGGCTAGGCCTTCGAAGATGAGTCGGAGTTTGCCTCATTTGGGGAGCAAGCTCTGCAGGCAGGGAGAAGAGCAGGTTAAAAGGCACAAAGTCCGGGTGCTGAGGACTGAGGTTTGGGGGAGAGAAGGGGAAAGGCCAGACAAGGAGGTGGGAGCTGGGTCAGGGCCAGGCCTGAACGCTGTGCTAGGGGAAGATCACCATAGGCAGGGGAACCACAGGAGGGTTTGCACAGTGTTAGATTGGCCTTCTAGAAAGATCACTGCCCTGATGGGAAGTGGAGCTCAGGATGCCTGTGAGTAGGAGGGATGTTGGGGAGAAGGCGCGGAGCTCACAGCAGAGTGGGAAAGCACAACGTTTCAGAGCGTGCAGCCTGGGCCTAAATCTTCGCCCTGCCCCCTGTCAGCTGAGTGATCCAAGTACTTGTCTCCCTGTCCCTCAGTCTCCTTTCCGTACGGTGGACATAATGTGTCTGCCTCAGAGGACTCTTGGGAGGATTAAATGAGCAAATGCACTTCATGGGATAGTCGGTCTTAAAAAGGAAGGCCACTCAGACGCACGCCACAACATGGATGTACCTCGAGGGCATCATGCTCAGCGACAGAAGCCAGTCACCAAGGGCAAACGCTGTGTGACTCCACTCACAGCAGCTACTGAGAGTAGTCACACTCAGAGAGATAGAAAGTAGAAGAGCAGGTGGCAGGGGCTCAGGAGGGGGAGAAATAGGAAGCTACTATCTCACAGGTATAGAGTTTCATTATGTGAAGACGCAAAGATGCGGTGACAGTTGCACACAGTGTGAGTGTAGCTCACACCACTGAGCTGTGTGCACCTAAACATGGTTAAAAGCACAAACTTTATGTCAGGTATGTCTTAGTACAATTTTTTTAAAAAGAAAAGTTAAAAATGCATTTCAAATGATGTTAGTATTATTGTGCTAGGTAAGTGATGATGAGGGTCGGCAAAAATGAGGATGGAGAAGAGGAAATATCATCTCCATCTTTTCAGGCAGATCCCACAGGGCTGGGTGACCCGGAGCTATGGGTATAAAGCTGAAGCACAGCAGCTACCAGGACTCCACAGAGCCAGGGCCAGGCCACACACCTCCATCAGAGCCTCTCTGAGGACCCATGAATTTCTGCGGCTTGTCCTGCAGGGGCAGAGGGCCAGAGCCAGCTGGTGCTGAGTCACCCCCTGGGCCTGGTGCTGCCAAAGGCCCATCCCTGTACCCATCTCCCAGACGACAGCAGCTGCCACGTCCCAGGCTTGGGTGCTCAGGGCTCTGCGAAGGAATAGCCTCTGTCCCCCAGAATCATACCACAGCAATCTTACCACGATGGCCTTCCTCCCTCCCGTGGGATCTGAAAGCCTAGGGAACGATCCCACCAGAAACCTGAGAGAAGAGGCTGAAGGGCGCCTCCCATTGATCATTCCAGTTCAAGCATGGCATTTCCATGCCTATGTTTTATGGAAACCTCACAGAAACCAAGATGGGGAGGTTTGTGCCACCTCAGCCCAGCCCCGTAGGAGAGGGCCAAGCTGACAGCGAAAGGCCTGAGGTGTCCCCACAGTGGAATTGGGGAGCCTTTTGGGCCTTTTTAGAAGAGGCAGTTGGTGTGGCCGTGAAGCTTCCAGGCTTCAGCCATGCCACTAACTGCTTATGTGACAGTGAACAAACTAACCTTTCTGAGTTTCAGTTTCCTTGATGGGAAAGGGGAGATAGCTATCTCATGGGATTTCTGTGAAATATAATTGAGATACCTACATAGAGCATGGTACATTATAAGTGCTTAATAAACATGTTTTCTTTCTGTGCTGTAAAATTTCATACTTTTTTTTTCTCATAACCACCCTGAAAGGAAGAATTTCTTTGTTTGCTTTTTTTTTTGTTGTTTTATAGGTAAGGAAATTAGAACTCTTAGAGATTAAGAAACTTGGCCTAAATCCCCACAGGTAGTGGATGGTAGCTCTGGATCCCTCTAAGCCTTTGTCCTTCCACTGGGAGGCTGTGCTTCCTGTGTCTCACTGAGTCCTGGACACAGATTTCACACATGAGACCACTTCTAGAGCAGTACTTGGGTAGAGTGGACACCCAGAAAGCTATAACCATACAGTGTTCAGATACAATAATGGGAAAGTGTGTGCCTGGTCACAGGAGTATGGCTCTCCTAGGCCTTCTTTCCATCTAAAAGAAGGAGAAAAATAAATACACACACACACACACACACACCCCTAATTTGCTTCTACCTGGAGTACTGGCTGATGGTGATCATAAGCTGTAGCAGCTACTATAAACATGCAGGTAACTCTTTTTTGGCGGGGAGGAAGAGGTGCACAGCAACACCAGCAGCAGGAGAGAGGGACCCCTGGTCTTTCAGTAGACACAGAAGACAATGCACCTGTCCTGACAGGCTTCTTGAGGAAAAGGAGTACTTTTCCTGGTCCTTGAAGGACCACCTTTTGGTGTATAATGGGTAAGGCCATTTCTCTATTTGAGATTTCATCTGAGTGATGATATCATTTTCTTGTCACCACATTCCAGGCCATTATCGGAGGAGGAAGTAGAACCCCCACCCAGACCCGAGCTCAGAAATGAAAGGATTGGCCTAGGCAGAAGGCAGGGTTGATGTTGGATCTCCTGACTTGGATAACAAGTGCAGCAAAGCTCTGTAGGACAGATTTCCCAACCAGGGAATGAAGACCATGAGGCGCCGACGGTGCATAGCCAGGCATAGGCTGCTGGCAGGCGCCAGTCTTTGGACCACCCAGTCACCTCCCCCTTCAGCCAGTGTGTCAAGCATTGTCATATCTCACATGTGCCTTAACATGTCAGGAAGTACTGCTCTGGGAGGCTGTGCCTTTGAGAGAATAAGCAAGATAGTGACCAAGGGGATACTGCTGCTGGAAATTCAAAGGACAGGAAGCAAAAGCTGCTGCAGATGTATGTCCCAGCCCCTTGGAGAGAGACAGGAGATGTTAGAGTCAGAAACCTCATCTTGGCAGCCCTGCCTGCCTGCCTGGAGATATGTTTTGGATACTGGGATTCTTTCTTTTTAGTGCCCCTAGCATTTAGTAAACTTCCATGTGCAAATCCTGCCCTACCTCTGCTGCATTAATGGGAAAGAGGTTCCTCCATCCTTGGGCTAAGGTTGTTCAGAGGAAGAATTCTCCTGCTTCCCGGAGACCGTGGTGAGAGGCCAAGACAGCCTGAGGAAGCAGAAGAAAGGCTGCTTGAGAACACAGTCTACCTGCTTCCCACCAGGAGCCAAATGGAAATAGTCTCCAGCCTGGACTTGCCTTCGGGAGGAAGTCCACTCGCGGATTAACAAAAATCCGTGTCTTCCCCAACACTCAGAGCTCAGGCTGAGAAGCCGTAAGACACTCAGGTATTTGTGCAGATCCAAATCCCAAATCAGATACAGATCCCAGGGAAGAATGGAGATCCTAAAAACCATGTTTTGCAAAAGCAGGTTGTCTTGCTTGAATGAGCAAACCTATTCATACCCCCAGTCCTTGTTGGCACTAACTGCATCCCCGTGGAGAAGGAGAGCTCAGCAATCAGCAAGACTGTTGGCGAGGAATTCCTGTCCCAGCATTCTTCAGAGAAATTCTACTTCCTCAAACCCTGTGAGAAATTGGTAAAGCATAAGCTTTGGGGTCTCCGTTACCAAGTGACTCAACTCTCTGAACCTCAGTTCCTTATCTGTAGGCAAACATCAAAATAGCAAAACCTACCTCTCAGGTCTTTTGGAGGATTACATGAAGTAAGCTAGATGAAAACACCCGGTCTCATGTGTCGTCATGTATTAGTTAAGGTTCTCCAAAAAACCCCAGAACCAACAGGATCTATCGGTCGACCGATCTATCTAGATTTATTTTAAAGAATTGTCTCATATGGTCGTGGGGGCTGCCAAGTCTGAAATCCTTGGGATAAGCCAGCAGGCTGGAGATTAAGTGAGAGTTGATGTTGCAGTGCTGAATCCAAAGGCTAGAAACTCAGGCAGGATTTCTCTGTTGCAACCTTGAGGCAAGATTCCTTCTTCAGTTAACAGCCTTTGCTCTTAAGGCCTTCAGCTGATTGGATGAGGCCCACCACAATTGATTGTAAATGTTAATCACATCTCAAAAAAAAAAAAAAAAAAAAAAAAAAAAACCTTTACAGCAACATCTAGCATCTAGACTGGTGTCCAGAAACAACTGGTCGCCAAAAGCTGGCCAGGGTGGCACAGAGTTAACTATTAGACCACAAAAAGGCTAGGGTTCTCAACAGACATTCCCTTGCCTCTCTTTCTTCTTTTCAAAGTCACTGCTGAGGTCTGAAGAGGCTTCACTCAGTGACATCTCTGGTGTGTGGGCCTGGAAACTATTAGAATCTGGGCAGTGAGACCTGTGTGTCCCTCCTGTCGCTCTGAGATCTGTTTCTGCTGACTTCACACCCTAGGGAATCAGTGTCCCTACTCCTGAGTCAAGCCCTGGAGGAGGCTTTGTGGTTTTCCGTTGAAGTCTGCATTCGGAGCCATACCAGTTTCCCTCTGTGTTCTGTCCAGGTTGTTTCTGATCCGCTTCTCCAGTACCTGCAGTGTGGCGTTCATTATTTTTGTTTCTGGGGTTGGATCAGAAGACCGGGGCAAGACGGTTTGACCCTCCTGGGCAGCCTTTCTGGCGCAGGGCTAGCTAGCAGTGACTAGGAGACTGCAAGGAAACACTTGGTGGGCGAGTAAGAGTTAACTCCCTGCCTAGAATGTTTCAGGTGGCATCATGCCTGGAAGGAGAGAGCTGGACTCCGTTCCATCACAGAGATTTATACTCCGCAGGTGATCCAAAGTGCTTCTCCGTTTAATGGAATGTGGAATTGCTTTTGCCAAAGAATCCCTGGATGGGTCCTCTATGGCAGCATAAGGTTAGGGAAAAGGCGCTGGACCCGGACTTAGGCCTGGACCCGGCTTTGCCCCTACCTCCCCTTGTGATTGTGGACAAGTCGCTTCCTGAATTTAGGCCTCAGCTTCCACTTTCACAAAATTCTGGAAACAACACTCCATTTCTACCTTAGCTTTGCACAGGTACCACCTTACAGCTTTTATTTTATTTAAGATTTTATTTGTTTTAGAGAGTGTGTGTGAGAGCAGGGACAGAGGGAGAGGGAGAAAATTTTAAGCAGACTGCACTGACTGTGGGGTCTGATGTGGGGCTCAACCTCAGGACCCTGAGATCATGACCTGAGCCTAAACCAAGAGTCGGACACTTAAAGCCACTGAGCCACCCAGGTGCCCCTACCTTGTAGCTTTTAGTGCACCTCCACAATTAGTCATCTCTGTTCCTCATACCACCCTTATGAGGTGGGCAGGATATAGGTATGGAAATGGACTGTTCCCATCCTCCAGACAAGGTCCAAAGAGATTAAATGACTTGCCTAAGCCCACACAGACGGGAGATGATCTAGGAGAATTGAACCCAGCTTGTTTGGGGGCATCCTTCTGAATATGGCCACGTCTGTAGAACTGTAAAGAAGGGCGCACACGGAGCAGCCAGCCAGTGAGGGGGACCCAGTGGGAAGGGCAGCAGCCCCAGAGCGGGGTGATACTGCTCCCAAAGCACCCAAGGGTTTGGAGGCACAAGCTAGTCTCCGCGGACTCCCATAGACTGAAGGAGGGTTAGTCTCCTGCTACTCAAATTAAAATGTTTTCTTGTGCTATTGATTCAATTCCGAAAACATTTATTGAAGCTTTATCACAGACCAGGCGCTCTACTGGGAGGGGGGCGCAGAGTAAGTAAGCAGAAGTATAATGCAAAGTCGACCGTCGACTTCTGCAAGCAGAAGTATAATGAAAAGTTTTATATTTGAAATGCAAACAGAGGGCTTTGGATCCGCACTGGAAGGTGTGTGCGATTGAGTCATCCCGGGGAGATGAAGGCAAATACAGCTGAGCCCTGAAGGATGAAGCCGGATTTGGCCATCAGGAGACAGAAGGAGGAAAGGGGTCGCTGCCCTGCCCTTCCTTGGTCGGTGGCGCCCGCTGCAGCCACCCCTGCGGCCGTGCGACGGGAAGCCAGCTGCCACAGCCTGCTCGCCCTAGGACCTGGCCAGCCCCAGCCTGGCCCCTGAGGAGCCTCTGCCCTTGCTCAGGTTTGATGCAGTGCCTGAAGCAGACAGTGCAGAGCAAGAGGGATGGTGCAGCTCTCGGCAGAGTGCACAGTGGGAGGGGAGGCAGGGCCCCCCCCTGGCAGGGGGATGGGCGGCTGGGAAGGAGGTGCCTTTTTTAGTGATTGGGCCTACCCCTTCCAAGGGCCTGGGAGGCTGAGCTGTTGCTGTGCATGTGTGATGTTAGACTCAGAGTGTTTTGTGTCTTTATTTTAAAACTGGCTTCTCAGTCTCCTGTGCAATTTTCTGTCATCTCGTTGCCATGGAGAAGTCGGCTGGGGCTGGAAGCTCCTGTCCCTCTCTGTGTCAGCATTTTGGGACCTGCCAGTTGCCTCCCGCCCTCTACAGATGGAGGGGGGTGCAGGACCCCACTTGGGGGTTGGACCCTCTCTCTGCCGGGAGTGGTGCTGCATCTCGATTCCCCTTGGGGTAGGAGTTTCATTCATCTGCGTCCTGACTCAGCAGCTCTGTAGTGACTGTCCCTGCGGGCCAGGCCCAAAGGTGACTGTGGCCGGGGGCACACACATATTCAGGCACCACTCTGCCAACCAGTTCTTTCGCATCATCCCTTTCTTGTCCTGACCCTCAACCTCATTCTTCTGTAGAATTAAAGGACTGTGTTTGCTTCTCCTCCAACCTTTATAACTGCTCATTTAGAATCTCCCTGGAAGTTTCTTATGAGTCTCTGTGCTTCTGGATCCCATTTCCTCTCTGTGGCTCCAGCACCTGGCTCAGGATCTCCGGCAAAAGAAGGGCTCCCCCAGGAAGTATCTGTCCAATGGAATCCTTTCTCAGACTCTCTGGGTGTCTGTCTGTCTTGCCTTTCTTCCTCTCTTCCGAGCCCAGAGGCAGCGTGGGTGGCAGCCTGAGCCAGTGGGAAAGGATGGACTTTGGAACCAGAGAAGTCTGCACTTGAGTTTTGGCACCACCTTTTTCTAGCTGTATGATTTCAAGCAAGTGGCTTTTTCACTTGGAGCCGTAGGCAAACCTAATACTTTCCTTTAAACCTGCATCGCCTGTCAATCGGTAATTGAGTTTGGACATTTTAAAAAATGGCATAGGAAGTTCTGGTGGCCCTTTACCCCTACCGGATGCTCTCCTTGCACACCCATGGGGGACCCAGTGAGTAAAGGGTCCCTGCAGGAGGCCTCAGAGCTGTGTTCTGGCTGTGACCCTGAGGTATGACTTGACTGTTCAAATCTCTTTCCTTCCCAAGGCCTGTTTTCCTATTTGAAAAATTAGGGCATTAGATTACATGATCTTGAAGAGTTCTTTTCACCCTAAAAACCTGAAGATTCAACTTTAAAAGAAAAACCTTGCCACAGCTGGTATGACCATCAGTACCAGTGCCCCTCGGGTGCAGGCTGGCCTCAGCATGACCCCTTCAGCCAGCCTCTCCAGCTACTCTCCCAGGAAGCCCTGGCGTTGGATGCGGAAATCTCTTTTGGATATAAAAGCCCTCTTGAATGCATCATCTCTATCCCACCCCAATCTAGAGGCTAGGCTTGGCTTGCGTCCCAGAACAGTGGAGAACTGCTGAAAGGAGGGTTTTTTTTCCTTCTTCCCCAGTGTTGCTTTTTCCTCAGGACCTGTTGCCTTTCTGAGGCTCTAGCTAGTGAGGATTGTATTTCCTGAGCTACCTGCAAGCCAGGGCTCTGTGCCAGAGGAGTAGAGACACAGGAGGCATCCCTCCACACCCCACCCCGCCCCCGCAGTGTTATGCACAGGCGAAACAAAGCAGAGCCTTCCAGTTCCTGAGAGGCTTGTCCAGCGAGTTTACGTGGTCCTGGCCCCTCTGCCTTGGGCAGACTCTTCCCTTGCAGTGCCCAGTGTCCTTTTCCATAGCATTGAGAGGGTTGGGCCAGGGATCTCAAAGTTCCCTTCCTGCTCTGGCACTTCTGTTCTAAGTGCTATAGCTCAGTGAAGGGGCACTTGTAGGCCTTCTAGTAGAGGGACTTGAGCCAAGCCTTGAAGGCCAGACAAGGATTTGGACTGGCCCAGAAGAAATGGATGAGGGCCTTCCTGACTAGAAGAAATGGAAGGAACATGTATGAGCACGGTCAGAGGCTATAGAGCACAGGTGCGGGTGGGAAGCCCTCCAATCAAAACAGAGGGTTCATGCAGGTCATGAGGAGCAAGAGCGATCTTGGACGAGCTAGCTCTTGCCATCCCTCTGAGGGCCGTCATTCCCAGGGGCACAGGGTAGCAGTGGTACCTAAGGACAGAGAAGCAAACAAGGTGGGATACCTCCCTATCTGAGGGCCCCAGTCTGATGCTTCTCATGACAGAATGGCCTGCACCCAGAAGGCACAAGGGTCAGAGCTAGGAGAGGACACCCCCTCCAGGTCCTTTCCTTCTCACTTCAGCTAGCAGGTTCTTGGTTGGTAGGATCAGGGCAGAGTGTGGAAGAGTAAGTCTTCCCAGGATAGCTGCCCTTCTGCATGGTTTGTTCCTACCCATATGTTTTCTTGAAGTCCAGGGGACAAGAGGGGTATTGTGACTATGTCCTTGGGACTGGATTCTAGATCCATCTACGAGGCTTATGAATCAGAGTCTCACATCCTAGACCTAGCCGTGACGTCCATCCCCCCAGTCCTCTGGCTGAGGCTGACTCCCGTCACCCCTCTGTACCCGCAGCTTCACAGATGCCAGGTCCTCTCAGTGCTGCATCCTTGCTTTCTCTCCTGCCATCTGCCTTCTGCATCCCACCGCTTCTGAGACTGTGGGGTTCGCTCATCCTCTTTCTCGTGGACTTTACCTCTTTCTCCGAGCAGATCTTCCTGTAGCCCCTCCTCCACATTCAGCCAAAGTGCTCCCTAAATGTAATCCGCCGTGACGACAACGACAATGATGATGACTGTTATTATCCAGATTTTGCTTCTGAAGCACAGCTCTAATTCTGCTCCTCCCTTGCTCAAGTCTTAGTGGCTTCCAATGGCTGCTGGATAAAGTCCAAAATCTTTAGTCAGGCGTTTTGAGGATTATATTTCCTGAGCCATCTGCAGTGATATGCCCCCTACCTGTCATTCCAAATTTATTTCTTTCTACTGCCTTTTGCACTGCCTCTCCTTCCACCAAACCGAGCTACCACCATTAGCTCTATAAGCTCCATCTACCTTCCCAGCAAAGCCTTTGTTCACACTGTTCTTCCTGCTTGGAAGGCCCTTCCTCCTCCTCCTCCCTTAACTTTTATTTTTCTGTTGGGAAGTCTCCTCTGGTCACCTAGACTATATATTCCTTAATGGTTCATTCTGTGTCCCTGATGGCATCTACCAAGATAAACTCAATAATTTGTGTGTGTGTGGGGGGGGGGAGTGACTAGAAGGATCCTGCTTTTGACCAAACTTGAAATTAGGGTCATTGGAATTAGGGGAAGCTTAGTCATCAAGGCCTGTCCAGCAAGGCCTCAATGTCTATGAAATTCGTTGAAGCGATCTGGAAGTTACCTAGTGTCCGTGGGCACATATGCAGTCAACGAGCTCCACATGCTCATGTCTTTTCTATGCTGCGTACAAGCAAATTGGCAGGAAAGGGTAGAAACCTAGGGGAGCCATACTAACTATGGAGTTGGCTCTTGCTGTAGGTCAGGATAGGGATCAACCTTCCAAGGTGTAGGGGCCTATATGATCCTAAGAATATATCCTGGAGGCTATGTATCCTGGAGGGGCTGTTGGGGGTCCTTCAGCAGGAAGGTGAGGGATCTGAGAGCAGGAATCTTAAGGTAATTATTGTAGGACATTCAGATCCCAAGGGGATCCAGTCAGACATCAACAGGGGTTCAGGCCCTTAGGTGGTGAGATGGCAACAGAGTGTAGGCAGAGTGTCAGGGTCTTGACCATCCAGCCAGAATTAACTCAGACCCTCTAGCCTCAGAAACTTTCAATTTAGGGGACACTAGTCCTTTGGCTGGGCATTCCCAATGGGGATCCTCAGGAAGGCTGTCAGAGGGAAATGGGCTCCCTTTCTGGTCAGGATTGACCTGGAAATAGGCATGCCTTTAATTTGGAGACACGTTCTTCTGGTCTTCAGCTCCTATAGGCAGGCAGAACTGGGGGAGGCAATGGCTGACATTTTGCCAGGCCTGAAGGTGAGTCCTGTCTCTCCACTTGGTTCACAGTCAAGCTCACCAGGCCCTTGCCTCCATTTCAAGCTCAGGCCATGATCTAGCCACCTCTGGGCCACTGGTGGGAAAAGTCAATCTCAGGCTGATACTCACTGCCTGTAAATGGCGTGGAATTAGACTAATCAGTGACTCTTAATTCCCCAACAAATGCAAGTGCTGTGCTAATTGCCAGGGTCCACGCAGGCAGATCCCTGGCTGGCAGCATCAAACAAGAGAAGTGGTAATTTGGGGGCTGGAGTGGGGGAGGGCCTGCTTTGTTGGCTGAGCCAGTTAAAAACCGTATTACCCCAAGTGAGCCATAGTGTAGAGAGCCGGGGTCTGGCCTCCCCATCAGCCAACAGCCACTTGAGTGGCCCACAAGTATGTTTGCAAAAGCTGAATCTCAACACCAGTGGAGCAGTTGCTTGTCCATTAATGGGATTTTCTTTTCCTTTGGTTCATCAAGGAAGATTCCACCAGCAGCCTGGCATGGCACTGCCAGGGCAGCTCATGGGGGATAAAGCATCCCGAACCTTGGTGTGCTGTTACTATGGCAACATGGCATTCCAGACTCTCCAGGCAACCTTACTGGCATCTGCTGCTGTGAAATTTTCAGATGGAGAAGGGCCACTGCTCTTTCTCCAGTAGAGACAGAGCAAATTGTGAAGACAGGGAGCCTTGCACCAAGGACCAGGTCTTAAAGGAAAATGCTGTTCCATCGGTATGGAGGCTTCTTGATGAAATGGTATTTAAGCAGTTAAAGCTCTCTGTCCTAGTCTATCAGGGAGAGCCGCAGGGTCAGGAGAGACCTCCTGGAGGAAAAAAGTAAGAGGAGATGGGGAAGAGTAAAGGGGAACAGTATGAACAAAAGCCCAGCTGGGAAAGCAGATGGAGTGAGTAGATGGGATGGGCCGTTTGGTTTGGTGGGAGAAAAGACATTGGTGGAGGTGGACACGTGTCAGCCTTGCCTCTCTGAACTTGCTGCTCTGAGCCCGAAGCAAAAGCCTGACCGTGGCCTCACTCCACCTATTCAGTGGGTGGAGGACACTCTGCCTTCCTTTCCCAAGATCTCTGCACCTCACACCTCACTTCGGGTGGGCATTTCTTTTTCTCTGTTTTGGCTCACAAGTATTTGCCTTATCTCTTGTACCCACTAGAATCATTGAGCCTCTCCAGAAAAGAAGATGCTTGCCTAAGGTATCCAAAATACGGAGGTCACAGAACATAGGGGTTAAGAACTTAGGATCTGGAGGTCGACTGACCTGGCTCCACCATTCAGTTTTCAGGTGAGCCTGACCCTAACCTTCAGGGCTGAATAGGAATTCTGAACATTCCTGCCCACTGGGGTGTGAAGTGAGAGAGTGGAAGTAGTAGCACAGCACTCCCAGAATGTAGGGGGAGCTCAGGAAATGCTAGTTGTTAAGAGATTGGGAATTCCTTAAAAGAAGGGGACTATCTTATTCATCTTTGCTCATTCCTCCTTCTCTTTCCTCATATACATGAACACCCAGGTAGTACTTTACCTGGAATTGGTAGTAGAAGGATGTCTGTTGATTGGATGAATGCTCGGAACAAAGAACTGTCCACATTGATGGGCTGTACACTCCTGTCAAGTGTGTTGAGCTTTGGCGCTGTTTGGTCTCATAGGACTGGGGTCAGACAGGCCCAGCATCCTGTGCAGCTCAGCCTGCAGAATGAAGTGACTTGCCCATTCACGTCTCATATTCAGCTCCCTGTGGCCTGAAACTTTTACTTCCCAGGATTGTTGGTTTCTTGAAGGACAGGAATAGAGTCCTTCAACCTTTGGGCACAATATATGTGGTAACTAATATATAGCTTTATAATATACAAATGTCTGCATTCCCTCTCACACAAACCTTACCATAGCATGGAACTGTCAGGAGTACCACACCCCCATTCGGGAGGAAGCTGCTGAGGCTCAGTACCGGGGAGTGGGTAGTCCAGAGACACACAGCAGGAAGAGCTGGACCAGGAGCCTGGTCCCGTCCTCTGACTTCAGCTCTGGTGATCCACCAAGGAAAGTTCTTTGGGCCCATATTTCTTCTATGGGACTGAGAGTACTGGGGCGTGATCCCAGCGAAGTAAGGAGCTCTGAGCCTGGAGTCAAAATGCCATGATTTAGGTCACATGACCCATCACTTAGAAGGATGCAGTTGCTAAGTGAGCTGCCTCTCTTCTAGACATGCTTGCTCTCTGATCTTCCTGCCTTGGGTTTATAGTGGTGCTTTGAGAAGTCTGAAACTCTCTAGGGAGGGGGCATTGTTTTCAGCAAATGACGTCTCCATGAGCCACTTCGAGCCCAGCAAGGCGACAGCCTTAGCACATCTAAATGTGTCTGAAATGACAGCCAGGGCATGTTGGGAGGTACGCTCCATTGTCCTGAAGCATTAGCCATCAGAGCTGGAGATTAGTGAAGCTAGTGCCTTGGGTTTATAGGTATGGAAACAGAGGACCTGGGAGGGGCAGTGGCTCACCCAAGCCCACATGCTGAGTTAGTGGCAGAGCTGGCCCTGCAGTCCTCCAGTAGGCCCATGCTGCCCCCTCCCAGCAGAGCCTGACAGTTGCCCTTGCTCTGAGTGCCTCGTCTGAACTCATTTTAAAGCATCAGATGGGGCAGCCCGGGTGGCTCAGTGGTTTAGCGCTGCCTTCAGTCCAGGGCATGATCCTGGAGACCCGGGATCGAATCCCATGTCGGGCTCCCTGCATTGGAGCCTGCTTCTCTTTCTCTCTTTCTGTCTCTCATGAATAAATAAAATAAAATTTTTTAAAAAATTATAAAGCACCAGGTGAAGACATAAGAGTTTTTGAAAGAACTTTGGATATCAGACAGTATTTTCAACATTTAAAAAAACCCTTTTATTATGAAAGTAATATATGACCAATGAAGAAAGTTTGGATAGTAGAGAAATATTCCACTTAGAAGATCACAAACTGAGTAATGCTCTTAAACCTCAGGAACACCCCTGTTGGGCAACGTGCTGTCTTTTAGATGAAGCTTTCAGGCCAGTGGCACCCCCCAGCCCTGTTACACTCTCCAGAAGTTTAACTGCAGAGAGTAGTAGACTAACATTTACAGAGGCCTCTAAGGACCTTAGTTCTGCGACCTGAGGTGGTTATATATTATACTAAAACCAATAGTAGTTGCAGTGGTGGTTAGTGTCTGAAGAGTCTCCTCCGGGTAACACACCACTTTGTTTGTTTGTTTGTTTGTTTGTGTGTTTAAGGTTGTTTATTTGAAAGAGAGAAAAAGAGCTCACGAGTAGGGGGAGGGGCACAGGGAGAGGGAAAAACAGACACCCCAACATGGGTCTTGATCCCCACAACCCCAAGATCATGACCTGAGCCAAAACCAAGAGTTGTACACTCAACCGACTGAGCCACCCAGGCGCCCCACGCCACTTCTTTATAGGTGCTCTCACTTGATTATTTGACCATTATAAGAATCCTGTAAGGTAGGGGAAAAGGTATTCCTTTCCCATTTTGCAAATGAGAAATTTGAGTCCCAGAGACATTAACTGGCCCAAGATTATGCATCTAGTAAGTAATAGAGCTACTGATTTAAGACGAATACCTGCATAAAGAAAGCAGAAGGCACCTAGTAAATATCTATGAATGAATGTTTGACTTCCCTTCTAGGGAAGATGCTAGAAATCACTGAGTCTAGGAGTTTTCAGACTGTGCTCTGGGAAGCTCTAGGATGCTGTGGAGCCCATGGTGGGTGGTGGGGGGCTGAGCACAAGGGGGCTCTGAGCACATCACCCCTGCTCCAACCACAACAGCTTCAAGTGTTACCTGTTCTATCCCCTGGGAAGTTGAAAACTGTTTAGCTGGTCTTACTCCTACATCAGTGGCTCTCAAACTCTGGCGTTCATCTAACGGCTGGTCTGACAGGGCACCAGAACTCTGGCTTTAACAAGTGCAGATCGTCACCGTCAGGCCATGGCTTGAGGAACAGTGGCCTACTGCCTGGTGCTGGGGAAAGTAAGACCCAGGAAGAAGCAGAGGTAGGCTCGGTCATGCAGCCCATAGGCACATAGGCCCTGCTAGGAGTCTAATCTTCCTGGACCTCAATCCACTGCCCTCCCCCTGTGCCGCCAAGGCAGCAGAGCCAGGAAACAAGTGACACCGTGGAGAATAGCAGAGTGGTTTCCATAGCAATGCTCAGTGGCTTGGGCCTGTCGGGACACCTCAATCACTGATCTGAGCTCTAAGCCACAACTTGTGTGAAGTGTTACCTACTTGTTCCATGCAAGGGGTTTTAGGGGATGGGAGCAGAGTAGGAATGGTACACTTTTATCATGTGCCCTGTGCTGGGGATAGTCCCAAATGTACTAACATCTGGAGCAAGAGAGACCAGACCAAGGAGGGCTGGGAACTGGATCCTGGGCAGCAGCTGGGGAGATGGGGGAGGAAACAAGTGTCAACCATGCGTGCATCACAGTGTGGACTCTGCTGAGCACGCTGCACATCATTCAGGGGTAAAGGAAGGGTGATTGTCATTTACAGATAAAGAAACCAAAGCTCAGAAATACACAGCCGGTAACAGGCAAGGTCAACTCCAAGCCCGTCTGGCTCCATAGCTGCTGAGGAACAACAGTTGTTTCCAAATTCCCTAGCCCATGGAATGAGAACCTGAGATGCATGCTGTCCAGCGGACTCTTCCTGCTTAGGGCAGGGGAACGTCTGCCTGCAGGGGACTGGCTGGGTGCTTGTTCAAAGAGCAAGGACAGGCTTGACCAGGCTGAGAGAGCCAAAGGCTGCATCTGACCAGTCACTAGCTATAACGTGTCTCTTCCGCACAACTGAGGCTGCAGGCACTCTACAAACCACACGTGCCTTGGACACAGGCTGCCCTGACTGCCCCCTGCAGACCCCCTCAGCGTTCTGGTGCCCCCTGGGGTGGCCTAACCAGCTCTTTGACTGGGTTTCCCTCTCAAGGGAATGAGCTCCTCCTGGGGCAAGTGACACCTATTCATTCCTAAAACAAATATTTATTGAGCACCTTTCATATACCCATAACTATTCTCAGGGCTGGGGAAGCAGCATTTGAACAAAATGAAATTTTTGCTCTCATGAAGTTTTCCGTTCTAGTGGAGAGACAAGTAAATATGTGATGGGGCAGTGTGTGCTACGAAGGAAAATAAAGCAGTGTCAGGGGACAGCAGGACGGGGTTGAGTGGTCAGGGAAAGTGGTCTGAGAACATGGCATTTAAACTGAGCCCCGAATGCAGGGGGGTAGGCCTCCATGTGGATTCCTGGAGAGGAGTGTCCCAGGCAGAGGGAGCAGCCGGTGTGAAGGCTGAAGCTGGAAGCCCGACTGGCCAGTTGGGAACAGCAAGGAGGCCACCGTGGCTCTCAGGAGGAATGAATGGGACAGGCGTGGCAGCGGTAGGCATCAGAGAGGTAGCTGGGGCCCAGCTGGTACGGAACCATATAGACCAAGGTCCAAACTTTGGATTTCCTTCTGAGCTGAGATGCCACTGGAAGATTCGCACTCTGGGGACACATGGCTGGCCTCCACCCTAGAGCTTCTAGCCCCCTGGGGGAACAGGGGAAGCTGTTCCTTGGGACCGAGCCCACGGGAGGCAGAGTAGTCCCAGCGAGGGAACAGTCACGTAGGCAGGGAGCCTGGCGGGCCTCCCCAGGCCTCCCCAGCTGCAGTGTGTGGTCTTCTCGGGCCCAGGGCCAGAGGGCCTCTCCGAGCCGCCTCCCTCACAGGCCCTCAGCCTGGGCGGCCTCACATTCCCTGGGAACACGTTTGTTGGGGAGAGTCTGGCGGCAGGGCTGCAGCATTTCTCGCGCGGTGCAGCCCCCCCACCAGGCTCTGGGATTGCTGCTCCTCCTGCTGACACCCGCCCCAGGGAGGTGTCCCAGGCCCCGCAGCCCTGGCCACCACTCACCAGGCTGAGGGGAGGGTGCTGCTTCCCTCCGGACCACGGGGAGAACTTGGGCTGGTGGGTTATAATTACCCAAAAGGGCAGTTTTGCTTTCAAGCATTTTATGTTTTTTTATAAAGTAGGGACATTCACAGAGGACGTTTGTATTTATCAGCCTGTGTAGTGTGCACGCGTCCCCGTCATGCACTCCCACTCAAGAAAATGCAAAAACAAGCTGGACTTCAGCGTGAGGAAGGCACCGAGTCAGGCGCCTTGGAGTCCGAGGCACGCCGATGCCTCCTGAGCTGCCCGCGGCTCACCTGGGAGCTCCGATGGTGTCATTCCCGCACTTGCCCTCTTCTCACTCAGTTCACAGTCCCCCGGGCTCACCAGAAGGGTCTTTGGGACGGGTGTTCATTCATTCATTCATTCATTCATTCATTCGTTCATTCATGTCCAGAACAGAACTCTCGGGTTTTCTCGCCCAGCCCAGCCTCCCCCAGGCTCCTCAGCCTCATAAATGTTAGTGCTGCTGTAGTGAACCCCGCTTCCACTCCCTGGGTCAGACCATCGGCAGGTCCCGGACGCCGTGCTATGAGGGTAGAGGGAATCTGTGGGAACCACGGCCCCAGCCCCCAGCCCCCCCCGCCCCTGCACACGGGAGCCTCCTGAATGCCTCCCTGGTCTGCCTTTCGCCGCGGCCTTTTCAGGTTAAGTCAGACCTTTCAGTCCCGGCTTAAACCTTCCAGTGGCTTCTCAGCATTCTCCGAATCAACCCCCAGCTCCTCCGCAGACCTCCCTTGCCTCCTGCCGGCCTCACGCCCACTCCTGGATCCCACCCAGGGACCCCACCCAGGCGCAGCAGCCTCCTCCCTGTGCCCACTTGGGGACTTGGTGCTTGTCGTTGCCCCCGTCCGGAGAGCGCGTCCTCCAGGTGCCCCTGATGGGGCGGGATGTGCCTGTGGCCGGCTCCTTTCACCTTTCAGGTCACAGCTCAGAGGCCACCCTCCTGGAGAGGACTTCCCCACCCCGTCCTCCTCATCCTGTCATTCCACTCTGTTTCTTTATAGCTCTTATCACCAGCTGCATCCCGTCGGCTTGTGCGTCTGCTTGCTTGTTGCTCCCCCTGCAGAACGTGCAGCCCTGGAGGACGCGGCCTGCGTCTTATCCCCGCTCTTCTCCTCCCGCTAGAGCGCGCGTGAGCCTTCGGGTGCTCTGTAACTGTTCCTCCGCTCGTGTGTTCACTCTGCCGCATAAAACCATAAATAAATAGATGGGGCACGGAGCACTTAGGACAGTGAACTATTCGTCTGATGCTGTAACGGTGGATGCATGTCATCGGGTATTTGTCAAAACCCAGAGAAGAAGGTACAACATTGCCAAGAGGGGCCTCTAATGTAAACTGTGGGCTTTGGGCCGCAATGATGTGTCAAGCTGGGGTCCTCACCTGCAACAAATGTGCCGCTCAGGTGCGGGATGTTGGTTGTGGGGAAGCTGTGCATGTGTGGGGACAGGGAACTTTCTGTACTCTATGCTCCATTTTTCTGTGAACGTGAAACTGCTCTAAAAAAAATCAAGTTTTCTTAAAAGGAAAATAATACATTAATGTAAATTAAAAGGATTAATCCCTTAGGTGTTTTTCCTATTATAGTTCCTTTCTTTTTTTTTTTTTTTTCTTGACTGTCTTGAAGTTCAATAAAAATTTACTATCTGGGGGCAGCCCAGGTGGCTCAGCGCCTTCGACCCAGGGTGTGATCCTGGAGACCCAGGATCGAGTCCCACACTGGGCTCCCTGCATGGAGCCTGCTTCTCCCTCTGCCTGTGTCTCTGCCTCTCTCTCTCTCTCTCTCTCTCTCTCTCTCATGAATAAATAAATAAAATCTTAAAAAAAAAATTTACGATCTGAAAAAAATAGAGACTCTATTCCCAAAAGGCTTTGATCCTTCTGAAGAACTGGCCACCGCTCTCCCAGGTGCCCCGACCTAGCACGTGTGCTGCCTGAGGGCTGCTCACCGTGTGCCCCGTGCACCGAGCTAAGTGGGCTGCGGCCCCACACGCAGAGAGGATGCTCAGCAGGCATCGAGTGAGTGATGGGAAAGCAAGAGCGATTTCCTTCTCAGGCCTGTTATATCTAGTGGCTTCTCCCTAGAGCCCTATGTTCTGGTCTGCATGTGGATTCTTCTGGCCCCGACTCTGGGTTCCAGAACAGACCTTCTCACCCGCACCCTCACTGCTGCTCTAACTCCCAGCCTCCCCTCCTTGCACACGGGTGGTTCCCAGACAGGCATGGAGAGAACAGCGTCGAGACGCTCGGTCGGTGACCAGGTTCCAGAAATGGCAGGAGTCCCGCTGCCCCTGGTCCCGGAGCTGCATCTGTGCTGGTGCCCCCCAGGATTGCTGTGTTCATTTAATAAGATGATAATTAATGGAGACAACCTGAAAGTTCTGGCCAGGTCCAGAACAGCCGCACACAGGCCAGGCCAGGGGAGACGGCGCAGATTCTCATGCACAGTTTAGGAGTATATGTGGGCTGTGGGCTCAGCAAGAGTCAGCAGACTTGGACTCCAGCGTAGCTAAGGTGACCCCAGGCTTAACTGATAGAATCAGCCTCCGAGACAAGGTGTTCATCTGGCAGAGCGCATGGTCCCTAGAGCCCTTGGCCAGGTCTGGGAATGACCAAGAGAGAGATGATGGCAACCTGGGACCTCCTGAGAGCAGGGTCCTTGGTTGGCTGTGAGGACAGGCCACCAGATTGTACAGGGGATGATACGTCACCTCCAGGGAAGAAATCTTAGAGGATAGGAGAGCTATCCTACACTATGCCACACTTGAAGGAACCGAACTCCAGAGGTGCCAGCCTGTGCCCTTAACGCTCCACCCACCAGGGGCAGACCCCAGCTGGCAGGACCAGGCCGCACGCCAGGCCTGCTCATGTCAGCATCTCTCCTAGCCTGTTTCTTCCTCCACAGAGCGTGATCACAATGCCATCTTCCCAGGGCTGCCCTGTGAAATGGGCTGGGTCGTGCAAAAGCTCTGGCACCATACATGGTCCTAGTAGGGCCTCGACAGGGCACATTGCCTTTTCTGTTCCCTCTCCCGGTGCAGCCGGCAAGCCCAGAAAGCCAGCAGTTCCACAGGGAGCACAGAATTCAGAAAGACAGTCTGTGGGGAGGATTTCAGTTGTTTATAAAACAGGCCAACACGTTTCCACCTCGTAAGTTCTAAATCCATCATTTCTAGCTCCCCGGATCTAAGAATAGTCACCCAGTGGAGCCAACGTGCCGCGTGCCACAGCACGCTCTCTGCGCAGGTGACTGGGGAAATGTAGCCCCAGCAGCCCCAGCACCTCCTACTCCCCAGGGGGTGGGGGGGTGGCTGGAAGGCTGGCCTCTGCCTCCCCCGGCTTAGCTGTTTCCACACCTCGCCCAGACTCAGTTTTCTTTTCCATGCAGTGTTGATCCTCACCGGGCCGCCCTGACCATCCCATGTGGTGCCGGCAGCGGTGCAGAGGGGCTGCGGAGAGCAGCGGGGAGGTGTGGAGGTGCGGACCTCAGGCCAGTACTGCCCCACTCTGGGCCTCAGTTTCCTCTTATGTAATGGGACAGAAATCGACAAAGAACTGGACAACTTTCTGAGATACGGGGTTTTAAAAGAGGTTCTCAAGCAGCCCCAGCCTGGCAGCCTCAAAATGAGACCTGTGGGGGCAAACCCAGGAATTCAGCACATTTGTCTTTATCATCTGAACCAAGGCTATTGGTCTCTCTGGTCTGAGGGAGCCTGCGTGGAGGCCTGGGGCCTGAGTGGGGATGCCCCGACTCTGCTCTTCGGCCTCCACATTTCTCCGTCTCTCATACACGTCCACGCCTAACCACACCACCACACAAGCTCTCTTCCCAGACTCTGCCCACTGTGGGAGGGCCCGCACCAGCTGGGGGTTGGAGCCTCCAGCGGCAGGCCACCTGCTGCTCTTCCAGGCAGGCTCCCAGCCATTCCAGCCTTCTCCCTGTTAATGAGCGGAGACCGCTCTGCCCGTGGCATCTCCCCACTACATCCACAGGCTCGCTCTTGGCCCTCCAGGAGAGAACAAGGCAGCTCCATTCTCTTGCTTAGCCATTCGTTCATTCGTTCACTCGTTCATAGGTTTATTCCAACAGGTATTAAGTACTAATATACGCTAAGCAAGGTTTAGGCGCTGGGGCACAACAGCATACAAAACAATCCCTGCTTTCAAAGAGCTGTGTTCTAGTCAGGAGAGAGAGAGAGATAATGATCAGTAAAAATACATTTATAAAGGAAAATAAAGCAGATGAGAAGACAGAGGTGGAGGGGGTGTAGATAGCCATTTCACACAGAGTTGTCAGATAAGGTGACGTTAGAACGTGAGGGAGGGAACCTGTAGTTATCAGGGGCGAGAGCATTCCAGACAGCAGGAACAGCAAGTGCAAAGGCCCTGAGGCGAGTACTGTTTGAGGAACAGGAAGTCAGTGCAGCTATGGCCACGTTAGCAGGATAGAACACACGGGCCTCAGGTCAGAGAGGAGCTGCTGTTTATGTGAGTAAACGGAGAAGCCACTGGAGGATTCTGAGCAGAGCAGTGCCGAGTCTGACTTAGGTTTTAACAGGATCACTGGGGCTCTGTGCGGAGGACAGACAACGGAGCGGCGAGAAAGCCCACGAAGCCCTCCCAGAGTTGCAGCGCGAGGCGAGGGGACGGGGCTGGCAGGAAGCGGCGGGGTCCTGGCTGTGTTCTGACCTTACCCTCCTGAATCCCTTCCTCCCCCGCCCGCCTCTTTCTTCCGCGTGGACACGCAGCGCTCCTCGTGGCCCTCAGCCTTCACCCCCAGGGCCTTCCCGGTGCGCAGGGCCCGTAGGCCAGCCTGCCTCCTCTCCCAGCCCTCCCTGGGGCCACGGGGGCCACAAGCCCAGAACGCCGCCAGAGTGATTCTGTGGGCGACCAGCCCCACTTTCTGATTGTGCAGTGGCTTCTTCCCGCTGCCTCAGCTCTTGCCTGAGGGCGTCATTGGCCTCTTGCCCCAGCGGCCCGGAGGGGCCACTGTCCTCCGGCCGCTCTCTGTAGGAGCTGCCCCTGTCCTGGGAGTGACGGGGAGAGAGACTTGCAGCTCCCTGCTCTTGACGCCTGTGGCCGGGGCGGCTCTGTACAGGCCAGCAGCCAGGCACAGGACCCGGGTTGATGGCACCCGGTTTCAGCGTCATGTGTGCATGTGGGCCCCTCCCGGCTGCTCTCCAGACAGAAGAGCGGCTCAGAAAGGCCGTGGGCAGGGCACAGGTCCACATGTGCTACGTCCCCTCGCCTGTCCCGTGTGCCCTGTTCTCAGCACCCCACCCCATCGGCTCACTGCCTGGTGAGACAAGTGCAAATGTAAATTTGTGAGGTCTTTGGAGACGAGGTGACCTGTTAGTTACCGGACTTCTTTGCCCACATTCCTCCCTCCGTCCTCCGCCTACCAGAGGCAGGAGAGGCAGGGCCTTCCCGACCCCCTGAGGCCTGGGCTAGAGAAGACTGTATATGAACAGGAGAGGCCCGGGGTCACACTGCCCAGGTTGGACTCCAGCTGGGTCTGAACTCAACCAGCTCTGTTACCTTGAGTGGTTCATGCCATCCCTCTGGAAAGTGGGGATGACGGTAGATTGTACCCTCACAGGGGGGATTCAGTGAATTCAGTATTCATCACGGGGCCCGGCATACACTAAGCATTTGGTGGTTTTATGCCATTTCATGTGGTTTGGCAGTAGGGAATGAGCCTGAGACTCGGGAGTCATGGATTCGAGTCCTGCTCAGAGTGGCTGTGTGACTGTGAACAAGTTATTTCACCCCGCTGAGCCTAGTTACTGCATCTGTAAAACGGAGTTTGTAACACCTTCAAGGTTGCTCTGGGGATTAAGTGCCATTTGTGTGAAATTGGGAAGCACCATCCTGAGGGGGCAGCCATCATCCTTGTGGCTTGAGATGGCAGGTAGGGCTCCAGCCACCACACAGATTCCCAGTGGCAAAGGGTGCATGCCATCCGTCTTTGAAGGCAGGGTGCTGTAAGCTGTTACAGAACATTCTGGCTTCCATCCTATTGGCCATACCCAGCTGCAAGAGAGGTTGGGAAATGTAGTCTTCACTGTGTGGTTCCAAATGAAGCTTTACCACACGTGCTTTGTCACATGCTCAGGTGTTTGCCCCTCTTCAGCATGGCCCTCCAGCAGAAATGCGGCCTCCTCCCTAGCACTGGGCTATAATCCCGGCACCATAAGGCCCTGTAAGGACCCAGGTTGCCAAGAAGCTCAGGCAGGTGCCACAAGGCCTGAACAGATTTGAGTATTGTGTCCAGCCTGTGCCAGGACCCTGCCAGTCCCTAGGTTCCGCTGCCTGCAGGGCTCCTAGGCTGACGCAAGTGTGGTGGGCCACCAGCCCATCACTTGTCACAGCGTAGATGGATCAGGCCAACTCCATTGAGCCCCATGAGGCTAGGGAGTCCCCCCAGGAACTGTCGTCTTTCCACCCAAGGCCCAGCCATGTGCCTCGGGGCCAGTATCACAGATCTGGATCAATCAGGTGGGTTTCACTTCCCCAAGGACCTGGTGAGCGCCAGGCGTGCTGCAGAGAGCCCTCCGTAAGGCCAGGAATCATCCGCAACCTACCTGTTTTGAAAACTGGGCGTTCCATATTCCGGTTAGCCTAGGGAGAGGCCTACCGTAGGCTACCCCCCCTTCTTCTCACCTCTTCGTGAGAATAGCCTGCACAGCAGCAGCGTGCGGAATCCAGAGGGTCTTCCCATCCTCACGGTGCCGCTGAAAAGGCGGCCCTAAGTGAGGCTGGAGGGGGATAAAGGGAACCCATTCTAAACTGCTGGGGGGGCTCAGTACCCATTCTAAACTGCTGGGGGGGCTCAGTACGTCAAGGTATCGTCCGTTCAGGGGCCAGTCCTTCATTTTTAAAGTTCAGCAGCCTGGTTTCTTCCTATAGAAAGTGTGTTTAAAGCATTCAGAAACCCTCAGCTTCTTGTCATTCCAGCCTGGGCCTTCCCATCTGCTTTGACACTGGCCTGGCCTTCCTCGCCGTTCCCCCCTCTCCCCGTGGTGTGCCTCATACATGGGCAGGAGCTGTCACCAAGTGTCAGGCACTGTGCTGGGTCTTTGAATATGTCAACTCATGCCGTGCTCCCCCCGGCAACCCAGCGATGCAGACGGGGACAGGAGTGCCATGTCACACAGATGTTTGGGAGTGTGGGACCCAGGACAGCACTGCCCAGTCCGCGGTGAACAGCGTATGTTGACACATGTCCGCCAGGGGCCAGCAAGGTCCGACCCGCAGGCCAAAGCCGGCCTGCGGCCTGTTGTGCTTGGCCTCGCGAGCTAGGAATGGTTTCGAAAGGGTTATGATAGAGAAGAAGAATACGCAACGGAAACCAAATGAGGCTCTCAAACCTCAAATATTTACTATCTGCCTTTTTAGAATAAATTTGGCAAGCCCTGGTATGTAATATGCAGAGCTGGTACGGATTCTGGAGCCACACCGCCTGCCTCCTGGCGCCTCTGCGTCATCATCTATGAAATGAGGATCATCTATGAAGCATGGCCTCACAGGGCTGCTGGAGTTAAACGAGATAAAGAACCTAAAACGCCCAACTTCCAGTAGGCTTCTTGGGAAGTACTGGGGGAGGACATCTCCGGCCCCTTGCCAGGCTTCTCGACCCAGTGGGCATGAGAGGCCTGGCTCGAGGCCTCTGGCTCCCCGGCCCCTCGGAGCGCGCTTCCTTGGGCGGAGGAGAGGGCCCTGCCAGCTGCCCGTCGTGCCGCGTCCTGCCGGCCGCCCAGCGCTGCCTTCCTCCCACCGCCGCTCCCGCTGACCGTCAGCTGGTGCCGCTCACCAGGGCCGGGCACCAAGCCCACGCCAGGTGCCGGGCCGGGCCCGCAGGTCCCGAGCCGCGTCCGCCCCCCGCCCCGGGCCTCGCACCCACCTGGCCGACGGGGCCTGTGACTGTCGGAGCCGCAGCCTGGGGCCCGTCCTCTCTGCGTGCACTTCCTCGCTCGTGGGCCAAACAGGGGGACATCTGTGTTTCCCCAAACCCAAGCTTTTGGCCGGTGACTGCCTTCCTACTAGGGACAAGGAAAAGGAAGGGTAATCCCGGGCCAGCCAGCCTCTCCCTGTGACAAAGTGGTCTGTGAAACAGATTTTCAGTGGATACAGAATGAAATGGAGAGATTTTAAAAAATAAATAAAACCATCGAAAAATCAAAAAAGAGTATTTCCTGATCCGGATAGGGATGGGTTTTCAATTCTTAGAAGCAGTAGAAGAAAGTATAAAAGATCAATGTATTTTACTACAAAGAACCATAAGGCTTATGTTTTCTATCAAAAGACCCAAAACAAAATTTTAAGTCAGACCGAGAAAAAAACATTTATGCCAGCTATGGCAGAGAAAGAATTTAATATTTTAGGAATTAATATTCCTAAAATAAAAATCTTTAAAACAAGAAGGCTCTTAACAGACAATAAGAACAAGTATTTATATAATACTACGTGCCAGGCACCATTCTAAGTATTTTATACATACTTACTCATTTAATGGTTGTAAACAACTTTATGGTGACAGTGCTGTTGTCCCCAATTAACAGATGAAGGACATGAGGCACAGAAATGCTAAGTAACTTGCCCAGCGTGACTCAGCTAATAAATAAAGGAACTGGGATTTGAACCCCGACCACCTGTCTCTTGGGTCTGACACTTAAAGCCTTCTTTCTGTACTAAACAGGAAAAAGATATGAAGCAGACAGTATACAAAAGAGGAAATACAAATATTTGAGAAACATAAGAATTATTTTTCAGTTTTGATGGCAGTGAAAGACCAATAAAAACAGTGATATATCTTTTCTGTCTTCAAACTAGAGAAGATTTCTAAACGGTAGAATAAGCAATAAATACTGGCAATGCTGGAGTAAAATGGAGACTTCCACAGGTTGCTGTAGTTGTATTCAGGTGGCCTTTCTGAGAAAATACTGTGGAAGCACTCAGAGCAGTACTCGGGAATCTCAAAAACGTCCATGCCCATTGACGAGGAATTCCCGTTCTAAGAATCTAGTTTGAGAAAGCAATTAGATGGACAAAGATCGATGTGCAACGATGTTCACAGGAATATTATTCCAAATAATGAAAAATTAGAAACAACCTATGTATCTGGTAATAGGATACAGGTTAAGGAAACTGTTGAGTCTCCGCAATGGACAATTTAGACAATCATCTGAAAGAAATGTGTTTAACAAAAGATACCATAAGCAAAGCGAAGAGACATAACCATGGACTTTTGGGAAAAGACGCTTAAAATGCAGAGCACAGTGAAGAATTGTGTAAATAAAAGAATACACAAAGAAAACGTACAGATCAGCGAGAAAAAGGCAAACAACCAAAGAGGAAAACAGGCAAAGAATGTACAGAGGCGGTTCATAAGAGGTGACTCGGTACAGTCCCTCTCACTAGCAGTCAGAGAAACGCAGATTCATTCATCGTACGGATCAGCTGTTGGGGCTGGAGGGGAGGACAGTAATTAGGCCATACCGAAAATCCCAACAGGAGACTCCACAGCCTCACATTTGTAGGGACCCACCCTTCACAAGCACTGCTTTGTACAAGGAGACGTGCTCAAGAGTGTTCACGGTAGTGCTGCTTACAATAGCAGCAATATTACTATCATTGTATAATATTCTTGCACATCATATATTGCGTAATCATATATTATATTGCATAATAAAATAGCGGCAGTTATTACCACGAGAGAGCTGTCCATCGGGAGGGAGGCGGATAAGTAAAAATCTGATTTCTCCATCCCAGGATACTACGCGCCGTTAAAATAAACGAACTAGACCTGTAACTATCAGCTCGGATAAATTTCCAAAAGCAAAGCTGAGTGTAAAGAACAAGTATAAAAAAAGATATTTCAGTGATGCTATTTATGTAAATCTTTAAAACAAACTAAAAACATTACACAGTATTTAAGGACACATAGGTAAAAAGTATAAAACCAGCCTGGCAGTAATGAATACCAGCTTCAAAACAGTGGCTCTTTCCCGGGAGAAGAAGTGGCTGGAGGGCAAGAATGGGAAGCAGGGCTTAGTCTGTATTTTTATGATCGATCTTTTTTTTTTTTTTTCTTTTTAAGGGAAGGGTTGAAGCAGATACAGTAAAATGATGACTAATGTTCTGGATCTGGCTGGGGTAATGTGTCTTGTCTGTTAAATTATTTTTTGTACCTTTCTGTGGGTTGAACTACAAAATTTCAAACAAGTTATTTTTAACTTACTTTTTGAATAATTTACAGTTCTGTGGATAAATATTTGTGTTACAATAGTAAGGGACAAAAGCAGGACAAAACATACACAAGTATTTACAAATTTCACCAATTAAAGATCTCTAAAGAGATTATCTAAAATATTCATACTAATGGCAAGACTCAAAGTCTGCTTTTTCTTTACACTCATCCATATTTTCCATTTTTTGTCATGAAGATTAGCATTCGTTTAATAAACTGGACAGGAAAGTTTTTCAATGACTGCAGAAAAACGTGAGTGAATTTGGCCCTAGGAAAGGGTCTAAAAGCTAGAAAGAGGGTGCTGTGATGGTGCGTGGGCATCACAGGCTGTCAGAAATCTGCGCTCAAATGCTGGCCTGGAGACTCCCTGGCTCTGTGACTGAGTCCATTCGATCTTTTCCCCATTAGTGAGCCTTTATTGAGCACCAGCTGTGTACCGGGCTAGGGATACAGCAGTGAACAGAACATACACGGTCCTTCCCACCCCTGTAGAGCAGATAGTCTAGTGAGAGGGAACAGTACGTGCACCATCCCTGTGAGGGGAAAGTCCAAGGGTGATAAGAAGCACCTGAGTTGGATTGGGAGGCCCAGTACAGAGAGGGCCTGGAGAGAAGAGAAGACCCTGCAAGGCGTATGTAAGGAAGTGAAAGAAGGCAGGGGTTCTGGAATGCAGTGGGGTGGAGAGGAGTTGGGTAAGGGGAGGCCAGCAAGGCAGTCAGGAGCCAGAGCTCACTCAGGGCCTCCCGGGCCGCGGAAAGGCCTTTATGAGGATGTGGGAAGCACTGAAGGCTTTTGAGCGGGGGAGCCATGCAACAAACCTGGGTTGTCAGAGGTGACCAAGACGCTCCTCCATCCTTGAAGGTTGGGGTGGGTGGTGAGCAGCCCGTTGGCCCGTTGGCTGTCGGCGTGGCTCACCGAGTAGGAGAGTGGTGTTGGGATCAGGGGATGGCGCAGATGGAGAGACGGGGAAGGATTTGAAGTATTTCGAGGCAGAGTTGGCGGGCCTTGGACGATGGTGGGTGGAGGCTGCTGGTAGACGAGGTTAGAGTGAGGGAGGGGCCGAGGAGGAAGGTCAGGGGGGTTGGCGGGAGAGGGAGACCCTGAAAAGGCTGTGGGGGGCAGGGTGGCAGCAGGGGTAGTGAGCTCACCACCAAGCGTGGTTGAGCTTCGGTGTCTTCACCTGTAAACGGGGTTTATGGTCTCCCGGGCTCCCAGGGTGAGCGTTGCAGCGCTGTTCTCAAAACCTCTTCTAGAACAGTCTTCTCTCTCTTACACAGGAGGGACGTGTTACTCTTGGGGCTGGAACGAGCATGGCATGTGCGGGGATGGCTCCGAAGCCAACGTCTGGGCCCCGAAGCCCGTGGAGGCTCTGCGGTCGTCACGGGGACTCCTCGTGGGCTGTGGGGCTGGCCACTCCCTGGCCCTCTGCCAGCCGCCAGCCCGCCCTGAGTTGGACCAGCGCCCCAAGGCCACCAGCTCTTCCCCAGATGCCACTGAGGACACTGAATCTCAGGAAGCCACGGACAAAGAGAGAGAAAGTGGAAGGAAAGACAACCAGAAACTTCTACCCAAAGCCAATCTGGCAGGTCCAGAAATGGGGGGCTTGTAACAGAGGCCGTTTAATAAAGTGACTTTTCCCACCCAAAGTGTTCCCAGAGAATTGCTTGGTCAGCTGGTGGGGCTGGCCTGAGAAGGGCTCCGGAGGTACTGTGGTTGGGCTGACCACGGGCCAGAATGATGGGAGGCTGTCTGGCCAGTGTCTGGGGTTCAAGGACACAGACATCCCTTCCGCCCAGCAGATGGGAACAAGTCTCCCCACGAGGGCAATAGCAAGAACCCAAGTTGGTTGCATGGCTGGGGAATCTGGTCTCTGAGCAACATTCAAACTGCCATTGCCAAGGACATGGAAACCAGCAGGTTCCAGCCTGTCTTTCCCTGTGGGGACAGAGAACCCAGCCCAGCGCCCATGGCTGTCACGGTCCAGCAGCCTTCGAGTCTCAGCACATTAGTTTGCTGGTTTGAGGAGGTCGGGGTGTCCTGGTCAGGCAAGCGGGCACTTGGACAGGAAGGAGTTCTTATCTTGGTGACTAGGTGAAGGGAGAAGGTTCTGGATGGAGGGTTGGAAGGAAGTGGAGATGAGTGAGGGGGAAAGAGACAAGACTTCTGGGAAGACCTAGTGGAGGGGACGCTGGGGACAGACCAGGGAATCTAGAACCAGAAGACTGGTGTCTTCATGCGAGCCAGACAGGACCCTGGATCTACCAAGCTATATAGCTTCAGGTGAGGGGCAGGGGGAGTCTGACCCTAATTAACCCCTGACATCTGCCCTTGCCTCTGCAGGAAGGGGCTTCAGGTAAAATGGGGACAGGCCAGACCACTGGCCCCAGGCTTCCCTAGGTGGCGGCTGTGGCTTTGGGGGACAGAGCGCCTGTCTCTCTGCTATGACTGGTAGCAGGCCTTTGGCCAGAGGGCCTCAGAAAACGGCTTTCCCCTGGAGACTGTGTGGCAGTGTCCCCAGCTCGCTGGCCCAGTCTGTGGCCCACTCCACACCACCTCCCCTCGGCGACTCAGGAGAGGATTGGGTCCCTGAGGGCCAGACTTCAGGAAGTTACAAAACCCCAGGACCTCAGAGCAGAGGACCTGTCATGACCTCCTAGCCTAGTGACCTTCAAAGTGCATTTGTTAGAGCCCTGGAAGTCTCCCGAGAATTCAGGGGCCACCGTGGGCTATGGGCAAAGGAAAGCCACCTGGACAGAGGTCCGGGTCCCCAACCCTCCACCTTATTCACAGCAGCTTTATTTTCATCTACATTATATACTGGGCTTCACAGAAGCTTTCACTTGACAAGGGGTCCTTGAGAAAGTTTGGAAACCACTGGTCTTACCCAACATTTCCATTTTTCATTTGGGAAAACAGAGGCCTAACAAAAGGGGAAAGGACCACACACCTCACTCCTGGCCCTGGGTCCTGATCGGGAGGTGACCCATCCAGAGCCTCGAACCAGACCAGGGGGGCCAGACAAGAGGCAACCCTGGGACCAGGAGTGGGTTTAGCTCCATGGAGTAGGGCCGAGGACCACCCTGAGCTCCCCGGGCCTGAGCCTGGGCACCACCCGCAGCCACTGGCTGACCGTGAACCAGTGCGTGGAGGCCTGTTCCCAATGCTGCATCCTGGGAACGGCACCACCGGCCAGCGAGGCCCGGGTCGCCCACTCCCGGAACCAGCGAGAGCCTGGAACAGTCTGTAAGCGCTTCTGCAACGGGAAGGACGGCTCTGTGCACCTTGAGCTGGTCTTGCCGAGGTTCCCACACCCTCAGATGGAGCAGCTGGGTGGCCCGGGATGACCCCCGCCCCGCCCGGCCTACAGGCTGGACGATCCGCGTCAGACACAGGCCAGAGCCGTCCCGCACCGAGAGCCCTCAGGCCCGGACTTCTGGACGGGCTTCCGCCTCACGAGGAGCCAACACGGCCTGGGGGGCCCGGGTCCCCTCCCGCCGCCCTCAGCACCTGCTGGCAGGCACCCCAGTTCTGAGTCTTCTGCTGAGCCCTAGGGCCCCTCCCGAGGCCTTGTGGGCCTAAGAAAGAAGCCTCTCAGGCCTCCTTCCCCGCTGAAACGGGGGGGCGGGGGGGGACGCATCTCAGGCCTCAGACTCGCTCGGGACTCGCCCACAGGGCACAGAAAACCCACACGCGGGGAGTGAGCGGCTCCCGGCACTAGACAACGCGGCTGACGGGCCTGTCACGTCGAGGGCCTCCCTCGTGCCTTTCCCGCGGCAGCAGGAAGTCCTTTCACCGGGTCTGACGGGGGCCTGGAAACTCCAGGCCCGTCCATAGTAGTGTCGCCCACGTGTTTTTCTGGACCCTTCAAGTCCTGTGGTCATTCTCCGACTTAGAGATGTCCAGGCCCCTCATTCCAAACAGACCCTGGGCTCTTCGAGAGCAAGGGGCCTGGTCTTGGTGGATTCCGGAACCCCTTCACCAAGGATGGGCTCTGATACAGCGGAAGGGCCCAATAAATGCTAACAAATGAGCCGGTGAGAACACTCCTAGGGCGCCCACGGGGTGGGGGGGCTTCAGGGGGGTCAGGATCCCCTCACACCACCCGTCCTCTGTTTGCCTCTGACAAGCGTGTGAGGACGACGCTGTGCAGGTTATAACCACTGACAGTCGGTGTCCGTGTCCTCCACCTGGTTAGCTAATGAGCCATAGGAGCCAGTTTGGGTAAATACTCGCTCATTTTAAAAAATGTCTTTCTTTCTGATAGACCAAGTAGAGTGGCCTTCGAATTCCTCCCGTGTGAGAAGAAGGAAGGGAACAGAGAGGGGAGTGAGCCCAGCGTGTGCGCGCAAGCCTCGGGCCAGGCATCTGCAGTGACGGTATAGGGTCACCATGTACCAGGCGCGAGTGGCATGTGTACCTCCTCGCCTGCCTGCCACACGCCCTCCCCTCCTGGTCACAAGCACCCCCCTCTCCCCCAGCAGGCCCACCACCTTCCAACTCGCCATCAGATCCAAACTGGATGAGACTGTGCTTGCCAAGGTGAATGCGGGCCTGGGGCTCAGAGGAAAGTGCTCTCCCCTGCCCCCCAGGCGCCTGGAAGGACACCCAGTGACATGGGAATTGGGAGCTACCTGGTGAGGTGGGAAGTGGTGGGACTGTCCGAGGGAGGGAGTTACGCGTCCTGGGTGCACAGGGTCGGAGCCCCAGAGCCATAAGAGTCCACGGGGCAGCGGGGGGCGCTGTGCTGGCCAACTGAAGGAGCTTCCCTTCCCTTCTCAGGACACCAGGTGTTCAGGCAGGTGAGCAAGGTGGCCAGATGTGTGTGTGGAAGGTTCTGGGCTTCTATTGCACCCATGGCACTGCATGAAGGCAGGCAGGAGGCCAAGTCCTGGGGGCCCTGGGATCCGGGACCAGCCACACTAGTGTCCCTGTCAGTTCTGGGCTCTAGCCCCGGGAAGGCCCCAGTCAGCTTGAGACGGCTTCACCTGAGCCCTGAAGTCAGCCCGCCTGGGTTAAAATCTTCCTTCCTCTTCCATCCGCTGTGTGGCTTCGGGCCAGTTACTTCCCCTCTCTGCACCTGTCCTCTAGCCTCTAAAACAGGCAGGTTGAATTATGTGGGCTGTCATTAGACAATGTTTCCCAGATGCTCCCCACGCAGCAGACGCTCAGGGCATGCTCATCTTTTTTCCCCATTAGCTACTATGTCCCAGAAAACCCACACCGTAAGTGGCTTTGTGCTATGTCCCCTCAAGTCCACCAGAGGTGCTCCCTCCAGCCTGGGTCCCAAGTAGACTGAACACGACGTTCCCTGCAGCAGCTGAGGCTGCTTGGCTTCCACCTCCTGAGACTTGGGAATGGCTGTGGGGTACATAGTATGACCTTGCTGCTCTTCGGCTGCATGACCCCTTAGGTGGAGGCCTTACCGTACTCGTCGCTCCACTGACCCCCGGCCCTTGGTTTCCGGACCACACGGGGTGGAAGTTCAGGCAAAGGCTCCCAGGGGACAAGGAAATGTTAGATGAGAATTCACACCTACCTTCAGCCTCCTACCCACCCACCTGACGGCCAACTCAGTCCATGCTGGAGGCATCGAGAGAGCTGACATCTGGGGAAACTCACACCCACTTTTCTGTGGCCCTGGGAAGAGCATTCTCCTCTGTAGGCCTCAGTTCCTCATCTACAAAATGCTCAGAGGCTGACCACCATGACCATTAGGGACCTCCCCACCTGAACATTCCTGGATCCTCCAATGAATAAGAAACAAAGTGGAAGCCCAGTCCCCACTCCATCCCCCATGAGAAACCAAGTGAACAACCAGTGCAAATCAAGATCCCCGAGAGAGGGCTCCTCCCCTTCAAGAGGCCTCCAGGCTGGGGGAGATGCATGCAGTAAGGAGGTCCACCAGACTGGGCCCAGCAGGGCGTAGCTGGGTAGGGCACCCAGACCTGTCCGTCAGCCCCTCGCCTCTGCCAACATCAGATTCACAGGTCTGGAAGGAGGGGGTGATTAAGGTCCGCACAGGGGCTGGGAGCTCTGACATGGCCAGATTCAAGGAGTCATCAAGATGGCATGACTCACAGAGAAGTTTCCATGTCAGTGAACCCCCTAGAGGATGTCTCATTATAGGGTCAAGTCCTTGTATGCTCCATCCCTTCTGAGAGTTGTCTCCTTCCCCAGACCAAACAGGATCTGCAGAGAGGGTTCCAGAGGGCAACTTCTTTCTTAGGACCTGGTTTTGTTTTTTGTTGTTTTTGTTGTTGTTGTTTTTTCCCAGCAGGAGGACAGCCAGCATCTTGGCTGGGTCCTCGAGAGCAGAGGAGCGAGGGTTCAGGTTTACCCCAGCCCAGCCCAGCACAGCAGGCCGGATCACAGGCAGAACCAAATCACGACACTGCCCAAGGCAATAAAAACCCAAATCCGTGCTTCATCTCAAAAGTCAGCTTTTTATTATTGAGGGCCAGGGCCCAAGGAGGGGAGGGTGTTGAGCTAAAGCAGCATTGCTCTCTTTCCAGGAAATGTTGCGAGCTGCAGTGAAAGCTCGAGATGTTGCATTTTTTTTTTCAACTCAAGCATGTGTTTTTCAAAAATATCATCCTTCCCCACCCCCCACCCCACCACTAATTTTAGAGTCAGATCAAAGCCAAGCTACTGTCCTCTGTTTCTGTTGGGAAAATACTATATTTATTCAAGATGCAGAAGTGGGTCTCTGCAAACCTCCGATTGCTTCAGGAAAACAAATCTGCTTTAGACTATACAGAAACCATGATACAAAATTTATTTCATGCTAGAATCGCTTTGCATAACATTGGGCATGCAGTTTTTTTTTTTGTTTTTTTGTTTTTTTGTTTTTTTACTCTGAAGTACTAAATTGCATACAATGCCAGGTTGTGCCTTGATAAAGGTGGAGGAGGGCCGCCCCTCCCGTGGTCCTGATCTTTTGGAGCTCTAAAGTAACACTTGGAAAATCCGTACGGTGTTGCTTAGTTACTATGAACAATTTGTTATGAGAGCTGGTCACACTGGATCTACACACCAAGAAGATGATAGAATCGACCTAGACTAGCCGCTGTCGGGGGTCTTGGGGAGACGTCCGCTGGGGTCACAAGCATGCCAGACAGGGAAGAAAGCCGCGGTGCGCGTTTCCACAATTCTATTTGGAGCAAAGTTCTCAGTTTCCGCGTGAGAGATGAGCTATGAAGGTGAGGTCAATATGACCGATGACTGACCGACTGCCCTTTATGGAACCTTGACTCTCGATCTCGTGTACAAAAAAGGGAAGCAATCCGTTCCCCGCCCTCGGCCCTCCCCCCCGCCCCCAGAAATGCACAGGTTTCTACCGACCGCCGTGACAGTCTGGCTCCAGCAACGTTTGTGTAAAAGTAAAGAGCTTTGAAAGAAAATAGAGGACTTTTGCTTTTTTTTTTTTTTTCTCGTTGTTGTGGTTCTTTGGGGTGATCATTACAGTTGGGGTTGGTGGGTTTGGTTTGCTGGGTTTTCTCTTTAACTTCATGCAAGTCATGCTAAGGAACCCCTCCACCCCCCTCCCCGAATAAAATAAAATTTAAAAAAAAAAAAGAAAAGGAAAGGAAAAGAAGGAAAAGAAATCCTCTACGGTCGGTTACCATTTGGCCGTAGAAAAAGCTACGTCCGTCCTAGTACAAGACCTGGGCCACTCGGACTCGTCCGGCAAACCTGCATGGCGTGAATTTACTCTGTCCGAGGGTGAGGAGGGGCTGCTGGTCCACCCAGATGCTTAATAGCCACCAGTGTCCTCGGCCAAGCCGCCTGGTCAAGTCACTCTCACAGCCTCTGTCGGCATATACTTAGCAATGACAGGGCTTTCTTTGCAAAGATCTGTATGTAAAGAATACAATTAACACTTGAGCTTCTCTTCTTGGCTTTCCCATCCCGCTTGGTACTTAGTTTTTAAGGAAGGAGGAGGAAAGACAGAACAGCCGCATGCAGAGGCAGGCAGATTCTTCTCCAGCTGGCTTGGTTTTCCCATGCAGTGAGCCGGCCCAGCACTCCTCTCTTTCTCCCTCCTGGGGATCCAGTGAGTCCCTAACTCTCCTACCCTGCACGTGGCTTTATGCACTGCAATTATCCCGAGTAAGGCAAGTCCTCGGCGCTGTCATGACTCCATGAGAACAGGGCCGGGTGGATGTGGGTGGGGACACTTCAACCTTGGCGCCTCCCAAAGACCCTGGCACCCACGCCTCTGTGGGATCGGGGAGCGGGGTACCACCTGTGGACAGTGGTTGCCGCTGGGCTCCCTTGGCCACTACAGGGAGATGGGGCTTCTTCTGTCCCACACTCCCCGGGCTTCTGGAAGCACAGTCAAGACACTCTCCTGTCTGCTCTTTTATAAAGGCCACACAGATTGATCCAACATTCAAGATGAAGGAGATAGGCAGCCCGTGAGACCTTCCCGGGCAAAGCACAGCCACAAAGTCTCTCTGCTTTCCTCCCCCCTCTCTCCCCTGGGCTGCTCCTGCTCCTGTATTCTAGAGCCTCCACCCAGGAAGAAGCCAGTTGCGAAGGGGAGCATCAGGCCTATCCGTGGAAGGTGCCAAGGATGGGCCCGCCCCAGGCCCACAGCCCTCCACCATGCAGCACCATGCGGGCAGCAGTACGCCGCACTGGGGTCCGAGGGACCTCCAGGCAGGGTAAGGAAGCAGGGACCAGCCTGGATCAGGTGGGCACGCACTAAGTGCCAGCGACCAGAAGGACTTCCCCAACTCAGTGGAGGCTGCCTCTCCTCCTTCTGGGTTTGGGATTGCCTTTTATTCTCAATTCTGTGTTTTCTCCTGGTGTGCTGTTGAACCACTTCAAATACTGGAGTAGTTGTGAATAGCCACAGGCCACACCAACTATTGCTCTGAAAAACCAACTATTCCCTCCGGCCCAACCTGCTCACTCCGGTCAGCATGCATCCCGGGTGAGCACGTGAGGCCCCTCCCAGGCATGCACGAGTTGTCCAGCCAGTCCGATAGGCCAAGGATGGCTTCCTCTACCTTCCAGGCCCATGCTGGAAGCCTGGAGCTAGGGTGCTCTGGGCCCCCGCCTCAAGCTTCTCTCCAGCCCATGCTCAAGCTCTAGTAGAAGTTTTTTCCCCGGGGGGGTCAGCCTGAGATAAGGGTCTGATACAAGGAGACCTTGAACAGAGGTCACCATGGGGCTCAGCCTTCACCAACCACAGGGGGCCGCTGACCACACCCAGGGCGGTGACCAGGGATGGAAGGCGCTGCACAGAGTTCTCTTGGCGAGTCCTCCAACTGCCACTAGCACACCTCTTACCTCTGCAAGGACACTGGCCTCACGCCCCCCAAGGCCTGAGGCCACCTCTCTCTTCATGCCTCCCCTCTCACTGGCCTACAGATTCTCTTTAAAGGGTGCTCTTCCCGAACATGGATCTTGGGTGGCTAAGCCCACAGGGTACTGGCCAGGCCAGGCCCACGCCGTTGGGTGTCCTCAACCAAGGGACAGGGGCGATCACCTTGCCTTCTTGGTCTCACCGGCCACCTGCCAGAGCAGCCTGGAGGAGTCACTTCTCCTCTCACATCCCCGGGTAGCCCCCTGCCTGAGGGTCACCACCCTGTAGTCACCCGGCCTATCCCGGGGTCCTTCCTGCCCCTCCGCTCAGTTCCAACCCACCGCTGCCGGGACCTCCAGTTCTCTCTGCCAGCCTGACATCCCACTTGGGAGAAAGGGACTCAGACCTCTGGAGGCCAAGCCTGGGGGGGGTGGGGGGCTCCTTCCGCTCCTCGCCCCCCCAGCGTGCCTGCCTGCCCCTCAGCACCCCTCCCTGCCACCCCGCCCGCCCACCTGCAGGAGCGCGAGGCGGCCCAGCTGATGCAGAGTGCCCCCGCCTCCCCTACATACCCTTTCTCATTCCTCCACCAGGCGGGCACGCGTACTCCCCGGTTGATAAGAGGAAGCAGGGTCCGTATCTCTCGCGGGTGCCCGAGCGAGTAAAGGGCAGGCCCTCATCAGGAGTGAGGGCCTGGTCTATGTGGGGGCAGTCTTCGTTCGCCAGCGCGGCCTTCGCCACCTCCCCATTCAGTTTGGAATCTTCAAACATATAAGCAGAAGCTATTGAGACACTGAAAACCGTTTAGTGGGGGAGGGGGACAAGCCAGAGGCGGGGCATTGGCAGAGGGCGGCCTGTCCCTGAGGACAGAAGAGCGAGCGGGCCGAGGGGGAGGCCGAGGCTGCGGTCCCCGGCTCACTGAGGCAGCCTGCGGGCTGCCCACCGTGCGGGACGGAGGGGCTCCTGGGTTTGCTCAAAGTTTGCAAAAAGATGAGTTGGTGATGGGGCCAGCAAGCGTGGTGCTGGGGGCTGGGCCCAGGGCCCAGGGCCCAGGCGGGGCCGATGAGACAGGATGGTGTGGATGCGGTCATGGGTAGGGGGGCAGACACAGAGCTCGGGGAGAGGACAGACAGACACGCGGGAAAACTCCAGTCCACAGAGGGGGCCTCTTCAGACAGCTCTCTGCTGCTGACCAGAGCCTGGCTGCTGCCGATCGCACCTAGCTAGCTCCTCAAGGCTCCCCAGCCCACTGAGACCCCATCTGTCGCCTCCCCTCCCCCACTGCCATCCGCCTCACCACCCGCATCGCGCTGCTGTCCACACATACCCTATGTCATCGCTCGTCCTGCCCCCACTGTTTGGATTCAACCTGGTTCCTCGGCATGCCTTACCCCCGTACACACCAGGCCTGGCCACACGGCCTCCTCTGTCCCCAGATTCACCTGGGTCGCTCTCTGCCCCGACCCCCATACAGACTAGGGCTGGCCATGCAGTCTCTTCTATCCCCATAGGCTCACCCAGTTCACTCCGCATACCCACCCCCCATCCAGACTACTCCTGGCCACATGGCCTCCTCTGTCCCCACAGGCTCGCCCAGGCCACTCCGTACTCCCACAGGCCCACATGCAGACCAGACCTGGCCACACGGCCTCCTCTGTCCCCACATTCACCTGAGTCGCTCTCTGCCCCGACCCCCATACAGACTAGGGCTGGCCATGCAGTCTCTTCTGTCCCCATAGGCTCACCCAGGTCACTCCGCATACCCACCCCCCATCCAGACTACTCCTGGCCACATGGCCTCCTCTGTCCCCACAGGCTCGCCTGGGTCACTCTGTATGCCCACAGGCCCACATGCAGACCAAGCCTGGCCACACGGCCTCCTCTGTCCCCAGATTCACCTTGGTCGCTCTCTGCCCCATCCCCATACAGACTAGGGCTGGCCATGCAGTCTTTTCTGTCCTCATAGGCTCACCCAGGTCACTCCGCATACCCACCCCCCATCCAGACTACTCCTGGCCACATGGCCTCCTCTGTCCCCACAGGCTCGCCTGGGTCACTCTGTATGCCCACAGGCCCACATGCAGACCAAGCCTGGCCACACGGCCTCCTCTGTCCCCAGATTCACCTTGGTCGCTCTCTGCCCCATCCCCATACAGACTAGGGCTGGCCATGCAGTCTTTTCTGTCCTCATAGGCTCACCCAGGTCACTCTGCATACCCACCCCCCATCCAGACTACTCCTGGCCACGCGGCCTCCTCTGTCCCCACAGGCTTGCCCAGGCCACTCCGTATGCCCACAGGCCCACATGCAGACCAGGCCTGGCCACACGGCCTCCTCTGTCCCCACACAGACCCAGGTCAACCGCCCTACCTGCTCCACCCCCCACGCAGACTTAAGCTAGTCCCTCAGTCGGCCCTGACCCCACTCGGATCACGCCGGCATCTACCGCCCCTCTCCGCCCGCAGCGGGCCTGGTCAGCTGGCACAGGCACAGGAGGGATGTATGCATGAGCGGTGAGAGCGGGCCGTGACGTGGGAGGGCCTCCCTTCCTCCGCTCCTCACAGCAGCGTCCCGGCAAAGCAGAGCAAATGGACGTGTAAAGACAACAGTGGCGGATGGACTCGGGCAGGGAAAGAGGAATCTTGGCCTCTGTGACAGCCTGAGAAGGAGCCTGGGGGGAGGTCTGAGGACACACGTGGTGGGGGGCAAGGCCTGGCCAGAGCAAGGAGCGCTCCCTCTCCCAAGTCCAGGGGCAGAGCCGTGGAAGCCTCTGGAGCTGGCACAGGTAGCCCTGTCTGGCCTCGGCTCCCGCCCATCACTCCTGGGGATTGAGCCTGCCCCCTGCTCTCTGCCCTCAAAGCAGAATCTTCCAGGCCAGGGCGGAGCAACTCAGTCCCCACGGTGGGCACCGGGGCTTCCTCAAAGCTTTCATCTGGGGTGAGAGCCTCCTGGGAAGGCGACACCAACGTGGGTGTGAACACGAGGGGAGGCTCTCTGAAAGGCTAAAGAGTGGACCCTCCTCCATGACCTTGTTCACATCATGTAACTACACGCACAAGTGATCCTCCTCCACGTGCACACACTCAGCGTGCCCGTGGGTGGGATCACGGCCCGTGTACACATCATGTCACTACAAAGAGGCAGTCAGTCAAAAGAGAAATGGACCAATCAGGTTTATTCGTAAAGCAAATCCAAAAAAAAAAAAAAAAAAGGAAAAGAAAAAGAAGAAAAAAAATCCCATCATAATTTTGGAACTTAAAAAAAAAAAGGTCTGTCGTACAAGATGGCAAAGCATTTCACGTACAGTGCGTTTCTTGACAAATCCCAGGGGCTTCGCTCCCCGATTTATTCTGAACCAGAAAGGCCAGTTACCAAGGTAACTCTGACACCACGTGACTGGGGCCTCTCTGGGGTCTGGGAGCTGCCTGGCGCTTGGGGCGTGTCTGTGGGCACACACATGTGCGCACGGACACGCCCCGGCCTGCCTCCCACTCTGGCTGGGCCCTGTGTCCCCTCCCGGGGCAGGGCGGGCGCAGGGGGACAGAAGGGAAGGGGCACCAGGGAGGGGAGAGTGGGTGAGGTGCGGGCGTGCTGCCTCCCTGTTGGCCACCGTCTGTCTGTCCGTCCGGGAGGTACCTCTAGCCGGTAGCCCGGCCGGGGTGGGTCAGAGGTGGGTGGCGACCCGGCCTCCGGCTCTGAGCCCCCGCCCCTCCGCGCGTGCCCCCCGGAGAGTCCGGCTGCCTCGGCCTTCCAGGGCCCCAAGTTGGGCTGGTCTGCCCGCGGGGGCCGGGGGCAGGGGCAGCCGTCGGGCCTCCCGGGTGCGTGCGAGCTGGGCACCCGCGTCTCCCTGGAAAGCCTCCAGGACCCCCCTGGGGCCTGCTGCTTCTCTCAATGGTGGTGGCCTTCGCGGGAAGCTAGGGCTGGGTGCTGGGCTGGGCAGCGGGTTTATCTGCGGGTTGGGTTCGTCCGGGTTCTCCCTCCCCAACTCCAGAGGGGCGGCTGGAAAGGAGAGAAACCAACGAGGGCCCGACTCTCTGAACCCGGGGAACCCGTGAAAGAGGCCGGAGGTGCCAGCGCAGCCAAGCCTCCCCCCGCCCGCCCCCGCCCTGTCCTTCGGAGGAGAAGGCCACCGGGAGCCCTGGTTCCCACCTGCTCCCCCGAAGGCCGGGAGCCCTGCCCGCCCTGGCCCGGGCCCTCGGCCCCCCAGCCCCGCCGGCCTGCAATGATGAAATGACAGCATGGGCAGCGTCTCACGGAGATGGTTTCCAGGCTTTGAAATGGGCTGAGAGAGATGAGCATCTGCAAGAGGGTCATTTTTTTTTAAACTTTGGAGCAAGGAGAACCCGGTGTGTGGGCCCTCGGCCAGCACGGCTGGCGTCTCTGCCCTGCTCTCCGGGCACCGCCGAGGTACTTACTGTTCACACCAGCAGCGGGCGCCGGGGGGGGCGCACGCCAGGCTGGGGCAGGGTGGGGGGTGCTGGGCATTGCCTTGGGTTTAGCCCCCAGGGGTCTGCCCAGCTGGGGGCCCAGGGAAAAAGTCCCAGGCTAACTGGGGACAGTCTGTGAGAGACACGAGCAGAGTATAATCACGAGAACTGGCACAAGTCATGCAACAAAACGAGGAGAGAGAGAGAAAGAGAGAGAGAGAGAAACATGATTAGTGGAGAGAGAGAGAAAGAGAGAAAATGTGAACAACACAGAAAAGAACACCCATGCCTGGCCCCCAGAGTGGGCTCATTTCTCTACTATTTCCCCCTTGGCCCGCCTGGGGGCCACGAGGACCCCACTCCGGACCCCAGCTGCCCACCCTGGCCCTCGAACCCGAGCAAAAACTCGGTCGGCCCCATGTGCAGGGCCCCTGCCCGCACCCTGTCTGGTCACCCCTCCCGGATCCTGTCACCCTCCCGCCCCATGGAGTACCGCCACTCCCAGCACCCCCTGCAGCCCAGCGGAGGACAGTGGAAGGCCAGGGCCGGGGGCCCTGCCAACGCAGCTGCTCAGGGAGAAGCCCCCTTCCAAGAGGACCAGAGGCTGCAGTGGTAGCTCCTGGGGAGCCCAGGTGGGAGTTTCTCTGGGGCTTCATGCTGTCCTACCTGCCAGTGGGCAAAAAGTAGGTGTGGCCACCAACCCACCCCCGTGCCAGTACCCCGCTCACCTACAGTGGGAGCCCCGTACGCAGCGCCACAGAGGACCAACCCATGTCACAGGAGCGGAGATGGACAAGACACACACGTGAATGGACATGGCAGGACAGAGGGAGCGCTCCGAGCTGTCCAGGGCAGGTGGTCTAGGAGCCCGACTACAGAGGGGGAGGAGACCCTTCTGGGGAGATGAGCAGCTTCTGAGCCATTGGCCCCAGGCAGTCCCTGACTATGTGAGGTGCCCTCCTGGCATCCCCCCATGAGGCTCTATGACCCCCCACAGGACAAATCCCCAAAACCCTGAGGCCATGCCAGCCATGGTACAGAGGAAGAGACCAGATCGTCCCTCACAGACACACAGACCTGAAGCTTCAGGACAGACCAAGAGGTGGAGGTGAGGGAAGGTGCTGTTGATGTGCCCAGGAGGCCTTGCTTGAGTCCTAGGAGTCTGGCCCTTGGTGGGGGGGTGAGGGGTAGGGGGTGTCCCAGAGCCCAGCAGGCTGCATGTGGCCTTAAACCAGATTCTAATTGTGGAATTAGGAAACCCAGATTTCACCGAGGCCACCTGACTGTCCTTGGGAGTGGAGCGAGGCTGGAAAGGCCTTGTGGGGTCGTGTCTTACCTCTCTCAATTCTTGTAGGGTCAGGTCTCCACCCACATTTGCCTTCCTCACCTCTGGCCTCCCCACCCCATTCACTCATAGACACCCCCACTCCCATCTAGGTATGTAGCTGCAAGCAGAAGAGGAAGCAAATGGGAAGGGACTCAGTGATGCAGAGACGGAAGTCCCTTTAGGACCACGCACCTTGGTGATAGATCATCTGGGTTTCACATACCAGCTTTTGGAAGCAGGAGCGTTTGGGTTAGGGATGAGGCTCAGAGGGGTCTGGGAGCCAAGGTCTGGACAGCACGACAGCACCTCCAGGGCAAGTGAGTATTTGGGGAGGGAGGGAGGGCAGACTGTAGTGGGGGGAGAGAAAGGCAGGAAGGTCTGGGCATCTGGGCTCCTGAGGGCCAGCTTGGGAGGCCCCAAATCCCTCCTCAGCCAGAGACTGCACGAGCCAGAGCTCTCTGGGGCCAGGGCAGCCAGGGCTGGGGGGCCCAGGGGATCCACCAGGAGTGGAAGGGCTTCACAGGTCTGCTGCAGCATGGGAAGAGGGCTTTGTCTCTGGGACTAGCTGGCGTGCATGCCCGAACACACACGCCTGCACTTGGCACACATGTGTGTGCATGTGTGCGTGTCTGAGCTTGCGTGTGCGTGTGCATGCCCTCAGCACATGGGGAATACTGGCATTTTCTAGGAGTACAGAGGAGTTTGTGCCTGACTGGAGTGAACTGGGGATCCTTGGTAGGCTGGCCTGGGCACCCAAGCTTGGGGCACTGACAGATCGAGTGTTGCAGGGCATGTGACAGGAGGGCCAAGTAGTGTCACGGTGATGTCACCCAACTCTGAGCTCTTCCTGCTGGGGCCTGGAGTGGAAGTGGGGGCTGAGCCAGCCCAGACCCTCCCCAGAGCCCCAGGAACTCCTCTTGCCGTCATGGTGGCTCCTGAGGTCACACGTCCACCTAATCCAAAGCAGAGAGGTGGGGTAGGAGCTCTCCACTAGCCCGTGCCTCACCTGCCGATGGGAGCCATGCCTCAGCCCGGGGGCCCGGCCCTACCTCAGGCCCCCTGTTTTAGCCTCGGAGACCCTCGCCCACCCCCTGGTCCAGCCCAGGACCCTGACCACATTCCTCTTGAGTGCCTACAGGAATCCAGGAAGCGGGGAGGGGCATGGGACCAGATGAACGGGCAGGAGAGCCCCCACGGGCAGAGAGGCGGGTCTTGGGGGTACTGCGCTGGGCAGCACAGGTGTGGAATGAAGCCAGATCGGGGGCAGGACAGGGTGGTGGGCGCATTAGCGGGGAAGAATCAATCATCCGCTGGGTGAGGCCACCCAAACCGGGGGAAACTTGCTCATCCAGGGCTGAGCTAGCCTCCTGCCAGACCTGGGCACGGGGACGTCCTTCATAGACTAAATGCTACCTACCACTCACTCAGCCTCCCTCACCCCGGCACTTCTTAGCTCAGTGCTGTCATTCTTCTCTGGGTCATTCATTTCCTTGAAATCCCTGTGTCCACAGAATAAGTCGATGGTATTCCATGGGTAGAGGTAGACTATGGGCTTTATATCTTCGGACCAGAGCCCCGTGATCAACTTTATGTGCTATGTGCAGGTTCTCATAAAACTGAGATAGTCCCATAACAAACCACTAGCCATGGAATATGAGAATATATCCCACGGTGACTAGTATTGTTTCGTGGCCCCCCTCCCCCCTGGCCCCCCACTGAATTCACGGGAATGTGGCTGTACACTGGTCTGGATGTCACGTATTGCTGCTGCAGTACCTACTGCCGGAAATGGGGAGAACCCTCGGTGGGAGGTGGTTGCTGGTCTGTAGTGCTTTCGTCTAAGCTGCCCGGGGTGGTGGCCCCCCTCTAGTCCTTTGCTCACCAGCCGCTTCCATCAGAAGAAGGCCACCGGAAACTCCCACTCGACCGTCAACCCAAACAGACAACGTGAAAGCTAGAGTCGCTCCAACAGGTTCCTAAAGATAAATGCTAAACTCTAGAGTGGTGGTAGATGAGTTGGTTCGGCATGCTATGGGGTAAGTAAGCTTGTTACGGAGGGCTACAGGCGTCTCCTAGGACGCACCTGGAGCTAGGCAGCCGGAATCAGAGCAGGAGTTCTACTCAGCTATGGAGACAGGCTCTGTTGGGGGTGAGAATCCTTGCTACTGCCTTCGCAGGGACCCTCCTGCCAGATCCCGTGCACCAACTGTGCTGCCCGCACAGCCTGAAGGGAGCCGAGTAAAGACCACATCAGAAGCTGTCTGGCATTTCCGAATCACACCCACCCCTGCCCTGCCCCGACACTGGGACAGTGGCCTGAGTCAGAGACTCACGCTTGCCTCCTGCCCACCGAGCAGCAGCCCCCTGGGCTCCTGCTAAGAGAGTCCTCAGCAACCTCGCGGGCCATGTCGTCTCTTCAGAACCTCACGAGACCAGCGCGCCAACCTCCTTACCCAGGGCCACCAGTGAGGTTCCTCCAGCAGGCTCTCGCCTTGTGAATTTGGCTGCCCAGCATCTCCCTGGGCCCCCAGGCTCCACACCTCGAGACTGAGTGCGGGGTCCGGGGTTGCCCACGGAACTAAGGAAGCAGTCTGACTGAATCAGGAATCATCGCTACAGGGGGCGGAGGTGAAAGGTCAGATCGACATGCCTCTAAGAGGTTTCCTACCTGCTCTGTTAATTTCTAAAATTTCTTCCTGGGCCAGCGGGCATGTGTCACTCTGAGTACTGTGGTGTGGAGAGTTTACGACAGATTTACAATAATTGGGAGATCCCAGCTGCGGTGGCCGTGGAATATGCTTCTTTTTTTTCTTTGGTAGTTTCTGCTTAGCCATGGCTAAGGAGTAATACATCCCAAAATTGTTCACGATGACGGGCACAGGCATGGCGATGGTCAGCACGCCCGCCAGCGCACACAGTGCTCCCACCAGCATGCCGGACCACGTCTGCGGGTACATGTCTCCGTAGCCCAGCGTCGTCATGGTGACCACGGCCCACCAGAAGCCAATGGGGATGTTCTTAAAGTGGGTGTGCTCACTGGCGCTGGGGTCATTGGGCTGGGCCCCTATCCTCTCGGCATAGTAGATCATGGTGGCGAAGATCAGGACGCCCAGGGCCAGGAAGATGATAAGCAGCAAGAACTCATTGGTGCTGGCACGGAGGGTGTGGCCCAGAACCCGCAGGCCCACGAAGTGGCGGGTCAGCTTGAAGATGCGCAGGATGCGCACAAAGCGGACGACGCGCAGGAAGCCCAGGACGTCCTTGGCAGCCTTAGAGGACAGCCCGCTTAGGCCCACCTCCAGGTAGAAGGGGAGGATGGCCACAAAGTCAATGATGTTGAGCGAGTTCTTGATGAACTCTACCTTGTTGGGGCAGAAGACGACACGCATGAGAAACTCGAAGGTAAACCAGACCACGCAGACGCCCTCGATGTAGGTGAGGAAGGCCTCCGTCTCCGCTTCCCGGTAGTAGCGCACTTGCGTGCCATTCCGAACGTTCTCGATCTCGGTCTTGTTCACAATAGGGTTGAAGCGCTCGTGGGTCTCCAGGCAGAAGGTGGTGATGGAGACCAGGATGAAGAAGAGGGAGGCAAAGGCCACATACTGCGGAGGAGAAACACAGTGTCAGAGGGAGGCCCTCCCACCCAGTGCAAAGAAACCCAGGGTACCTTTGCGTTGGGTCTGGTCAGAGGCCAGGCCAGGGGAAGATGCCTGCTCAGCGTCCCCTCCAACCTGGGCCAAACGGACAGGCCACCTTTCCGTCCTCAGAGCACCGACTAAGAGGCTCAGGGAGGTGAGAAGTTGTGGCAGAGATTGCTTTATTTTCACAAATGCCTCTCCTTTCCTACTGAACGTGCTGCTCGACTCCATTTGCAGGCTTCCTTGGGGTTAGCTGGGGTCCCGTGACTGAGTTCACGGCCAGTGGACAGGGCATGAAAGGGGTGTGCGCTGGTGACAGGCCTGGCTCTTAGAACCGCTCTACTCAATCTTCCAAGCCCTTTCCTCCCCCAGCTGCCAGTTACATGCTGACGCCCTAGGGCCCAGGGCGCCCACCAGGACATAGCCTCGGTCCCTGTAAAGGAAGATGTCCACTAAATACCTGAGTGGAAAACCAACTACTACTGTGTTAAGCCGCTGTGGTTTGGTGGGTGTGTGGGGGGAGGATTTCGCAAAGCACGTAGCCCACCCTGAGCATAAAACTGCACTAGCCTGTTGGGGCTGAAGGTGGCAAAGGAATGAGAAGGGGCAGTGATGGTGGAATCTGGCCCCTCCCAGGCCACATGGCCCAGGCCTCCTCCTTCCTACCGCAGTCCATTAGCCTTTCTTTTCAGGAATGTATACCTCATTGATGGGGGCTCTTTAGGGTGCTCTTGAATCTAGAACTGCAAAAGATAGATATCTGCCCCACGGCCTTAGACGGTTTTTACACTCCATCTCTCCGTCCTCCTAGGAACTTCCACCACCAGCTTGGACGTGAGTTCCCCGTGCCTGGAAGTGCTGAGATAGAGGCTACATGGTCATTCGGCAGCAAAACTGTGCTGCGGGTTCAAGCAGCAGGAGAGTTGGACCAGGGGTCCTCAAAGGCCGCATACACCACAGGGTCTGCTTCTCTCCTGCTGCCTGCCAGCCCCAGGGTAGGGGAGTGGGTGGGGCGGAGGAGGGAGTTGCTGGGTGCTGGGGCTTTCCAAACATATATGGGCGCCTCCTCCTCTCAGACCCTACCAGTGAGAAAGAAATGGCTGGGATGACCCAGCCTGTCCAGAACCACCTGCTCTGGCCCTGAGCCCCTGGAGAAAGGTTCAGGAGCTCCTTTGCTTTGCTTTGGTGGCCTCATCTGATGACCCTGGGCTTCTCTGGCCCCCCGCAGACATGGATACCTGAGCAAAGAGAATCCAGCGCTATCAGCTCAGACTGAATTCCAGGCAAGGCCTCTCCTTACAGCCTCCAGCTGGGTCTGGAGCTGGAGCTCTGGAGAAGCTCTGGAGAAGCCCCGCCAGTTGGTTCTGGAGCTCTGGAGAAGCCCCGCCAGTTGGTTCTCCTCCAGGAGCCCAGCTGGTCATCCCCGCCTGCATGTTCCCACAGTTCCTTTCCCCTCTGGGGCCCTTTCTCCCAGGCTGCACAAGACAATGTCCGGAGCAAGGACACCTTCTGGAAGAAGCCCCGGGCTACAGTCTGGAGTGGGTGGCACCTGTGTTCTCCAGAGTTGCCCTCACAGATCTTCAAGAAGTGCCAAGGCCCCGCCCTGTGTCCACGACAAGAGGCAGCCACGCTGCTTCTAGCAACTCTGTAGTCTGCACAGATGCACCTCCCCACCTTGTGGTCATAGTAGGTGGCGGGGGTGGGGACGCAGCACGGGAAGTCCAGGAACAGCCCTGTCTGGGTTGACCACAGCCACGGGACCTGGCACCTAACCCGGCATGGATCTAGAAACCAAGAACTATGTGGACCTTTCAAGGAACTCTCTGGGTTGGAGGAAGGGGCGAAGGAAGGGGAAGGGACAAAGACTGCATTTCAGAATGTCAGAGTAAGAGAAGTCTGTAGACATTCTCTGGTCCAAGACGGGAAGCCTCAGGCCCCCAAACAGGAAGCCGTTTCCCTGAGCCATGCATCATGGTATGCTCTGAGTCCTGCTGGTTGTAGAGCATTGCACAATTTTTAAAAATGTTATCCTAGACTACTATCAAGTATGATCCTTGTGCGTCCTTCCTTCCATCCACTGATCGATCTCTCCTGTCACTCATCTATCCTTCCTCCTTTCCCTCCTCCCTCCCTCCTTTCCTTCCCTTCCTTCCTTCCACCTGCCTGCTCATCCAGCCATCCAGCCATCCAGCCACCCATCCAGCCATCCAGCCATCCAGCCCCCCTCCAACCATCCGGCCATCCAGCCATCCATCCTTCCATCCACCCTTTCTTCCTTCCACTCTTTACCAGGCGCTAGGTTATGGCCAGCAGAGTGGAATAAACCTCAGCCTTGGGGAGCTCCCTGCCCAGCTGAGGGTAAAGGACACACATGAAGACAAGTACAATGCAATGAACTGAAAAGATAAGCTCCCTCAGCCCTGTCTTGAAGTAGGTGGGGTTTGGACAAGCTCGGGCAGGGTAGGGACTAAGCCAGGGCTTCCCACTCCAGAAACAGCTCTCTAAGGGTCCAGAGAGTGCACAGCTGGGTCACCATGGAAGTGGACCAGGAAAGCAAAGTGGAAGCAACTCCAAGAGGCCACTACCTCTGACCACAGTTCATCTAGCTCCAGAGCTCCTTTCATCACCAGAGTTGCCGAAGCCCCTGGAGCTAAAGACACATTCCCAAATGCTGGGTATTTGCCTGCAGATTTCCTCTGGGGGTCTCCCCGTCTTAGAGTCTGACATTCACCAGATCCCAAAGGGCAGGTCATGCCCCTTTGTGAGAGAGGAGAAGAACATGTACCCCATGCGTGTCCGAGAAACGCTGAGAGGCAGGGCCCACTGCATCGCTGGGCCCCCCATTCCTGGCCAGGGGCAGAAGCATGAGGCACCTCCCCTCCTCACTGCCCCACCAGCCATGGCATCCCTTTCCTAAGGCCTCTCCCATCTATCCTCCTCTGTCCCCTCTGCTTACATGTGACCCCGTCTCAATAGCACCACTGCCATCAAAGCTAAGCAGGTTTAGGCTCAGAGTCTCAGCCGCCGTCCCACAGCTACCAGAGGGAGCAACCCGATGGCACCTCTGAGCATGCTGCGCACAGAGAAAAGCCCTGACACAGGAAACTCTCTGCACCTGGCCTCACTGACCTCCCAGGGCTCTCTCCCTACACACACCCAACGTTCTTGCCACCCGCAACCCTCTGCTACTTCTGACCTTCTCCGTGTCTCCCCCACCTCCACGTCTTTGTACCTCTGAAAAAATCCATTCATCCTTGAGTGCCCCACTAAGTAGCTCTACTCCTGGGGCCCCTTCTCCAGGTGAGGCTCCTCCTGGAGCTGAGGCCCTAACGAGGCAGCAAATGAAGGGACCCTCCCCAAGGAGTCTCTAAATTCACCTCCAGGGAGGCAGCACACCTGTCTCCAACCCTGGCTCATTAGTGCGTGGGGAGGCTCACAGAAACAGCCCCAACACGGCACTCACGTCCCAGGTGCCCCCACAGGCCCGCAGAGCTCTCATCCCGCTTGACCCTCTCACAGGAATAGTCCCGATGGGAAAACTGAGGCCCTGGAAGAGGGAGGGGCTGATAAAATTAGGGTAGAAAAAAATATTGCTTCTCAGCAATCAATGGACATCCTGTGTGGATGCCTACTGCTCCGGGCCCCGGCACCCAGGGAGGTGGCGGCGTTGGGGTGGTGGCAGCCCAGCCCAGAGCCAAGTGCCATGACTCCTTTCCCAGGAGGAAGCAAGGGAGGTAGGAACCAGGCCTGCTGCCCTGCCCAGGCTTCCTGGGCGCCTGCCTTCATGGCCCCTGCTGCAGGCAGGCACAGGCAGGGCCCCGGCAACACCCAGGCCCAAGTGGGCCCTTGGGAGGGCTGAGGAGGGCTGAGGAGGGCTGCGGAGGCAGGCGCCCCTGGGGTGCTCAGACTGCCACACTCTCCTATGCCCAGGGACCAGCAGGCCAGCCAGAGCACGCACCCAAAGCAAGAGCTCACATCCAGCCGAACCCCAGCTCCCTCCCGTCCACCATCACAGAAGCTGACACTAGAAGGACAGAGGAGGAAGCTACCAGAGCTAAGGTCCCACTCTGCGCCTTCAGTCCTCTCACTGACCTAGTGAGACAGGTGGTCCTACCCCGTTGTGCCAAAAAGGACACCCAGGGACAGGGAGGTCAGGGACTGCACCAAGGCTTCAGAGCTCGTGAGGCCGCTGTGGCTGGGACTCCAAGTGCATCTAGCTCTAGAACCTAAACTCCTTCTGCCTGCAGACTTGCCAAAGACACTGGGTAGCTGGCCCCGACTGTCTGGATGCCTCCGTCTCGGAGCTTGGCACCCACAGCTCAGACTCCCTGAGAGCAGGGTATGCCCACCCCGCCCCCGGGAGGGAGAGAACTAGGGTGCCTGACCCCACAGGCTGGAGCCCAGCCCCGCCTGAACTGTTCCTGGGCTACAGCCCTGGACTGGAGGGGCTGCAGCCCACATGAGCTGCCGCCTGCCGATGCCTGGCCCCCCGGAGACCACAGACCCACGACTACCCGGGTACACACCTCGGCCCTTACCTCACGCACACGCTGTCCGTGTAGCCACACAGACCACAGCCTGGTGTCCCGACCACCGTGCACAGATGACACAGGGGCCGTGGTCCCCGGTGCACACCCTGCAGCCCCACGGCACTCAGGCACCCACACTCGGAGCCCGCAGGTGATGCGGCAGCCGTCACCACCCAGCACGCTCACTACCCGCACCACGGCACCCAGGCACTGGCGCCCAGCTGGCCCCTCTTCTGCCCATCTCCCACCCCCCAAGGTGGGGCTGACTCAGCGTCTGTCTCTCCCACAGGACAGCAGCTCCAGCCCCTCGCCTCCGCCTCCTCAGCCTTCCCCGAGGCCCTCAGCTGCCTCCCGTGCCAGCGCCTGGACCTCCAGCCCCTCCACCTGCCCCTCAGCCACCCGCTTCCTGACTTCGGGCCCCCACCCCGACCCTGCCCCACCGGGCCTTGTCTCCTTCCCCAGCCCACCCGCAGCAGCCTCGCCCCCCACACCCAGGATCTAGGCCGCAGGAAGGCCAGTGTAAGGCCTGGGCTGTCTCCTGGGCCGCTGGTTTGCTTGTTGAGGAGGAAAGGGGGCACAAAGGGAGTTTTGCTTGGCGGCCCAGGGACAGCTGTCACCTAGCCTGGTCACCTCAGAGGCCACCCAGGGAAATTTCGAGACAACACAGGCAAGATCGCCTGATAATGCAGCATAAACCCAAGCTGGTAGTCCTGGCTCCCCCCGCCCCCCCTGCCCAGAACCAAATCACAAACTGTGAAAGACCCACCAATTGTGTTCTAGAAAGTGGTAGTCATGGCAACAGAACGAGGCATCCCATTTCTATGGTAACCAGGGTGGTGAGGCTGTTGGCTGTAAAGTCAGACAAACCTACTAAAGATCTGTTGACTTAAGAAGATGTTTTATAAATCACCAAGTTATTTTTATTGTAACCCCACCCCTGAAACCATAAATCAGAAGAGCAATTTACTATCTATTAAAATGACCAATATGCGCTATGACTTTCACTTATAAATTATGTATGCCACAGTCATCTGTCGAAAATCGTGCTCGCCTTTCAGAATTGTTCAGGGGTTCGCGGCGGGGGATCCGCGTTCTTGCAGGCAGTCTGGCGTTCCGGAAGCAGGCGATGGTTGTAACGTGGGGCGGGGACCGCCATCCTGGCCTGGCGCTCTCGCGCTGTGTGACCTTGGTAGGTCACCTGCTCTAGGCCTCACGTTCATCACTGGGACACTGCGGGGTGGACCTGGTCCTTCCCGAGGATTCCAAGACCAGCAGGGCTGCAGGCGGTGGGGCTGATCACAGGAGCCCTGGCTGCTGTCCAGGCCCCGAGCCCCCGGAGGCTTCAGGTCGGGTTTTTCGCCTAATTAAATCCGCCCAGCGGGGTATACAGCGTTTGAGTTAATCCGTGCGGAGTCAGTGATGCAGAGCAGGCGGGATGGCCAATTGGCCTAAATAAATTGTCAGTCGAGTGGAGTTTGGAAACTGAATTACCCTCGTCTGGACTTCCTCGGGCTGGGCAGGCCCGCAGGGTGCTGGGCCGGCCGAGGGCTGCAAGGGGGTGACTGGGGAGGGCGCTCTTTGGGGTCCAGTCCCTTTGTGATCCATCAGTAAATGGGGGGGCCCTGAGCAGTCCGTCCCGGCATCCGGGTCCTCCTCCCTCGGCACCCAGCTCAGGGAGCAGGGGGTGGGAGAGCTCCCCGTGATGCAACATGGAGGGTGTGAGTGGAAGTGTGTGAGAGTTTGTGCAGGGAACATTACGGGGGCGAGTGGGCACCTGTTTGCGGGAGAATTCTCAGGGGAGGGGAGAGGCTGTGTAAATGCGAGTAGATGTATACACGGTGAAGATGTGTCACCGGTTTATGCGACCTGATTCCACACGTGTGCGAAAGGCTCGTGTAAATGACCATCGTGTATAGTGTATGTGGTTCGTACAGGTGATAGAAGTGTGTGCGTGTGCACAAGTGGGTGTGTGTGCATCAGGACACACATGAGGTGTGGTGTGTGCTTGTATGTGCATAAGGACACGTATGGGGTGTGATGTGTATGTGTTTGTGGGTAAGGACACGTATGGGACAGTGTGCGACGGGGCATGTAGGAGGGAATCAGGGTCTGGCGAGGCGCTCCGGACATGAGACCCAGCCCAGGGCCATGATCCTTTCCCAATGCAGAGACGGTCATTCACACACTAGCCTGGGGGGTGTGCTCCTTTCTCTGGAACTGTCTCTGAGACAGAGAGGAGAGAAAGCGCAAACATAGGGAAGAGGCCACTGAGCCAGCCCAGGAGGGCCACAGGGGGCCAGGGCTGTGTTCAGATCAGAACCCCCTCATCCTGCCGCACCGACCCTCTCAGCCCTAACCCAGCCTGGCAGTGACCAGGCCTCCAGACTTCCGGAGCCACCCTTCACTGAATTCACTCATGACCCTAGACCTAGGCCATACCTAGAAAGGGCTGCCCCGACAGCTAGGCTGGCAACCTGAGGTGACAGAGGTTCCTGTGGTGCTTTCATTTCAGGATGCACAGTTTTTCACATTTTGGAGATGAAAATATGTCATAAAATGTACACATCCTTAAAATAGTATGCGTTAGCACATCCCCAAGTGTGCTATTATTTAACTCATGTCATGTCTTAGATCGAGGGTACCTTGGACGTGTGGAACGTGTTCCCCGGAACACCAGGGAAGAGGAGGCCCTCAAGGGGGCCTGGGCTAAAAGGGAAAGGATCTGCCCAAGGTCACAGAGCTCTCAAGGTAGAGCGGAAATGAGAGTGTCAGTGCTGGGCTGCAGCCTGGAGCTTTCATCATCACGGCCTCCGAGCCTTTGCCTGAAATGCCCTGCCCAGGCCTCTCTGCTCTCCAGCCCTGCCTGCCTCCCAGACCCCAGCTTGAAAAGAGGCAGTGGCCGGAGCAGAAAGGACAGGATCTTGAAGTCAGGATCAACCTGAGTTTGAGGCCTGGCTTGGCTGGTGACCTTGGACAAGACACTGCCCCTTTCTGAACCTTCATTCTTGGATAGGAGGGGGTAGGAGGACATTCCCTGCCCCCCAAGGAGGGTGTTGTGATGAAGAAATAAAATTATACAGAAAGCAAGAAGGAGGTGTTCAAAGACATCGCCACAGTCCCCACATACATCCTCCTCCTCTGGCCCTCGTGGGCCCTCCTGCCCTGGACCCATCACAACCGAGTGCTAAGGATCAGAGCATCTCAGACGTAGAAAAATGAAGAACCTTTCAGTCATGACACAGGAACCACAAAGTTGGGAAACTGAGGTGGACACGCCCCCACATCTCAGAACAGCACCACAGGCCTCAGAGAGCCGCCCGTGTGGCATGCGTGAGGCTGGGTGCATGCTCCTATGCAGGCCTGGCTGAGCACCACCGTGACCAGTCCGCCCAACTAGGGCCAGCCCTGGCCCTGTGCTTCCTGAGAGACAGCCCCCGGGAGAAGTTTCTGGATTTAGCACCAAGGAGCACTTACTTGGTGGTGGCCAAACCCAGACCCTTGGAAGGGAAGATGGGAAGGCAGGAAGTACGAAGCCCTCCCTGGAGGAGTTCGGTGGGGCACGAAGGGGCCAGGAGTGACCTGAGGCCTGCCTGATGGAGGGGATGGTGGCTGCGGGGGAGAGTGACTCAGTGGAGACACGAATGCAGAGTCCTTGGCCCCAGGCCCAGAGACGGGTTCAGTAGTTGTAGGTGGGAACAGAAATCGACTTGTAACTTGTGTCCTCCATGGCCCTCATGCCGCCAGCCCCATCCTCACATCTGGGGTCCGTGAGGCCAGATGAGACCCAAGCGCCAGGCAGCTCGATGCACAATGAAACCCGTGAGCCCGAGACCACGCCAGACACTGGGAAGCAGGTCACATGGCAGAAAGAGAAGAGCCCCGTGCTTGGCTTCACGGACCTGAGTTCGAGTCCCAGCTCTCCCGCGAGCTCTATGACTGCAGCAGGCAAGTGACCTCTGGGAAAGGCAGTCCCGTCATTTTTAAAGCGAGGGTGATCACAATAATAATAGCATGTCCCGGGCAGATGCTACGGGGGTTCTGGAGGAAAAGCCCAGGTGACTAGGAGTTCCCCAAATCCAAGGCAGACTTCTGGGGTAGGGAGAAACCTCAAGACTGCCAGTTCCTTTGCACGCTGGTATTCCAGGAGTTGGGCCAAGGCTTCCTTCCACAAAAATCTAAACACAGCATTTTCCCCCCGAATTACTGGGGGCTGGTAGTTGCAAAGAACAGCAGCAACAGCTAAAGGGAGAAATGTGTTTAATTTCGGGGATTTTTTTTCCCTAATTTTTTTCTGCTCCTGCTACCACTTGCCTGCTAACAGACCAGGAGCAAATGACAGCCTCATGAGAGCCAAGGGCATGGCCTTGGGCCCACTTCCCAGCACCGCAGACCAAGGCAAAGCCGTGTCCAAGACCCCACACTACAGCCTCCCGCCGGTGAGGGACGTTCCTCAGGGTAATGGTGACTTAGCATGCCCACTTCCACATGGTTATCCACGTGAGCCCCTGCCGGGGCTGGGAGCCAGTAAGGCTGGGTGGGAAAGGGTATCCAAGGGCACACGGTGAGTGGGTGGGAGCCAGAGCTCCTGGCTTTCCGGCCTGACTCTGGTAATAAGGTGGAGGCCGACGATGGCAGCCTCCAGGTCTTGAGGAGGCCCTACCTCTTGTGCTCTCCATGCATCGGGTCATTTAAACCTCACGCCAATCTAGAAGTAAGTTCTATCATTATCACTTTTCAGACAAGGGGTCTAAGGTTTGCAGAGTCCTCAGTGGCACCATCAGCCCTACCCGGCTTCAAAGCCCCACACTGCAGGCCTCCCGGAGGCCCCCCATAAGCAGCCAGGCAGGGTATCCACGGTGCCAGTCGGCCTAGCTACACCCTGAGAGCCAGACCTGGCTGCTCCGGCTTGGTTTTGCCCTTAGTCAGCGCCAGGGAGGCACACAGGCCTGCGTGCCGAGGGGAGTGGAGCCGTGCTGTCCCCAAGTGCCCCAAGAGTCCCCCATGCCAGGAAGGCTGACTGTCAGGGCCCCAGAAGGTCCCATCGGGAGTTGACACCCCACCTATTCCTGTGACCCTCCAGGGGACCACCCATTAGCATGTTCAACCTGGGGAAATACCAGTATGCCACGTAGGAAATGGTTCTATTTCAGGACTTAGAACTGTGTTTCACCGTGTGTCCCTGCCGCACGTGCCCCTCATAGATAGCTCCTCTTGGCTCTGACTGCCGGGGAGCTCAGCCACATTGGGTGCTCAGTTCAGAACCAAATCTTTCACTTGGGTGTGGGGTGTGGCTTTCTTCAATGTATGATACTACTTCCGTGTTTTCCTTTCTTCTTTATTTCTAAGGATTCTGTTGTAGGTGCGTCTCATGTGCCTCAAACCTTTTGGTGCCACAGACTGGAATAAGAAATATGTGACCAAGGCTCCCAGATAAGGAAGGGAGTAGGAAGGCACCCTATATAGGATAGAGAGGCCTCCCGTGGGGGCAGCTCAGTAACCCCTCTTCAGTGACCGCCAGTGATGGGGGCCTCCCAAGGCCACTCACTCATCCTGTCTTTGGGCAGCTCTAGAGACATGCATTTATTCTGTGTTTAAGTCAGCCTCCCTGCCTTTCTCCCAGCAATCCCAGTTCTGCCCTCTGCGGTCAACAGGACACACGTGCTCCTCTTCCCTGTGACAGCCTTGCCCACACTTGCAGATGGGCCTCAAAACCCACCTCTGAGCCATCCCTCCGGCAGGCCGGGCTTTCCCTGGCCCTCACCACATCCCCTCTCCTGGGCCAGCTCCGCTGTTTCAGAGCCTGATTTGGTTAAGCACTCACCGTGTGTGGCTAAATGGATCATACACGCTTTACCCTTTTGGGTTCCCACAACCACCTCAGTGGAGGGCGGGAGTGTTTGGTTTTGTCGAGGCCCACTGTGCTCTGCTATCAAGTAATAACGATCACCGTTACAAACATGATCTCGGTCATCCTTAAAAACTTCTCCCGAGGGAGATGTCATTACCTCCATATTGCAGACAAGAAAATTGAGGTTCAGAGTGGTTAAGACATGTCCCCAAAACCCCAAACCCACAGTTTGCAAGGGATAGTCAGAATTTGAAACCAGGTCTTTCTGACCCTAAAACCATCACGCTCCAGGGCTTCCATCTATAAATCTCTTTCATATCCATCCCAGTAGCCTCGGAGGAGGACAATAGTCTTCCGTTAGAATGACATTGGGTATTGCTGTCTACACTTTACAACACATCTGCACATTTTGAATCACATATGAATATTACACACACACACACACACACACACACACACACACACACACACTCCAATAGCTGGGCCATCAGCAGGACAGTCTTGATTGCCCCCAGTAGACAGATGAGAAAACTGAGTCCCCAGCTCCATGGTATACCCACTAGGAATCTAATGGGAAATTGCCCCCTGGGATCCACCTGTGTTTTTGCTTCGACTTAGTGGTCCCGATTCCCAACAGGGTATGCATGTGTGTATCCATACATATGTGTTGGGGGGAGGGGAATAAAAAGATGGCCCCAAGAGGGACAGCTCAGGGAGGGCGGTAGATGCAGTGCAGGTGGGACCACAGGTCACTGCCCACCTGCTCTCTCTCCAATGGAATATGTATGCCTTATCCCAGGTCTGTGCAGGGCACCGAGCACAGAGTGAGCAAAAACAGTCATAACCTCTGGCAGGGGAGGCTGACATTTATCCTATAACCATACAAGCAAATATGTAGCTATCTGAAGTGACAAGGGCTTTGAGGGGGAAGCACAAGGCATTTAATGGGCCTTTAACAACAAGTCTTGGGGTTATAGTGGTTTCCAGGAGGAAGTGACAAGTGTGCAGAGGTTAGAAGGATGGGTAAGAATACACTAGGGGAATACAGGTCGTAAGGAAGAGCATTTTAGGCAGAAAGAACAGGAACACTTCCCAGTCCTCATGTCCCTTGACCATCAGCAGCATCTGAGACAGCTGGTCACCCCCTCCTTTTTGTCACACTCCCAGGTTCCCACAGTCTCTTGATTTTCTTCCTACTTCACTGACTGCTCCTTCTTGATGTCCTTTGCCAACCTCTTCTCCCTGCCTCAAACTATTGGGGTGCCCCAGAACCTTAGTCTTCTCCATCTGCGTTCATCCCCTTAGCGATTCACCTAGTTTCCAGGCTTAAGTACCATGGCCTATTCAAATATCACTGGACACTCCTAAACGTCTACCTGCAGCTCAGCCCTCCTCCTGAACTCAGGACTTCAGTGTCCAACTCCTCAGCATCTCCAGGTGGAGGTCTGGTAGCACCATCTCCAACTCAACGCGCCACCTGGGGTCCCGCGCCGCCCCCACTGCCCACTGCCTCTCCATCGCACGAGACGGCAACTCCATCCTTCTGGATGCTCTTGCCCCAGACCGTGACACCTCACATTTCATCTGTAAGGAAAGCCCGCTGGCTAAGCTTGAAACAAATCCAGAGTGAGCACTTGCCCAGCACCACCCTTCCTACCTCTGTCCCAGCCACGGTCAGTCGTTTCCCCTGGGTTATGGTAAGATCCCCTTAACCGGTCTCCCAGCTGCCACTATTCCTGGGGCTCGAGAACTATTTTCAACTGAGCAGCGTGATGATCCTTTTAGCATCTAAATCTGCTTGTGTCATTTCTCTGCTCAAAACCCCTGCACAGGCTCCCCATCTCTCTCAGAGGAGAAGCCAAGGTCCTCACGTTCCATGCAGCCCCTACGTGATATGTCCTGCCCTGCCCCTCCTAGCTCCTCTCCTGCTGCTGTCCCCTTCGCTCGTTTCAGCCACACCCGCCTCCTCAAACATGTTCCTCCAACATGCCAGACATACGCCTGCCTTCGGGCCCCCGCACTGGCTGTTCCCCCCGTCCAGACGCCCTTCCCCAGGTATCCTCAGAGCTCATTCCCTCGGGATCTCCTGGGGCTTACTCAAAGCCAGCACCCCCACTGATCTGAGCTTCCTCCCTCTACCTCCCCTCACAGCACAGACCATGTTGGAGCACTGACTTCCCCAGCTTTACTGAGGTATAATTTACATCCAGTCACATTCAGCCAGTCCAAGCGTCCAGCCGGTTGAGCGTTGGTACTTCACGCTACCTGATTTACTTCCTTCTGGTCTTTATTGTTGGTCTCTCTTCTGCCTTAGAATGCAAGTTCGATGAAGTGGCTGGATCTGGGGATTGGGGTTGGCCCTGCCATCAGGCCCAGCCACATGCCACACACCAGTAGGGAAAGAGGGGCCGCTTTTTCGGGGACCAGGAGCACAGTTTTCCTTCTATGGGGAGGTCATGGATATAGATCCTATATATGCTGGTCTCCATCCTTCTATCTATGCAATGGGCACAGCAAAGTTGGCCCCTTCCACCTCCTTAGGAAGTGACCCCTCCTGTGGTGCCCGCCTCCCTTCATCTGTATGGGCAGTGTGCACAGTCACTGATGCGCCCATGCAGCATCTGCATCTACCCCGGCAATGTACACAGACACTGATTTCAGAGTCGTGTTTACACCGGCATGGACCACACTTCCAGCAGATCTATGTGTATGCTGGTAAAAGGATAATCTTTGTCTATGCATCTGTGACTCATCTGGTCACTAATCATCCACCTCCATCCTCAGCAGCTTAATCTCCACAGAGATTATTTGTCGTGCTGGCAATGGGCACCATGATTGAGAACAGATTCAGGTCTACACTGGCAATACTCATTGACAGCAGATACGTGCCTATCCTGGCTGCAGGCACAACCATGTCCGTCTTTCGACAATGGGCAAAATCAGTAAAGACCCGAGTCCCCACTGGCCTCGAACATGTGTGACTGAAGGAGAGTGGACACGAGGGCAAGAAGGTTCCTGTTCAGGGGGGTTGGTCTGGCTGAAGGCACTCATGGTGGAGCGCAACAGCCTGAGGCCTGCCCAGGGGGCATGACTGGCGAGGGGGTGCGGAATTCAAAACCTGCGTGCCAGCACTGGAGTGTGGCAGTTGGAATCCGGGATGCGTGGCAAGGAGATGAGACCTTGTCTATTCCCAGCGCCTTGAGATCACTCAAGGTGAGGAGAGACTCAGGCTGTGTGACTCCCGGTGCCACCCGCCCCCTCCCCACCCCACGCCTGGGGCCAGGCCCAGCCAGCCTGGGCTTAAAAAAAGCACCAGGAAATGTCACTTTCTTTTTGAGGAGGTGCGATGGGAGGAGATGGCCCAGGCGGTTTAGCTGCCGGCCTATTCAAGGGCTGGGAATGGTGACAGCACCCTTAAAGCCTTAAGCTTGCTTCCTACCTCCTTCCCAGGCTGGACAGAATTGCCACCCCTTCCCTGCAAACAGAGCCCCGCCTACTGCCAGTCCAGGGCCCCAGCCTGCCTGATGGCCCGATGGCCCAGCCGGGCCCTGGCTGGTGCTGCAGGACAATTGTCCAAGCGGGACCAGGCACTGCCCCCGGTGGGGCCACTTCCCCATCTGCAAAACGGGCAGGGGGTGCGCCCAGACAGCCTGGAAGTCCTCCTGTACCTCTAGGATCTCCCTGTTACCCACAGGAGTATCTAGATCCTACTGGAGACACAGCCTGGCCGAGAGACAAGTGAGGGTGGATGCCTTCGCAGAGGAGAAAGCTCCAAGGACATCCAACCATCCATTGATGCAGCTTTCAGTGGTTTGTTCATTCATTCAATCATCAAATATTTACTGAGAGCCTATTATATACCAGGCACTGCTTTTCACAATCACTTCCAGAAACGACAGCTTTAAACAAAGCTCCCAGCACAGAGCTAGGCACAGAGTAGGTACTCAGGAGGGAGGATACAGACATCTACCATGTACAGTCACTTATCCCCAGCCAGACCCATCCTAAGCACTCATATGCACCCCGTCTCACTGACCCCAACCCCAACTCTAGATCTGTACTGTGGTTGCCATCCCAATTTTATGGAGAGGGAAACTGAAGCATGGAGAGGCTAAGTTGCCCATAATCATGAACCTGGGAGGTGATGGGGTTAGAATTGGAAACCCGGCTTTGTCTGACTGCAGAACACATGCTCTCAACCCTTTCCTGGCTCTTCAACAAGCATTTGCTGAATGAAAGCCTGAGTGAGTGAGTGAGACTCTGTGTTGGTGCAAGTACAGGTCCATGCGTGTCCAGGGCCACCGGTATGCATGAGTGTGGGGAGCATGTGCATGCAGATGTTTGTGTGTTTGCATGTGGAGCTTTTTTATGGAAAGCCTTTCCCTTGTTGTCTTGGTCTTGCGTGTGCTGGAGCTATACTTAGCTGCAGCCGTGACTGTAATGAGCAGTTAGCGGCGCACCAGGCACTCTCATTGGGACCTGGTTTCCCAGGGAGATCGCTGGGGCCAGTGTATATGTGGGGGGTGCAGCCTGGTGCTGGGGAATGCTCTGGGCTTTGGGAGGGAGCCTGGAGCTCACAGCTCTGTGCCTTGTGCAAATGAAGGTCCTTAGCTCCAGCTGGAGGAATCTGCTCTAGGCTAGCACCATCCAAGCCTGCCAGGGTCCACTACTGGCCACCCTTGTCTGTGGTCCCTCTGCTAGCCCTTGCTAGGTAGTTAAAATGAAAGCGTTGGAGCTCACGTCTAGAGCCTGGGACTGATGACAAAAAGCAGTGGAGAGGCAGTGCATCTTGGTATACCTGAGCCAGGTGACTCAACAGGGCCCGCTCCTCAGCCAGGAGAGGGGCACTGTCCCCTCGTGCACGTCCTGTCAGAGCTATCAGAGGGGCTTGCTCATGGAGGCTGGGGACCTAGGGCAGACGAGTGGCCTCCCTACCCCAGGACAGATGGAAATCACAGGTATGCTCCGTGCAGCCCTGGGTTCTGAGGCCAACCCCCCACTTGCTGTCTGCCCTCCAGTGGCTACAGGGAGTCTGGAAAACCCTGGATCTTGAGGCTTCCCCTTCACCTGGCTCTGATTGCAACTTCTTTCCAGCCTGTCTTGGGGCTGCTCCATCAGAGCCTCTCACCTTTGAGAGTGGGCTAGTCTCCCAGGCCAGTCCCTGTGCCCAGGCCCAGGCTCCCTCACTCAGCAAACCACCCACCCCTACATCTGCAAACCTACTTTCTCCACTCATGAGCTAGGTTGGTCCACCCTGCCTTCCACATTGATGTCTTCGGCTTCCCAGCCCTCTCCTCTAGGGTGTTTCCATTCAGTGAGAGGTGAGACTTCCTTTCCTGCCGTGAAGCCAAGCAGCTAGAAATGTGTCCATCCATCCTTACAACTGTCCATTTGTTCACTCATACACCAAGGTACCCACCTAGATGGGTGTCCATTCATACATCCTTCCTTCCATCCATTCATCCACATCCAGCCATGGACTCATCTTTTCATCCATTCTTTCATCCACTTGTCCATCACCCATCTGTCCATCCAACCACCTCATTCTTGACCACAGAACCTTAGTATAATAGAGCAGAAAGGAACATGGCACTGCTGTAGTTGGACTGTTCAATTGCCGGAAGAAGACCTGGGGATCTAGTCCTTCCACTACTTGCTAACTGGATGGTCCATATAAACAAATTAATCTCTCTGGGCCAGTTGTTCCTTCCTCAATAAAATGGGGATGCTATCTCATCCTTCTACCTCACAGGGATGTGGTGAACTATGCCACTTTAGCAAAGATTTATTGATTCCATATTATGTAACCAGAACTATCATTCTTTGGCTGGTCCTTATCCTCAAAGAGGCTGCAGCTGAGTTGGGGAGATGTGTAACCTCAATAGGGCAGCTGGGTCAAGGGCAGGCAAAGCTCTCTGGGAGAGGAGACTGTTCGGGAAGGAACAGAACAGGCAAAGGCAGGAGGCAGGGGAGCTACACAGCTAGGTGAATGGTTCACGTACCTGGAGGCCAGGGGTGGGTGGTCTGGAAAGACAGGTTGGGTGGGATTTTCCAAGGGTAGCACAATAGCATTTGGGAAAGACCATGGACATGGAAAGACTCGGCCAGTGGGTACAGACCATGGCGATTCCTTACTCTGAGGCTTTTCCTCAGGTCCCCAAACTGCCAGACAGGAAAAAAATATCTGCTTGGTGACAGCCGGGCCTTGGGAGACACGGTTCCTGCCACCTAGAAGAGAAGCCAGTGCCTGGCATTTCTGACCTTTGTGCTGCTAAATATATCATTGGTGACAGTGGTTCATGCCCCTGAGGCTGTGGGGCCACGGGACAAAGCTTCCACAGCTTGCTTCCTTGTCCCTGTGGCTCAGCCAGGGCCTCATGATGCCAGCTCCCCCCAGGGCATCCGAACCAAGTAGCCACATACAACCCCTGGTCGGCGTGTCTCGTGTGCTGGGCATGATGCTTCAGGCTTTGCCCTCTGAGACGCATCCCCATTTCGCACAGGAGGGCCCCCTGCCCAAGCCCACACAGGCCCAGCCAGGTCCAAGGCCTGTACTCTTGCCTCCTCCTGTCCCCTCCTCACACTTCCCCTGCCCTTGAGACAGCGGTCTCCTCTGTCACACATGGCCCTGCTTTGAACCATATCTTCTCCCTCACGCATTATCTTTCTGTCCCTGTCTTAGTGGATCCTGCAGCCCCTGAGAAGTAAGTGGCACCACTATGCACAATTCATAGATGAGGAAACTAAGGCCCCCAAAGACAAGCGCCATCCTCCAGGGGTGTGTGCTGGTCAGGCGCCAAGGTGGGAGCTCCCATGGCGATACGGGGAGGAGCACACGGCCCAGGGCCGGCCCTGAGCAGGTGCCAGCCACGTAGGCTGCCAAGAGCCCAGCCCTCATCCCAGGGCTCTGGTGGCTCCAGGTGTCCCAGTGGGTGACCGTGTTCCTCACAGCTGCTAAGAGAGCCCCTGAGGCTGAGCATAAAACATTAATCTCTAAGTGGTAAGATGATGTTGGCCCTGGCGGGAGGCCGTGATCTAAAATCTGTTCACAGTCCTGCCCTGGTGATAAGACACAAGGGAGTCACACTTCCCTGCGCTACCACCCTCATGGGCAGAGAAGATCCCTGGGGAATCACCGAAGCCTCCTGGTGACAGCAACCCCTTCTAGACATTAGTTTCATATTCTCAGAACTCCCCAGTTAAGTGGGAAGGCCAGTGTCTGCAGAGCATCCTAGAAAGACGCCTCGTGTGCCAAGTGGTGGGAATGACAAAGCATGACTCGAACCCCTGTGTTGTGCCACGTACTGTGCTGAAGAGCTTTCTGCACCTTATCTCATCAGGTTCTCATGGGGGGACTTGAAGTGGGAACTCCTGGTATTCCCCCCCCTTTACAGCTGAGTTGGCTGAGGCTTACAGAGGTCACACAGCTAATCATCAGTAGAACCAAGTTTGGACCCATAAACACTCCACTAACCATCTTTCTCAGCCCAACTGGGGTGAGAAGTGGGTAAGCCACCCTGGGGGGCTATGTGGATGGAAATTGCTCCCAGAACCTTTGTCTGTAAGGAACCTTTTCCTCTGGCTCCCGCACCATCTTCTCCCTCAGAGAACAGCTTCCCCCGCAGCCTGGTGGCTGCCCTGTGTGGCCCCACAGACTCCCCCCGGGCACAGCTGGCCTTTAGGGAAAAGACAGAGGCCCCCCATTATGGTGAGGCAAGAGCCTCTTCCCTGAGGCCCCTGAGGCCATGGAGGGGAGTAGAGGGGAGGAAAGAGGACAGCAGTGGAGATAGAAACGCGGCCAAGAGCCAGGCTAGCACACCCAGAGAGCCCATGGGGCAAGACCCTACTGCCAAGAGCCCAGTGGGGCTGTGGGGAGCTCTGCTCGTCTCCTTCTGTCCTACCCCTGTCTCTTGGCTCTCTGAGCCCAGCCCTGGACATTGGCCCCTCGCTGTGTCTTGACCCCCAGGCACACACGCCTACTCAGGGCTTTTGCGTATCTCGTTGCCTCTGTTCCCTAGACGTCACAGGTCTCCCTTCCTCCCCTCCTTCAAGTCTTTGTTGAAACATACCTGCTCGGAGGGGCCTTTCCTGCCCCACTAGTCGAAGTCCTCACCCCCAGCACTCCTCGGGCCCGACCCTCCATCACATACCTCACCACACTCCTCACCACCTGACACACTATATATTCATGTATCCGTTTGTTTCTTTCTATTCTCACTGCACTAGAATGTAGGTTCTTGAGGGCAGGAATGTTTGACTGATTTGTTCTTTGCTCTATTCCCAGCTTCTAGAACAGTGCCTGCCACCTAGTAAGCGGACACTCAATAAATATTTGTTGAATGAACAGATGCACAAGTGAAAGCTCACGAGCAGCCCCTGGCCAGAACCCCACAGACCGTCTTCAGGTGCAGAGTAGGGCTGTAGGGAAAGAAGTCTCTTCCTGCTCGATGAATGGAGAAGGGAAGAGGTAAGGGGGGGCACATCATGAGCAGGCGGCCAGGGGCTTGTGGGCAGGAGCAGAGCCAGAGAGAGGCAGGAACAGGGCTGCCAGGCTAGTAAGGGGAAGGTCTGGACCCGGTCAGGGTAGAAGGGGCATCCAAGGCCGTGCCCAGGCTCGAGAAAGCTCCCTTTGGCTGCTGTGGCCCAGACCGAAGCCACATGTGAGTCCAGGCCCAGTGAAGCTCCTGAGGCCCCCTGAGCTCAGCTGTCTGGGGCTGCCCCGGCTAATATTAGCTCGTCCCCACCCGGCCTGGCGTCGGCCTGGCGGGGCAGGCCAGCCCCGGACTGGGCACCGCCCATTGGCACCGGCGGGAGCCCCAGGCCCCAGCAGCATCTAGGGTCGGCCTGGCCCTTGCTGCCCATGCTCGCTGTGCCTGCAAAGTAAGGCATTTGGAGGGCCCTGGCCACCAGCCCCCTCCACACTGGTACTCTTGCCAGCATCTCAGGTCCCCGTGCTTGGTTCCCCATCAGACACCAACGGCTCCCCTTGCCTCTCTACCCTGCCGGCAGAACTTTCCATCCTCCATCTCCCTCGTTCCCCACTACACCTGGAGAGGGGGCCAGAGCAGGGACCAGTGCCACATGACAAACAATGGGGAGACCGAGGTCCCCAGGAGGCCACGATCTGCCCGGGACGTGCAGCAGACTTGCAGCACAAAGCAAGATAGAAGCCAGGCCCGTCGGGATGACACCCCTGAAGCCTGGCCCCTGGGAGACAGACTGTGCTAGCCGGGGCCCCCAGGGCCAAGGTAGGCATGGTGACCCCTGGAGAGTTATTTGAAAGGACAGTCAGTTGCTGAAAGAAGGAAGCAGCCAGTGAACAGCTGATGGATCTTCTAGAGCCAAGCGCCAGTAAAAAGACAATAATGGAACCTACGATAATTAAGCACTTATTATGTTTCGGGTTCTGGACTAAGTGCTTAACACATTCAAGCCTCTCGACTTCCCTATGAGTCAGGTGCTATTAATATCCCTCTCGAGGTACAGACAGGTTAGGGCATTTGTCCAAGGTCACACAGCTGGGAAGTGGTGGGGCCGGGACTCGAATGCAGGCCTCCTGGCTCAAGAGGCCACGCTCCGAGGAGAGAACTGGACTCCGGGTCACATTGCCGAGTGGGGCCTCGAGGCCCACCCACTTCCAGCTGAACACATGACTGGGGCTCCCAGCAGGGGAACCGAGGACAGAAAGCATCCTAGGCTTGCCGGGGGAAGAGTCTGTGTTGACAGCCAGTAACTAACAGAGGGAAGGGGATGACGGAAGGGACGGGGAAGAGAAGGAGGTGGATGGGGAAGTAGATGCGGAGGGAGAGGGAGGGAGAGAAAGCCGGGCTGGCTTACAGGAGGACGAGAAGTGAGACTTGGGCATGTGGCCCGACCACCTGGACCTGCAAACACTGTCCCTGCCACATCTCCATCCTTGTGTGACAGCTCGTGTGTCCTGGTTTGGGAAAATAGTTCCTTAGCCTCTGAGCTCCAGTCGTGGGGAGTGGGCCAGGGGCTCACCGGGCCGAGGCAGAGTGAAGGAGGACTTAGGACCTGGCATGGGAAGAGCCTCGTCTGGCCCTGAGTGGTGACAGTGGCAGGTGGGACCTGCCCTGACTGGTGTTGGCCTCCCCCCACCGCCAGCCCTGACCAGGACACTCCAACACTCTTAGCCCGGCCTCAGCCCCTGCCTCTCCACCACTGCTCGGGGCTCAGGGATGGAGGGACGTGTTCCTGGGTGAGGCAAGGAAGAAGGGGGTCAGCCAGTAACAGGCTCAAAGGGGCGGTGCCAATGTCTGACCTAGGTCTTAAACTCTGGCCTCCGTATCCAATCCTCTAGAGAAATATTTATTCTGCACCCACTACGTGCCAGGTCCTGTTCTAGCGTCTTCTAGTGAAAGACACTGACAAACAAGGTAAATAAGTAAAACACAGTTAGATGGTGTTAATGCAAAGGGGGAAACGGGAGAGCATGAAATGAGCTGAATGACCTCCAGGTCCAGACCTGAAGCAGGTGAGGGAGAGAGTATGTGGGGGGGAAAGTGCTCCAGGTGGAGGGAACAGCAAGAGGAAGGGTCCTGAGGCAGAAGCACGAGCACTGCGCTGGTGGAAAACCAAGGAGGCCAGAATGGGGAGGAGGGGGAGAGAGAAGGAGAGCAGAAGGGGAGATGGTAGGCGCAAGGCGCTCGTGTGGAGCCCTAGAACCCTCAGAAGGACGTGGGCTTCTCCCTGGGTGAGACGGGAAGCCAGAGTTCGCAGAGCATAGAGGTGCCTTGGTCTGACCAGCATTTCACCCCGGATGGCCCTGGCTGCGTGCGGAGAAGGAGCTGGAGGGGAGGACAGTTGATGGTAGGCCAGGGGCCTAGTGGTGGAGGTGATATGACGCAGTTGGGTTCCGGGGCGCCTTCAACATGGAAAGAGCGGGATTTGCTGATGCCTGAGAGAAAGGAAGGAATCAAGGATGGTGCCAAGGGTTTGGGTCTGAGGATTGACGGATGCAGTTGCCACTTACTGACCTGGGGACTCATCCCCAGGCCCATCACCCTGTGCCAATGTCTTGGGCACAAGGAAAGATCAGAATCACCCCCCTTGAAGCTCTGCCAACCTGCACACACCCATTCAGGCTTCTCTGTGCCCTGATGCTTCCCCTCAACTGGGAATGGCTGCCCGCCTCAGCACTTCTCAGAATCGAATGTGCATATGATTCATCTGGGGATCTTGTTAAAATGAAGGTTCTGAATCAGCAGGTCTCTCCGGTGGGGCCTGAACCTCTTCACATCTACCGAGTGCCCAGGTGATGTTGCTGCTGTTGGTCAGAGGACCGCGCCAAGCAGCCAGAGCCCCTGTGTCCCGGCCCCCGGTGCGGATTCTCCCTTGCTGAGCATTCGCACCCCCTGAGAGTGGAGCGAGCACCCTGAGCACCCCTGCTCCCAGATCTAGGAATCAAATTCTCAAGGGACAGAGCCCAGGGGCCTGACCTTTTGGAAGCAGCCCAGGTAATGTGAGAGTCAGCCGTGGGTGGGAATCCTCCTGCAGCCCCCAGAGCGAGCACTGGATACCCCAGCCCCACCCCACCCCGCCCCATCCAGCACTGAGGGAGCTCGCTGCAACCACCTCCACAGCGCCCCTTCACCATCGAAGTTAGCCTCCCTGCCCTGCCCCAGCCCCTACAGGCTGGCTTAGCTGCTCCTCTCTGGGTGCACCTCTCTGCAACTCCCAGAGGGCAGACAGCCAAGAAAACGACCTGGAGAAGAGGGCAAACAGGTGCCACCTGCTGGGCCTGAGCAAGCAAACTCTGAAGAGGTGGTACCCACAGGTTTATGCCCGAGTGGCTTGGTGAGCCAACGATGGTTCACAGTGGTCACAGTGGCAACTCCAGGCAGGGCATGATTACTATGCCTTGAATGAATGAATGAATGAATCAATGAATCAATGAATCAATGAATGAATGAACTAACGAATGAACGAGAGCAGGTTGAGAAAGCCTGAATGAATGTAGGAAGAAGCCCTTCAGCACCCTGCCCCTGGGCTCCTGTCTGCTTGGTGTCAGGGGCCTTGGCAGGAGAGCTCAAATGCAACCTAGAGAGGGGCTGGCCTGGTGACGTGGGAGGAGAGCTAGGGAAGGACTAGCTTGGCCCCCGCGGTGACTCTGGGAAGCCAAAGTCCAGAATTCTTTGACTCCTGGAATGTCAGACCTGGGAAGGGACTTGGTGGTCATTTGGAATGACCTCTGTATTTCACGGAGGCAAAATCTGTAGCTTGAGGGGATGGTGGGATTTGCCCGAGGGAGCCCAGGTTGTCTTCATGGCCCGGCTACAGATCTTGCTCTGGCTCAGTTGCCTGATGCCCACAACTGGGGTCTTGTCTGTGGCCTCATCTCTCCATGCACCTGGGCTGGTCCTTGATCCAGAGGGCCTGCCTGTCCCCAGCCACAGGCCTCCGAAAGCGACCTGCTGATCTCCAGCTCAAATCGTGCAAGCCTGGTGACTCCATGCCCCGCCCAGACCCTTCACTCCCAAAAGTGGTCAGCTAGGGCAGGAGCAGCCAGGGTAAGCCTTAGGGGCCTTGTAGGGTGGGTTTTCACATTCAGCAAATCTAGAAGGGATACTGCGAGAGGGAAATAGATGAGCAAAAAACCCAAAGGTTGGAATGAGGGCTGAAGATGAGGAGGCTGGGGAGGAGCCTGGCAGAAAGGAACAGCTCATGGCCAGGTTCCAGAGCAGAAGGCCTCGAATGCCGAGCTGAGGAGGAGCCAGCCTCACCCCTAGCTTCCCCCATGTATCACCTCATGCAGGACAGCTTCCGATCCTCCCAGAGCCCTCTGCCATTTCCCTGTAGGCCCTATGGAGCCCAGGGCCTGCATGGCTAGTGGGGGACAGTGAGGCACCTTCTGAGGCCCCTCGTCCCGGTGCTGCCCACGAGGCTGGACCCCTACCTGCCTAAGCTCAGGGGTCAGAACGTGATGAGCAGGATTCCGGGACAGGTTGTGGGGAAAGGGTGTTACCTGGGAGAGGGAAGGAACCAGATGGAAACGGAAGCCTGAGCCAGGGTGTCCAGGATCCTGCGACGGCAACGGGAGGCAGCACCGAGCAGTGGTTATGGACAGAGGTCTGGTGTCTCGGGCAGCCTCGGCTGCTCCTGAGCTAAGTGACCCCAGATAAGTTACTAACCTCTTTGGGCCTCTGCAGCCTCATCTGTGACACTGGCGTGATGATCATGCTACAGTTCCATGGCAGTTTTGTGAGAATTAAATGAGAATATGTAAATGAGGCGCTTAAGACGGATACATAGTAAATGCTTTCGTAAATAGCAGCCGTTAGTATTATGATTCAAGAAAGGAAAGGGGTTCTAGAAACTCCTGCTAGGAGGATGATAAGAACAGAATTTGGGCCAACTTTGGGTTGGATGACCTGCAGACTTCTCAACCAGCTGTGCTGGGCCCCGGAGGAGGGTGTGGGGGGCAGCGGGCAGGAGGTGGAGGGCAGCTAACTGCTTTGTCTCCCTCCCTCTGGGGAGGAAATAATGGGGGTAAGAGAGCAGCATGCCCAGGTGGTATCTGGTGTCCTGTTCAAACTGAGAGCCAAAAGAAACGCAAATGGCCAGGCCCTGGGCCGAGAAGACTGAGCCTCACGGATTCGCCGTGTGGTCTTGGGCAAGTGTCTTCCCATCTCTGAGTCTGGCTCTCCTCCACGGGATGAGGGCAGAGGTGGCCCAGGAGCACCCATCTTCTGTGACAGCCCCATGCGTGTGGAAGGCCGTCCCTCCCACCCCAGTGGTCCCCAAGAATAAGACCTGGGCAGCCAACAGTCCCAGGAGCCTCTGGGGCCCCTTCTCCTCTGGCCCTGCCCCTAGGGCAGGGAAGCTCAGGCCGGCGGCTGGCCTTGGGGCTGACGGGAGGCAGAGGCTTGAGGCCCTGACCTTTTGGTCCAGAGTGAGCACACTGGTCATGGGATCGCTCAGAATAGCCATAGCACTATATTCAGCTGTCTTGGGAGGCCCCGAGATCCCTGGCCTAGGCAGCGGGCCCTGACATGAGCCCCCTCCACACTCCCTCCCCCACCTCTAAGACAACCCGCCTGCCGCTCTCAGAAGCTCAAGCCAATCTTCCCAAAGCTTCTGGCAGATGCCAGGCCTCCCGCCCAGAGTTAAGGAGCACAGATACCTGCCTCTAGGGCATGGGAATCTAAGCACTCCCTGAGGCATGGGGAAGGTACATGAGGGTGATCGGCCACTGAGCCGAGAGTTAGAGATCTGGGTTTCTGAACCCGCCCCCCACCTGCTCACATTGGCCTTGGGAAAGCACTCCTCTCTGGGCCTCAACTGCCTCATCTGTCATTAACAGCAGCTCCTAATATACTGAGTATGTAAGAAGCTTAGAGTCTAGAGCAAGAGACAAACCAAACCAAGCGAGGCTGCTAATGAACATGTTATTACCTACCAGATAGCTTCTCTGAAGGGAAAAGCTCTCAACCCTGACCCAGGCTGTGGGGTCTGGGAAGGCATCACCGAGGAACAATGTTTCAAGCAGGGTGTGAAGGATGAAGATGTGCAGACCAGGAGGAAAGAGTGCTTCCCCGGGGCGGGGACAGCATGTGCAAAGGTCCTGAAGCAGGGGTGCATGGCACATGTAAGAAACTGAAATGAGGCCAGGGTAGCTGTTGCTCAGTGAGGAATGGGGAGGGCCAGGCCAGAGGAGACTGAGGAGGCAGGCAGGGCTGGAGGGGCCACGATAAGGTCCAGGGAAGCACTGAAGGGTTTTAAACAGGTAGGGGAATAGACTGACAGATTTGTGAGTTGAGGAGACTTCTCTCTGTGGTTGCCAAGGAGAGGGTGACCTGGAGGGGTCAGGGGCTGAAGGCAGGGGAGCAGCTGGGAGCAGCTGGGAGTCGCTGGAGGGGTGGGTCTGAGGGGAACACTGGCGGCTTGAACCAGGATGGTGGATGTGGAGACGGAGGGCCAAGGACGGAATCTAGAGAGCATGAAGTAGAATGATAATACAACCAATCGAGTGATGATAGCAACCAACATTTATTGAGTACTTGCTGCATGCCAAGCCCTGTGACTTGGGGCTCTCTACCTATCACCTCAGTTAATCTTTCATTAACTCTCTGAGGTAAGTTCTATTATTATGCCCAATTTAGAGGTGAAGGGGCTGAGAGACTGCGGCGGGGTGTCTGGGGAAGGTGCCATTTGGAGACACGAAGACTCCTGTAAAAGCATCACAGGAGGGAGAAAAGCGCCACGCGGGGGACACAGCATGTCGGGGAGCACACGGGATGGCGGCAGGGAGGGTAATGCACCAGCCTCTTCTCCCCCACTCATGGGGCTCCTTCGCCTGTTACCATGACTAGAGGTGGGGCCCCGGTGGGCTCTGGGGTGGGGGGCTGTCGCTGTCTAGAAAGTCCCTGAGAGCAGCTCTCTCCCTCCACATCTCAGAAAGACTCCAAGAGCCCCGTGTCAGCTGAGGCCCAAGGGAGGAACAGAAGTCCCTTGCGGGGCTCCTCATTCCAGCCGCCGAGTACATTTCCTTCTCCGGGAGCCGAGGAGGAGCTGGGGCTGCTCCAGGCCCCAAAGAGCCAGAGAACCAGCGAGCCAGCATCAGAGGAGAGGTGGGCAGGGGGGTGGAGGGGGCCTCCTCGGCTTGGGAACCACTGGCACCTCCTTGTCATTTGGAAGGTCAAGTGACTGTCATTTGAAAGGGGGACAGATGTCATCACACACACAGGATACTCTCTGGCCTACAGAGCAAGGACCGCCATCAGCCCTGACCTGACCCAGGACAATGTTCCTGATGAACACAGGCAAATCCTAGATCAAAGCCAAGGCCTGCGCCGGCCCCCGAGGCGGAGAGGAGGGCAGTTTCAGGGCAGGGCCGCCCCAGGCTCTGCCAACAGCCCTGGCACCTCCTCACCCTCACGGCCTTGCCTGCCGGGACTGCCGTCCCCCGCCATCTGCCTGGCTAGTTCCCACCTGCCCCCCAAAGCTTACCCTAGCATTGCCCCCTCTGGGACTCCGCCTCCTCTCGTGGCCCTCTCCACACAGCGTCACCAGCATCCTCTGCTCGCGTGTGTCCACCCCTCACCTTAGCCCGCCCCAGCTCACCTCCCCGCCCCTCACCCCCTCAGCCCGGACGCCCGGGGAAGCACAGGAGACAGGGCCCAGGGAACCGGCTGCCCTAGCTCGCATCGTCACCCCTCAAGGGGTCAGACGGGGCCTCCCCCTGCAGCCAAACAGCCCTTCGCTCCCAGCGAGGAGGCCTGGGGCGGGGGGCGGGGGGGGGGTGGCCTCCCTGTCTGAGCCACGCATCAACACCTGGCCTGCACCAGAGCAGGACTTCCCTTGAGGACAGGAATGAGGAGCAAAACCACTCACTAGGGCAGCTCGGGAGGACCAGGAGATCAAGGGAGCAAGCAGGAAGCTGGTCTGGAGTTTCATCTTCCTCAAGGTCCACCCACACCTGGGCAACACAGGGTCTCTGTCACCAACAGGCACCCACCGCCGCATGACACACAGAGGCTCACGCACACACAGTGTGAGCCATAGGCAGGGTCCCCCACCCCTCGTCCGGCCTCATGCACAGATGGTCTCGTGCGCACAGCCTTACACACACACACACGCACACACACACAGCCTCACGGGCAGAGCTTCCCATGAACGATGCCACACTCGCCACACGCAGCAATACACTCACACAGTGACACACTCGCCTCAAGTTTCTCTCTCACACACACATTTCTCTTACACATACAGTCTCCCTCTCCTTCTTATATACGCACTCTCTCCCACGCTGTCTCGTTCTCACACACAAAGTCCATCTCAAAACACACAGAATCTGTCTCACATTCACACAGAATTTCTGATACGGAGACTCACGGACTCTCTCTCACACAGGCTCACCACAAACACACATACACGCGCACACACGTGCACACACATGCACACGCTACTCCCAGAGTCTCACTCACCCATATTTTCATTCTTATCCAGCGTTTCTCACACATATGAAGAGTCTCTCACACCCACAGTGATTCCCTCTTACACAGATTCTCTCTCTCACACACACACACACAAAACACACACGGCTTTTCTCTCACGCATACATACGACGTCACACACACCCAGGATTCTGGTCTAGAATCTAGAATCAAAATTTAAATCCCGACCCACCAGTTTGAGGAGGGGGGAGGGGTGCACAAAGGTGACAGCGGCAGCAGAGCGAAGATGGAGGGGGAGGAAGGGCAGGCAGCCGCTGGTCCCTGCGCAGACGAGCCGCAGAGAGGCAGCGCAATGCAGCTAGGCCAGCCTGGCGTGCAGCAGGAAGCCTGGGTTCTAATCCAGGCCCTGCCCTCACTCAGTTCCTGAGTGCCCTTGGGCAGGTCCCTCCTCGTGGGCCTCAGTGCCCTCCTATGTCACCCAAAGGAGTTGGAATGACCCTATGACCCTATGAGGCTACTGGGAAAAGAAGGTGGTGGCACAGATGTGGGGGGTGCTTCCATCTCCACCTCCCCACTGCACCCCAGCTTTTCCCTTAGAGTCTGCTCTTCAGTGAACACTTGAGACTATCAGGACTTTTCTGTAAGGTTCCGAACACCAACAAGACCCCAAACCACACTAACTAGCCCATTTATCTGCATTGGGTGAAGGCCACCCCCATGGCCTAGGAATGCCCAGTGGAAGAAGATGGACAGTGATGGGGGTGGAACGGGTCCCACACGTCCCCTGCCTATCCTGAAAGTCAGGAACACAGGCCAGAGCCCTAAGGCTGAGCCCAAGTGGTGGGGTGGGGGTATGTAGCCTCTTATTAGGGAGCCAGGTAGATGAAAGGACAAGGAGGAAGTTGGGCCTTCTCCTTCCTTCCTGGGCTGAGAAAGGTGATGGTGGTGGTGGTGGTGGTGGTGGTGGTGGTGGTGGTGGTGGTGGTGAGATGCTGTCCAAGGTCAAATGCAGGCTGAATGGGCAGCTGCTCTAATCCAGGCCCTCCCCCGCATGCCCCCCATCCCCAACATGTGCTGGTTCAACCTCCCAGTCCCCCTGCTCCTGCCCCTCCCCACAGCTCAGCCACAGCTCCCAGTTACATAATCCCCTGGCTACGGTGGCCTCTGTCAGGAGAGGAGAGGGGAGTGTGGACCTCTGAGGGTCCCAGTCCATTCTGGGAATGGCCGGGAGCTGGCAGCCAGTTCAGGGGAGGAGGGGTCCCAGGAGACCTGGGTTCTAGTCCTGCTTGGCCTCTAGCTCCCTGAGTGACCTTGTGTAGGGTCCTCAGTGGCAAAATGAGGGGCTTGGTTCTCTCCCTAGCCCCCCCCCCACCCAACACACATCTATTCCAGGATTTAATGTATAAGACTCTGACCTGCACCCCCTCCCCCACGGGCTAAAACACTCAGTGTTTCATCTAAGTCACAAATCTGCCAGGCCTGTGGCTAAACACAGCCCTTTTCTTCTCAGTGCCCGCCAAGTCCCCTCCCTGCACTGATCCTCAGCCTTGACCTGCCTCCTCCCCTGCCCCTTGGCTCCAGAGGGCGGGAGGGAAGGGATGTGGAGCAGTAACAAAGGGCAGTGATTTGCCTGCTGGGGGCTGGGGGGGGTGGCTCTGTTTTAAATTCCCAATTCTGACTCTCCCCCTCATGCTTAAGGTTCCATTCAGATCTCACAGAGCCCAGTGAATGCAAGGAGGATCTCCTCCAGGGTGGGTGGCTGCTACCAGCGTCTCCCATTTGGACTCAGTTAAGCAGCAAAGACCCTTAGATTTCACCAGACCCCCCCCCTCCCATTTTACAGATGAAGAAAGGAATCCAAAGAAGCCTCCTCGGAGAAGCCAAGGTCAGCAGCAGGGTGCCCTTCTACTCGGCATCAAGCTGCTCTCTCTAAAGGGGAGTGGCAGGTCGAGACACACCCACCTCTGACACACCTTCTTTCAGGTTCCCCCTTAAGACCCCCCCACTCTGCCCCTGACAGGTCCCAGAAGAAGCATAGGCATAAGCCCAGCGGTCCCCTCCAAAACCCTCTCCCTTTGACGAGGAAGGACAGGCTGTGTTCCCGGGAGCAGGTCTCAGAGGGGCCGCATCACCCTCCCCACAGCCCGGGGCCCACACCAACTACCAAGCTATTAATTAGCCATAAAGATTCCCCCTTGACCATCCCTTCACAACAGCCTGAGGATGCTCCCTGGGGAGGGCTGGTGTGTCCCAAGCAGCAGACCAGGCCTCAAGCCCTCCTCTGCAGGCCCTGGCTGCCTCCGGATACCTTTTCACCCTGGAGGGAGGAAGAGCTCCCAGCTTGCCTCCCCACACCAGAATCTAAGGGCCAGTTCACACCTTCGCCGTGTGCATCCGCAAAGGCACAAATATGCAGGCATGCAGGCACTCCTGCACACTCCAACATACACGCACGCGTTCACTCATCCCCACTAACACTTTAGCCACCCAAACACACGCCAGCTTACTTACATAAATGTGCACGCGCTTCTCATACACACACACACACCCATTTGTACTCACTCATATGTATTACATTTGGAAAATACAGACGCAGACCCTAGGTACCTACAAAACCAGTCTACCCTGGAAGAGCAACCGCTCTCTTACCCCCCCTCCTATTCAGGTTCTCCTATGCGCGCGCGCACACACCCCTTTCAGTTCTGACTCCCCAGGCGCCGGTTCTCGAATCCACCCCCGCCCCGGGGAGGCAGAGGCCCCTGCCTTCCCCGCCCCGCTCCTCTGGTGGACCGGGAGGGGGGGGCACTTACCCGCGCGTAGCGGGAGGAGTAGGGGTCCTCGAAGAGCGCCCAGATGCGCGGCTGCCAGCGGCGCCAGAAGCCGCCGGGCCGGCCGTCCGGGGAGTCGCTGAGCGCCAGGCGCTTGGTCATCTCCAGCTCGTCCTCCCCGTCGCCCGAGTCCCCGGGCCCGTCGGCGTCCGCGTCGTCGGCGCTGTTGTCTAGGGGCGCGCCCCCGAAGCTGTCGAGCGCCTCCTCGGCGTCGCGGTGCTGGCGGTAGGTCATCCAGCAGCAGGGCTCCACGTCGGTCTCGTCGATGCCCCAGAAGGCCAGCTCCTCCTCGTAGAGCGGCCCGCACACGTCGGCCGGGCAGTGCAGCTTGCCGGTGCGGTAGTAGTTCAGGATGTGCGCGAAGACGCCGGGGTGGCGGTCGAAGAAGAACTCGTCGGCGCGCGGGTCATAGTCGAAGTGGCTGTGGGCGTCGGGCTCCGCCAGCCAGGCCAGCCGCGTGCCGGGCAGCGTGCGCAGCGTCGAGCGGTACGTCTGGTGGCGCGTGCCGCCCACGTTGATCACGATGCGCTCGCTCTCGTCCCCTTGGCCCATCGCGGCGCCCCCTTAGGCATGGCGCGGCCCAGCGACACCCATGGGAGCGGCCGCCAGGGGGAGTTGGCGCCGGGGAGGGGGGCGCGGGGCCTCCTCCCCCCTCCCCCCAGCCGTCGGGGGGCACAGAGGATGGTGGCTCCGGCCGCCCCGGGAGCGACCCGAGCCCCTCGGGGCGCTTTCGGTCGGGTGCCGGTCCGGGGCAGCGTGCGCGGGATCCCGGGGGTCTCTGGGCGCCAGGTGTGGGGAGGGAGCCGGTCCGGCTGCGGAGGAGGCGGAGGAGGAGGAGAGGAGGGAGGAGGACAGGGAGGGAGGGACGAAGGGAGGGAGGGAGAGGGCCGGCGCTCAGCGGCGAGCCCCGGGAGGAGGGAAAAGAGGGTTGGGGGGCCGGGCTCCCGTCCCCATCTCAGCGGGAAAATGGAGCAATGGACACAAAGCTTTTTCTTTCTTTCTTTCTTTTTTTTTTTTTTTTTTGGCGGGTGTTGGGGAGGGGGGAGGTCAGCTGCTCCAAAGGCCGGACCGAGAGCTCAGCCCCCGGAAGGGGGAGGGGAGGGGAGGGGGCCGGGAAATTCGCGCTCCGCCGTGCGGTGGTCGCCGCAGCGCGCTCGGGGCCAGGGCGCCGGGGAGATGGACGACCGCTGCCTTCCTCCCTGCGTGGCCGGGCTGCGGCTCCGGGCTCCGGCCCCCTCCCTCTCTCCTTGCCTGGCTGCCTGCTCCCCCCGGCGGCGGGCCCGCCCTCCTCGCTCCTTCTCCCCGCCTCCTGGAGGAGATGGCGGGCCCCCCGGGCAGGGGCGCCGGGGCGCTGCTCGCTGCGGCGGCCGCGGGGCGCTGCGCTCGGTGCGCTCCGCCCGGAGCTGGGGTTCGGCGGCGCTGCGCTCGGGCTCCGGCGGTGCTGAAGGGACAGCTCCCGGGCTGCGGCGGGGCTGCGCGGGCTGCGCGGGCTGCGCGGGGCCGGGCGCGCGCTCTCCGGGCTGGTTCGGTCCGCGAGGCCGGTGGGCACTGGCTCCGGTGCCTCCGCGCCCCGCGCCCCGCGCCCCGCTTCGGACAGGCGGCGGAAGGTGCCGGTCCCAGCGAGGGGGCTGCGGCGGCGGCGGCGGCGGCGCCCGGGAGGCGGGGGTGGCGGGTCCGGGCGCGGCGCGGCGAGGCCGGCGAGGCCGGGAGGGAGGCGCGGAGCGGCCGCCGCCGCCGCGACGCTGCTGCCGCCCGGGCTGCTGCTGGGCTCGCTGGCTCCCCGCTCGCTCGCGCGGTCCGCGTCCAGCCCGCCGCTCTCCGGACACGGGCACACGGCGCGCGCAGCCGCACTCGCCCCCGGAGGGAGGCGCCGCGCTGGGTCCTAAAACGCCCCGATTCCGCGCCCCCCTCCCCGCCCCGCGCGGAGCCGGCCTCCCTCAACCCCCGCGCCGGGGGCGCCCGCCCCGCCAGGCTCCTGCGGCCGGGGGGACCCGCCGACGCCCCGCCCCGGGGCAGCGCCTCTCGATGGGCGGGGGGGGGGGCTCCGGGCGACGTCCAGGCCTGCGCCCCCCGCCCCCCGTCAGCCGGAGGTGAGAAGGGCGTGGGCACCCGTCCCTTCCTTCCAAACCCGGGACTGTGGGACCCTCTAGTGCAGTGAGACGCCCCCGCCGCCATCGGGGACACCCCGACCTGGACCGGTACTGGCGGCTCCAAGCAACCTTTGATGCCGGCCTTTCCCGCAGAACCTGGAGCCCCCTTGGTCCCGTCACAGGTCCCTCTAAGAATGGGCCCCAAAATCGCATCCTCCAAACACACACGCTGTCCTCTAAGCCCTCCCAACAAGCCAATAATCCTGGACCCTGGGAACGCCTTTCGACCCTTTACTCACCTTGGGCCCCCCATAACTCCAGGCTGACCTAGTCTCCCCGGAGGGCCACAGGCCCTGCCATACGGATCCCAGCCCACGGATCCTCCTACACTAGCTCTGGATCCCCACATGGGGGATCCCGTATGCAAAGGGTATCCTGCCCTTCGAGGTCAGAGAAGCGATTGCCCCTGCTGGCCCTGACCACTGACATCCTCCCACCGCCCCATGGGACTTCAGCTGCCCTGGGCGGCAAGCTGATGCTGAGCCTGGGAGCTGGACGGGAGCAGCTCCCGCTGTGATTCCCACAGCTTTTCAGTTTGGTCTCGGGGGTGAGGGTTACAGTTTGGGCCTGCCTCCGAGCCTTCCTGGCCCATGTTTGCTGCCAGTGCCTCAGTTTACCAAATCACTCTTTTGTTCCTTCCTTTTCCACACTCTGTCCCAGGCACAAGCGCACAAGAGACCTTGCCCTCGAGGGCCTTCTAGGCTTTTGGGGAAGTGGGCAGGTGGGCCTGAGCAGGGCTGGGGAGGTCAGGCCCAGCTCCACTGTTGGCTGCACCAGGAAAGAGGCTTATTGATCCCGGCCCAGCCCAATCGAACACAAGGCTGCCTGGGCAAAGGGCGATTTAATTAAGAAGACAGGAGGCTCTTATTTACCTGTCGGCACTTGCTCACTGTGCAGACAGCTGTCCCTCTACGCTGACCTGCAGACACAGCCGTGAGCCTGGGGACAAAGCTGTGCCTTAGACATCTCTCTCCTCACTCGGCCAGGGAAATCCCAGCCGGGGGAAATCTGTGTGTAGTAGGGAAAGCTTTGGAGGAGTGCAGAAGGCTGGAGAGGGCAAAGGGCAGAGCAAGACATGAGCAATGGGAGAAGGGCAAGGGCAGAAACAGAAAGAGGCAGCGTTAGGGGAGAAAGAGGGACAGAGAAACAGAGGCAAAGAGAGGGCTGGAGTTTGGGGCCCAGATGGCACCTCCTCCCTCCAGAGACTGATCTAAACAGAAAGTGTTTCCTCTTCAATCTCAGAGGCATGCAGGCACGAGAGTCCTTGGAGTGTCTCACCATGACCAGTGTGATCCCCATCCCCTAACCATGAGACCTGACCTGGTACAGTTCAGCCTCACCAAAATTCAGACTCCCCAGGACGCAGGCTCTCAGAGAGCTCTGCTCCAATCCAAGGAGGTGACCAAACAGAGAAATGGGGACCTCCAGAAGGAAGAGAAAAAGATGGACACAGAGAGATGAACACATGTGCACGTGCACACACACACACACACACACACACACACACACTTGGCTGGGATAGATCGAGTTGGGGAGAGACCAGAAAGGGGCCTCTCCAAACGTTCTCTTCCTTCCCAACCCCTCTTCTCTCTCAGAAAGCCTTCTGTGTTTCCACTAGCCATAGCCATGGGGACCCAGCACTCCCCCTCTTCCTTCTCCCGCAGGAAGGACCACATTGGATCAGAGTATCACTCCCCCACCTTCACTCTTTCTTCACTCATCTCATTCCCCAGAATGGACTATCAGCTCCTCCAGGGCGGCTTCTTGATTGCTTTCTTCCACAGTGCCCAGAACACAGTGGCTCCTCAGTAAGGGCTAGATGATCTGAGAAAGGCCCTAAGAGAGGGCCTAGGATCCTAGCATCCCAGTGTCAGAGGCCATGAGAGATTGGAGCCCTGAACCAAGGCTGTGTCAGAGGGAGGGCCATACCCAGGATCGCTCAGGGAGTCAGTGCAGAGCCCACTCGGGCCACTACCCCATGATGAGCCACAATGGGAAGCTGAAGGGTGCCCCATGTGGTGAATAGATGGAGAGGTGGAGAGATAGAGAGAGGCTGCTAGCAGGGGGGAAGGTTAGTGATTAGGAGCCCTGGTCAGGCCTCGTCCTAAAGGATGTACTAGAAAAAAAAGAGGCAGGCGAGGGTTGGAGTGAGGGGAAATGTGAAAGAGTATCCACCACACCCTAAAGTCCCTGACATGGCAAGTGGAGAAGGCTCAGAGAGAGGAGCTGCCCAGGTGACAGGGGAACTGTCTCTGAGGTCCCCACACTGTCCCACTTTAGGATCCTCACCTTGATCCTTGATGGCAACTCCCAGCCCAGGCCCCGAAGAATGTGCCCCCACCAAGCAGGAACATAAAAGTCCCTTCTCTCACTTCCTTTTCACACTGTAAAAGGCTGGCATTTGCAGAAAACCCAGAAAAACTGAGAGGGCAACACAGAAAGAAAGAAAAAAAGCCCCAGAGAAATGGGAGTGGGAGGAGGAATTGCTGCCTGAGCCTTAGAGTCTCACCCACGACCATACCCTCAGCTCAGCCAAGACCCTCACCCCTTTCCACTTGAGCAGCACCACCCCTTATTTGTAGCCATCTGTCTCCTCCCTTTCAGAGGAAGGCTTTTGGTCCCAGGCCAGAGGGTCATTGGGATCCATGGCTGGTGAGAAGAGGAGGCAATGAACTACCAGTGGGCTGGTGTTGTTCAGAGGTCAAGGGTATAGACTCAAGGGCCAGGCTGTCTGTGTTCAAATCCCAGCTCCATCATTGATTTAGCGATGACCTTGGGCAAGTTATTCAACTTCTCTATGCCTCAGCTTCTTTATTGTTGGATATGAATAATAACAAGCCCTAGATCCTTAACGCCTCAGCTCTGGGATTTCTCTTGTTCTGGCTGGAGGGGAGGGTATGTGCCAGGCTCCAGGAAGCTCCGGTGAGAATGGCTCCAGGAGGAGCTGGGGCTAAGAGTGGACTAGAAAAAGGTGAAGGGAGTCCTGAAGCCAAGTTTGGCCTATGTTCTCACACTTGGCACTTGTAAGCATTAGATCTGGTCCTGCTAGGCTCTGGAACTGGCCCAAGTCCAGCCCCTGGGCCTTTGTCCAGCTTGGCACATCCTCTATGCTGCTCTCCCGGGCCCAGAGCCTTACCATTCCCAGTGGGTTGGGGTGCCATCTTGTGGCCACATCCGGAAGCTAACCTTACCGGGCGCAAACAGCAGGTTTTGGGGGTGACCCACCACAAGCAATGACACCAATTGGGATCCTCTACCCTGACCAGAACTCCTCCTTCTGATGGACAGGGGAGACTGAAATTAGAAGTGCCATAGTGGGAAATTGGTGGCCATTGCTCTTGGGTCTGTAGCTTGAGCACTGACTCTGGTACCTCTGGGGATGGGGTAGGGTGTACTGCTCTTCCTTCCTGAGACCCCCACCCCCACCCCCAGGGAGTGGAGCCAGATCTATCAGGCCAGAAATCCAGAAAGGAGCCAAGGTAAAGAGTGCCCAGGGGAAGTGCTAGACCAGGGTTTCTCAACCTGGACACTGCTGACCTTTTGGACCAGATAATCCTTTGTTGTGGGGGGCTCTGCTGTGCATTGTAGAGTATTTAGCAGCATCCTTGGCCTCTACCAACTAGATGTCACTAGAGCCCCTTCCCCAGTCCTGACAATCAAGAAGGTCTACAGACACTGCCAAAAGTCCTTTGAGGGGTAAAATTTCCCCTGGTTGCATACATCTAGACATATTTGGTTACAAATCTCATTTGCTGCTTATTGGCGACTGTGAGCTATTCACTTTTCCTCACTAGGCTTCTGCTTCCTCATCTGTATAAAGGAAATAACATTTTGCTAAGGTTAAATGAGATAGTGCCTCTCATTTAACTTTTTCTCCTTCCCTTTCCCCCCTTCCCTCAGACTATCCATCCCCCTCAAGCCCTCTGTGACCTACTCTGACTCTGTATCTCTCTCACAGGCTCCTGCCAGTCCTCAGCAATGTCCTTCAGTCCCTCGGTGTCACTGTGGTCTCAGGGGGCAGAATGTCAGTCCTCCCGAGGCTTGGCTTTGGGGAAGATGGGGCCTCGACACTTCTCCTGCTGGTTAAGTGAGGTGGGAAGGTGGGAAATGCTGAACGCTGTGGTGAAGGATGCACGTGGAAGTCAGAGATGCTGACTTGTAGGGAGGGCAGGTGGGGGCAGGCACTTCTGTAGGAGTGTTCCCGGCAGGACTGGGCGGAAACCACTGAATTCTGCTTCTGGAAGCAGCTTGGAGGTGTGTGGCTATCCCAAAGGCCTGCGATGCCTATGCTAGGAGTCTTGTGGGTTCTCCCGGTGGACACCTGTGTGTGTGTCAGGCTGCAGGTAAGCTTGGTTGGCACGTGTAGTGGTGGCTCCCGGTTTTGTGAGGTCTGATGTTTAGATATTTTGGGGTTACACTTTTGAAAAAACAGAAAGTTGGGCACAAAAGTGGATATATATTCAGACTTAGAAATCAGGACCAAATGTAAATTTTAGAAAGCTGACAAATACTACAAACCTTAGAAAATCCAGGAAAAAATTGCTTAGTATTTTTATTAACTGCCTCACACACCAACATAAAACTTTTTTTTAATGATTTTATTTATTTATTCGAGAGAGAGACAGACAGACAAGCGGAGGGAGAAGCAGGCTCTATGCAAGGAGCCTGATCTGGGACCCGATCCCAGGACTCCAAGATCATGCCCTGGGCCGAAGGCAGGCGCTAAACCCTTAAGCCACCCAGGGATCCCCCCAACATATGACTTTCAAATAAGTTATATTTACTTGGAAGCCAACAAAAACAACTGCAACTTTTTTCTGCAATTACAGAAGGATGTTCAGTTAACAACACCACATTTGTTTTATTAAAACCGTAGGGGTGCCTGAGTGACTCAGCTGGTTAAGTGTCATGATCTCAGGGTCTGGGATCGAGCCCCTACGTTGGGATCTCTGCTCAGCAGGGAGCCTGCTTCTCCCTCTCCCTCTGCCCGCTGCTCCCTCCATTTGTGTTCTCTCTGTCAAATAAATCAGTAAAATTTTTATTTAAAAACTGCATCAAAGATGACTTACAGTGAAAATATAACCATCGTCCCATATAACTATTTTTTCTGTGCACCAATACTCAAGAACCTGCTTTAAATTTCCTTGACAACTTACAGCTCCCATATTATACCAGACAAGATTTGTGGCTACTTAAAATACCACCGAGACAGGGCTACTTAAAGATACATTCGTGAAATGCAGGGGACCCAGAATAGCCATAACAATTTTGAAGAAGAACAAGGTTGGAGGACTCAGCCTTCCTCATTTCAAAATGTACTACAAAGCTGCAGTCATCAGCACTGAGTAGTAATTGGCATAAGGATAGACATGTAGATCAGTGGAGTAGAACTGAGAGCCCAGAAATAAATCCATACATTTATAGTTACTTAATTTGTGACAAGGATGCCAAGAAAATTCAGTGGGGGAATGGGAGAAAGAATAGCCCTTTCAATAAAAGGTGCTGGTACAACTGGATGTCTACATGGAAGAGCATGAAGTTGGACCACTTCTTTACACCAAATAGAAAAATCAACTAAAAATGGATGAAATATCTAAATGTAGGAGCTAAAACTATCATATTCTTACTTGGGCTAGGTTATGGTTTTTAGATATAATGCCCAAAACACAAGCCACAAAAGAAAAATATAGATAAATTGGACTCCATCAAAAAAAAATTGTGCTTTAAAAGACACTATCAGGAATGTGTAAAGACAACCTGTAGAATGAGAGAAAATATCTGCAAATCACATATCTGATAAGAGTCTAGTATCTAGAATATTTAGAGAACTTTCAAAACTCAACAATAAAAAGACAAATAACCTAATTTTAGGATGGACAGAGGAGGGCAGTCCCCGTGGCTCAGCAGTTTAGCACCACCTTCAGCCCAGGGCGTGATCTTGGAGACCCGGGATCAAGTCTCACTTCAGGCTCCCTACATGGAGCCTGCTTTTCCTCTCCCTCTGCCTATCTCTCTCTCTCTCTCTCTCTCTGACTCTCATAAATAAATAAATAAATAAATAAATAAATAAATAAATAAATAAATAAAATCTTTAAAAAAAAAGATAGAGGATTTGAATAGACATTTCCCCCCAAAGAAGAAATACAAATGGCCAATAGGCACATGAAAAGATACTCAACATCATTAGTCATTAGGGAAATGCAAATCAAAACCACAATGAGATACCACTTTACACCCACTAGGATGGCTAGAATAAAAAGACAAACAGTAATAGCGTTGTCGATGATGTAGAGAAATTGGAATCCTGATACATTGCTGATGGGAATGTAAAATGGTGCAGCTGCTTTAGGGAAGACGTTGGCAGTTCCTCAAAAATTTAAACAGAGTTATGATATACCCAGCAATTTCATTTTTAGGTATATACACCCAAGAGAATTAAAAGCATATGTTTACACAAAAATGTGTACTTGAATGTTCATAACAGCATTATTCATAATAGCTAAAAATGGAAACAATCCAGATATCTATCAACTGATGAATGGGCAAACAAAATAAGATGTATCCATACAATGCAATATTATTCAGCTCTACAAAGGAATGAAGTCTTGGTATATGCTACAACATGGATGAATCTTGAAAATATCAGGGAAAGAAGTCATACACAAAAGGCCACACGGTGTGTGACTCCACTCATGAAATGTTCAGAATAGACACATCCGGAGAGATAGAAAATAATTCGTGGTTGCCACGGGGTTGGGAGAGGAGGGGAGCAGTGACTGCAATTGGATAAGAGATTCTCTGGGGAGTAATGGAAATGTTCTGGATCAGATAGTAATGGTAATGTTGCACAACATTGTGAATATAGTACAAACCACCGAATTCAACACTTTCAAAGGCTGAATATCATGGTGCGTGAATTATATCTCAATAAAAAGTTGGGAAAAGTAAAGTAGGATCTGTAAACCAGGTTACAAATAATTTGCTTACACTGAGAAAAATCTCAGTTTGGCACGGTCTCAGTTTTCTTATCTGTAAAAGTTCTACTTCATTGTCTTTTTCTTTCTCTGAAATGCTTTAAGTAAAATACTAAAGAATTTCAGAATTGATACATACCTTTTAAATTCACTAATCCAATGACACAGAGAGAAAGCCCGGATCCGGTTGGGTTAAGTCACATTCCCAAGGTGTCAGAGCTGGTCAGTGGCACAGCCAGGCTTGGATCCCGGGAATTATGTAGTCATTGGCACCCTCCAGGACTCAGTTACCCTGCTACTGGGAAGGTTCTGCCTGAGTTAAAACTTGCTGTTAAATGTCTAAAAAAAGGTTAACTCTATGAAAATGACCCTGTATAATAGAAACATTAATATTATATAGCCTCACATTTTCATGTGTTTCCCTTGATTAGCAGTGAGTTTTATAGATTAGAAAACACTGAGCTAGAACCAACTTGTTCTTCATCATTAGCACCATCCTCATTTTTAAAAAAGATTTTGTTGATTTATTCATGAGAGAGAGAGAGAGAGAGAGAGAGAGGCAGGGACGCAGGCAGAGGGAGAAGCAGGCTCCATGCAGGGAGCCCGATGTGGGACTCCATCCTGGGTCTCCAGGATCACGCCCTGGACCGAAGGCAGGCACTAAACCGCCGAGCCACCTAGGGATCCCCAGCACCATCCTCATTTTTTTTTTTTTTAAGATTTTGTTGATTTATTCATGAGAGACACACAGAGAGAGAGGCAGAGACAGAAGCAGGCTCCATGCAGGGAGCCTGACGTGGGAGTTGATCCCGGGACCCAAGGACCATGTCCTGGGCCGAAGGCAGGCGCTAAACCACTGAGCCACTCAGGGATCCCCAGGACCATCCTCATTTTTGTCTTCATCTTCCTCCTCGTCTCTTCAGCCTTCTGCCTCCCTCCTCACTCTCTTTTTTTCTTACCTTTGTTCTGTCTTGCCCACTCCTTTCTACCAACATCAAGCTGCATATTCTTTCATTGCTTCCTTCTTCATGTAACAATAGTTTTATATCATTTTCTATACAGAGAATTGAGAGACCATTCAAATAGTTTAGTCTTCCCTTCAACGTGGTGATCAAGACTTGTTTGGTATCATTTGTAATTTAGGGAAGTGGGGCTCCTGGCTGGCTCAGGTCATGATCCCGGGGTCCTGGGATCAAGTCCTGCATCAGGCTCCCCGCAGGGAACCTGTTCCTCCTTCTGCCTGTGTCTCTGCCTCTCCCTCTGTGTCGCTCATGAATAAATAAATAAATAAATAAATAATCTAAAAAATTATTTAGGGAAGCTTTTTTCAGGCTCACCACTGTACTGGAAATGTCATGCCCAATTTTAGGGTTAGTGTCAAATTTGGGGAAAACCCCATCAAGTTTCTTTCGTTTGTGGGCTGTAAGAGTTCAAGGTATTTTGAGTTTTCTTCTGTGGTGACTATTTTTAAATTTTTTAAAGTTGATGACATTCATTCAAGGATCAGTTGATGTCAAGGTCTTGTGATAATGGCATATTATGAATTTTACTCTGTTGATGTTAGTGTTTTGTGTTAGATCAGCATAAGATTTAAAATCTCTTTCCGATGTGTTCATATAATTTACTTTTTACTGATTGGATTCTCAAACAATACAAGAGTCTAATAATTCCATACAAAAGTTACCTCTTTCTTTCAATAAACTGCTTTTTGGCATGATCTAAAAATATTTTGGATACAATTGTGTTCTCTTTTTTTTTCTTCAATTGTGTTCTCAATGTCAGATCATTTGGATTTATTTCAGTGTTCATTATTATTGCTTCTATTTTCTGTTTGTCTAAAACATATTCCACCAAATCCAAACAGAATGTATACCTTTAGATTGGACCCCACCATGCCACCCACCAGAAGGGAGAAGTCAGAGTAGAAAGGGACAATGGTCATAACTAATTGGCTAAAATAATTTTCCTTGGCAAATTAAGAAGGAGATTGGACCGGGGCCTTACAAGGGGCTCATGCAAGGGACCTAAGCTTAAACCCTGTTGCCTTCAAGGTCCATCAGCCTCTGGTGGTATGCTCTGGGTCCATGAGTGCTGTCGTATGAGCACACGTGTGGGTATGGGCCCAGTGTTCCCTCAGATCCAGCCCAGGTAAAAATGGCCCCCCAAACAAGTGCCGTTTCGTCTACACTGCAAATGGAGTTAGCCTCAGCTAGATGCTCCTCCCACCCCCAAATCCAGAGGACTGAAGTTAGAGATGGGTAGGAGGGGATCTCAATCCCCATCATCCATGGAGTGATCCAATCTCTAGCTGCTCCCCTCCCTCCTGACTTCCTGTGAAGAGATACAGGGTGAGGCAGCTAAGGGTGCAGTCTCTGCTGCCTCTCTGCCTGGGTTCAAGTCCTGGCTCATGACCTAAGCTAGTCCAATGAGGGTTCTTCTCTGGGAATTCATTCTGAACCAAACAAAAGCCTGAGTCAGTCTTGGCTCCCCCTTTCCCCTCACACTCTTAGGGTGTCTGTACACAAGGCTCTATAAACAGTTATGCATGTTGCTCACTGAACAAATACACCTGGCTAAGAAAGGCCGTGGGTGCTGAAATCCAGCCTGCTCTCTGCTTGCCTAACTATGAATCCCGGTGCAGAGCAGTGTCCTCAGGGAAGAAGAGACACATTTTTCCAATTGCACACTAGCTCCTGGGCCGCCTTCATACATGCAATTGGTTCCCTCAGTGCAGGAACGCTACATCTTCCTTTCTGCACCTTCTTATACCCCTTTATCATACCTCCTTGCACCCTTTGCCTTGCCTTGTAGTATTTCTCACCATTTATTCACTTGTTTCTTTGTCTAATGGCTATTTCCCCAGGGGATTTTAAGCTGTGTGAGGGTAAGGACTGTGCCCTCGAGGTTCTCCACTATACCATCAACACCTACACTTTATCTGGCACAAATGTCTCCACTTGTGTGCTTTCCCTCGCATCCCAGTCACAGCCCCAGTACAGGCCATGTCATGTCTCCCCTGGGGAAGCCCTCATGGCCTCCTGACAAGTCTTCCTGTCTCAAATCTTGTTCCCTCCTATCCATTTTTCCAGGCTTTTCTAAATACAGATTTGCACCCTTCCATTGATTAGACTCCTCTATGGCTTCCTATTGCCCTCAGGATAAAGTTCAAATGAGGTCCATTGGGGTCCTGCCTCGGCCTTTTCCCCATCTCACCTCTGGCCTCTCCTTGTGAGCACCTTTGGTTCCATGAAAGCACAGTTTACTTTCTGTCACTTCAGGGCCTTTGCACTTGCTGTTTCCTTAGCTTGGAGTACTCTTCGTTGGCTTCGTTTTGTTTCCAAATCCTTCAAGATTCCTACTAGAGATTACCTACCTGTCTATACCTTCTATTCCTACTGTGCTCCTCTACCACATACACCCCCTTTAGAGCACTTAATTGTGATGTAATCAGCTGCTAAGAGATTCAATCTCCCCAAACATCTGAGTTTCCCAAGGTCAGGAACTGTCCACTGGTCTCTGTTTTCAGCCAGCATAGGACCTGGCAACTGTTGAATCAGTGAATTCATAAATGTGTCAAAGGGTCTCAAAGGAGTGCAAAGAACCCCAAGGTGCATCTGGGGAAGCAGCCAGAAAAAAAGCTGAGGATTATTAGTAACAGTATCTTCAGCACCCAGTGTTGGGGACAGCAGAGGCTCTCCTCAGAGCAGAGAGCAGAGGTCCTTCTTGTTGCCAACACATCTTGCCTGCAATCCTCAGGGTCATCCCACCTGGTGAGCAGAGCATTTGAAAGTGGGCCTGAAGGTTTTCAGGGGGAAAAAAAGGGTCTGTAAGGGTGAGATGTAGGAGTCATTGAGGTCCTGGACACAAACATATGTATGTTTGGGGGTGGGCTTGCAGTGGCATATCAATGGGGAAGAATTTTTACCAGACAATCCTTCCAGGGGTCCCCTTCCCAGCCACACATGTGTGTGCACATGAGCATGGGTCTGTGGGCATTGTCTATTGTCTTTTCTTATTTCTCAAGACACAGGTCAAATGGCACCTCTTCCAGGAAGCCCTCTCCAGCACCCTGGCTAAATCAATGGCCCCTCCTTTGCTCACAGATGCAAGTCTGCACTGCCCTGTCAGGGCCAGGATGCTCTAACAGCTGGGTTACTGGCTGAGGAGAGACATTTGTGCCTGTCTGGCCTTCTATCCTGTCCCCTTAAGATTACTCCTATCACTTGGAGCCTGTAAGTGCCACGCAGCTTACTTCGCCCCTTCACACTCACTTAGTTTTTCCTTATAATGCTATGAGCACCTTATCGCATTCTCTGTACCCATGAGGCTTCCGAGTGGCACCTTGAGCTACAAATATCCAGTGAACCTTCTGGACACCACACCTGGCTTCACTCAGTATGTAGGGGCATGATTCTCAACCTTGCACGCATTTTAGAATCGCTGGGGGAGCTCTCGAAAAATACCAATACCTGGCCCGGATATCAGGGGCAGATAGATTAAATCAGAATCTCTGGCGAGTGGGGCAGGCATGGATCATTTTTCTCCCTACTACTTAAATCACTCTTAAATACACCCTGACTGCCCTGCGTGTGGTGACGGGTCAAAGGAACCTCCCCCACGCTTCGGAGCCAAACTCACCCCCTCCCTTCCTAGCCCCGCCCCAGGCTCCTCTCTTGCAATCCGCCTTCCGCCTACAGGGGTCGCTGCGGTACAGCTGGCCCAAATTTGCGGGGTTTCCTCCCAGTCAAAATCTTGCCCCCCCCCCCCCCCAGGGAGAGTCGGAGCCACCGCGGTATAAATTAGCGTCTTTATTTCGAACACCTGAGCGAGCGCCTGCGGCTCGCCCACCTGCCGTATAAACGTACAAAGTCCCTGTCGCACCGCACACCATGCCTCAGAGATAAATACAGCCCTAGGGGCTCCTGCTCTGGCAAAGCAACTCTTATTTACAGGAATAGATTACAAAAGTATTACAAAAAGTGGTCCTGAACTGGGGGAGAGGGTGGAGTGGTTAGTGTTACACGAGCGCACCTCGCGCAGCGCCGGGGCAGAGCAAAGTCGCCGGTGCTGGGGAGCGAGAGGCCACGCCCCCTTAGGCTACAAAGTAGCAGGGCTCGGGGAGAAGAGGCCACGCCCCCTTAGGCTACAAAGTAGCGGGGCTCGGGGAGAAGTGGCCACGCCCCCTTAGGCTCCCCCGGCGCCCGGAGGCGGGGCTTAGGTCTGCGCGGGTCCCACCCCGCGCAAGAAGGGGAAGGGTCTGGCCCCTCAAGAGTCAGCTCTGGCCCAAGGAGGGACCCCTAAAGGCCATCGCAGCGAGTCTCAGGGAAGGGTGTTGCGTGGAAAAAAAGGACTGTGTCCTTACTGTGGAGCGCGGGAGTGGAAACACACAAACAGTTCTCCCTCCGCTCCCAACTCGGGAGGGGTCGCTTTTAAAGCGCGGTTGGGAGTGGGGCTGGCGTTTAAGCTCAATCTTTGGGGCGCGGGGGGCGCCGTCTCTCGGGCGCGTGGGCAGCGGAGGCCTCCCATGCGGCCGCCCACCCCCTCAGAGCACCTGGTAGATGGGGTTGGGGTTTGCGCCCGCTGGGCACTGCGGGGCGGCGTCCGGGGAAGGGGTGGGGGCGCCGCGCTCCGCGTCGCTCTGGGCGGCGGCCTCCTGCGGTCCGGGAGACGACTCCGGCGGCGCCTCGGCCAGCAGGAGCGCGGGCGCCGTGGGGCTCTCGGTGGAGATGCGCTCCACGATGCTGGACAGGCAGTCGAGGCTCGACACCGCAGCACTCTTCCCGGGCCTGGGTTCTGCGCGGGGAGGGGTGGGTTAGTGGCGGCTGAGCCGCGGACAGGCCTCCCGCCTCCGGGCTCAGTGCTTGGGGGCAGACGGGAACCTGAGGACCCAGGGAGAGCACGGAGCGAAAAGGGAGTGGGCTGCACGCTTAGTATTTCATTCCCTGTACCGTCTCCGGGATTAGGGGGAGGGGGAGGTCCAGATAGAGGGAAGCCGTGGCAGCTCAAAGCGGGTAACGTGGGAAGGAGGCGCAAATACGCACCGCTGGGCGCCTCGCTGTAGTAGGTGCCATCGTAGCAGTTCCGCCGCCGGGCACCGCTCGGGGGGCCGCTGTAGTCCATCTGCAAACGGCAAGGGCAAGGGCGACCGAGTCAGGCTCGGGGACCGCGGGGGGCCAGAGCATCACTCTCTGTAACCACCTGCCCCAACTCCCCATGTCTCCGCCACGAGATCTGGGCCCTGGCTGGGGGACAGGGGCGGACGGAGATTGTCTGCAATCTCCCGGGCCAACCAGCGCGTGGACAGTCGCCTAGGAGCATAAGTCTATTTTGTAAATAGGGATGAGTGCAGAAAAGCACAACTCCAGGTCGCTGCAGCAGAGCTCTAACAGCGCCCCCGGCCGGGTGGATCGCATTTGTCCCGTGCGCCCCCAGAGCATCAGGCCACCCCGGTGACGGCTGCTCAGGACACCAGGGTCCACTCCCCAGAAGGTTCCCGGCCCAAACCTCCCTCTGGAGGGCCAACTCCCCGCCTTGTGCAACGCGTCCCAGATATAGCAAGAGCTGCCCTCACTTCTCTAGCTCGGGGTCCTGGCCTTACCATGCCGTCGGAGCAGTTGGAGCGCGGGCTGGACGCGTCGGAGTCGCCGCTGTAGTGTTCGCCGCCACGGCCTGGGGGCAGCGGGCCAGGCGCGTAGAAGGCAGCGGCGGCACCAGGGGGCGCGGCGTCCTGGTCGCGCAGCAGCGCCTGCAGACCTTCGATGTAGCGAATCGCGTTGCGCAGGATCTCCACCTTGGGCAGCCGCTGGTTCGGGTTGCTGGACGTGCAGCGCTTGAGCGTCTCGAAAGCCTCGTTGACTTTGCTCAGGCGGCGCCGCTCGCGCATGGTGGCGGCCTTGCGGCGGTCGGCGTTGGTGGTCTTGCGCTTGCACGCTTTGCAGGCCCACAGCAGACAGCGGCCGGCCTGGTGGTGCCCGCTGGGAGCGCGCACATGCTCGTCCTCGCGCGCGCCTGGCGCAGGGTGCACGGCCGCAGGGAAGTGCGAGTGCTCCTCGGGCTTCAGGAGCGCGCCCACGTGCACGAGGCGCGGGTCCAGGTCCTCGAAGAAACGCAGGTCCGGGGAGTCGAAACACGGGTCATCGTAGAAATCATCCGCCGAGGCGAAGTTGCAGAGGGAGCCGTCGGGGCCGCTCAAGTCTACGTCGCGGAGCGGCGGCGACAGCAGCTCCATATCCCGGCAGGGGGTGGCGCAGTCCCGGCTTCGCCAGGGGTTGCCCCAAACTTTCTGCCTCTCCGCAGCCCTGGCCGTGCGATGGTAAAGTACGGGGGCGTCTGAATGGACACCCGACTTTCCCCCCCTCCGCCGGGTCCTGTCGGGCCTGATGCGCGGTGAGGAAAGCGGCTGCAGCGCCCCGGGGCTTCCCCACCCCTAGCCTCACGCCAGGCGCCCGGGGCTATTTATCCCGTAGTAGCTAAAGGGCCCCAGAGCGGGAGCGGGCGGCTGGGGGCGGGGGCGCCCGAGGCCAATAGAAATGGGGTGGGGAGGAGCTTGGGATCCCCAGGGTGGCCGCTGGGGCAGGAGACTGGCCAGCCCCCTAGCCCTCGACCCCCGCGCGCGCGCTCCCGCCCCTCCCCGGGCTGGGAGCGAGGCAGAGGCTGGCAGCCCCACGCGGCTGCACTCGGCTCGCGGGCGCGCTCGCTCCAAACCTCCCCGCGCCGTCCGCGTCCGGCGCCCTCGGAAAATGTTGGCCGCGCGCGCCCAGCTCCAAGCTGACTTTGGGCTTCCCTCTGTCCTAGGATTTGTGGGGGACCCAGGTGCAGGGGATGAGTAGAACAGATCGCGAGGGATTTGGAGAGAGACCCGTGGCAGTGGGGCAGAGACACACTCAGAGCGGAGATAGTGAGACAGTGAGAGATACGGCCAAGAGATAGAGACCGAGCAGAAAGCTAGAGGCAGAAGCAGAGAAACCTGCGGCGAGACATAGAGCCCCGGGGGCGAACCGGAATCCCTGGGTGGCGCAGCGGTTTGGCGCCTGCCTTTGGCCCAGGGCGGGATCCTGTAGACCCGGGATCGAATCCCACGTCGGGCTCCCGGTGCATGGAGCCTGCTTCTCCCTCTGCCTGTGTCTCTGCCTCTCTCTGTGTGTGTGTGTGTGACTATCATAAATAAAAAAAAGGGGGGGGCGAACCTGAGATAAACTGGATGCGGCGGCCGGTCCTCGGCCAGTTCCCACCTGGGGAGTCGCTCAGAGGGCGGAGGCCCAGCCCACCTTCCCCGCCCGCCCGCCTAGGAACAGAGCCGCATGGTGCAGAAGAGGAGGATGGCTGCTGACCCTTGGCGCCAATCTCGCCAAGCCCAGGTCCTGCCCCAGGCTGGAGGCAGGGAAGTGCACTCCTGCCCAGCTCGACCTGCGTGTTTCCGCAGCGGAGTGTCCAGTGCGGGGCTGGGTGGAGATGTGTCTTCAACTGGGAAGAAAACTGTCTGCTCCGGTTTTGCCTCCTTGTTGCGTGCAGCGCTGCACCAGCGAAGTTCACTGCGCAAAGGCCTGGAGCGTCGGGACTCAGCCTGGGAACCCCACATCAGAGTGGAATCTTTGAGAGTAGAGCTTGCAGACCAATGACCTAAGTCCGAATCTGGATCCCACAGTTTTCCTGTGTGATTTTTGCGGAAGTCACATCGCCTTCCAAGCCTCCCGTTTCCCCAGTTTGTAAATTTGGAGATAATAAGAGCGATTTCTTGGAGCGATTGTGGTGGTGGTGAGAATCTAAAGACACCAAAAGATGTGGAGGTCCTCAGTCGGAGGTGCAAGGCTGTATTCTGGAGAAGGCTTGCTTCTGTCGCTGGCACAGACAGGAGTGTGTGCTCCCTGCGGGCTTCCCAGCTGTTGGCTGGGGTGCTGAGCCCTGAAAATGGCCCACGTAGTGTACAGAAGTGTTAGCTCCATTTCTTCCCAACGAGCCCACTGGAAAGACTGGGAATAGAAGGAGGAGGCAACCACCTCTTGGAATCTCTGGCTTCTTGCCACACCCTGGGGTACCCCACCCCCAGAACGCCCCTTAGCCTCTTCTTGAATCTCTAGTCCATGTCTTCCTATCAGCACTCTGGCTAGAGGTCTCCCTTGGACAGATACCCCTGCATGGGTCTCTCCTCCCAGCCCCTACAGATATGAGCAAGAATAATCGTTATGCCTTTCCCACTAACTTCTGGAAGCTGTCCTAACTGGCTCCCTGGACCCTGAGAAGCCCTCCCTTCCTACCAAACCTAGCAGACTCTTCTGGAGTCCTGCCTTCACTTCCCTGCCACTTACAGTAGTGCTGAAGGTCCCCTTCCTGAAGTGCTCACCTCCCTTCACTCTATAACACCACTTTCATATATTCATTCAGTACATTTTACGGAGCATCCATTGTGTGCCAGGTATTGGTCTAGGTGTTGGGGGATACGACAGTGAATAAAACCAAGACTCTGCTCTTGTGATGTTTACCTTGTAGGGAGACAGATGATAAACAAATAAGCCAGAAATATGTAATGTCAGGAAGTTTTAAGTTTTTTGAAGAAAAATAAAGCAAGGGAAAAGAGTGACGAAGATTATTTCTCTATACGGAGTGGTCTGGAAGGTCTCTCTGAGCTGATTGCATTTGAGCAGAGAGCAGAATGAAGGGAGAGGAGAAGCAGATATCTAGAGTCAGAAGGAAAGGCATGTGCAAAGGTCCTGAGGCAGCACTGTATTTAAAGCACAGTAGGGAGGCTGGTGCGTCTGCAGCAGGATGAGCAAGTGGGAGACCGGTAGGAGATGGGGTCAGAGTGGGATGAAGGATTTGAAGTCGCTGGAGGGCTGAGTGGAAGAGAAGAATGTTATCATTTGACTTACATTTTAACAGGAGCCTACTGGTCATGGAGGGCAAAGGCAGACGCAGGAAGGCCATTAGGAGGCTATTGTAGTTATCCAAGTGACCGGTGACGGTGGTTTAGGTCTGGGTCCCAGCAGTGGACGTGGTGAAAAGTAGTTAAATTTCAAATATATTTTGAAGATGGAGCCAGCAAGATTTATTCATGAGGCAGGGAGACAAGAGAGGAACTGAGGGTGACCCTGGGGAAGAATGGAGTTGGGGAACAGCCGGTTTGCAGATTGCAGATCAAGAGTTCAAGTTGGGGCAAAATTTGAGATGAGTGTTCAACATCCAGCTGGAGACGTCAGGTAAGTGGGGGCTTTATGAGGGTGGGGTCCCAGGGGAGAGGTCTGGGCAGCGGGGAGCCCTGTCCACTGAGACACTGGAGTCTCCCTGTCCCCAGTGTCTTTATCCTGGACTAAGCTGCCACTCTGCCGGCCTGGATGGCCAGGAAGACCACCATGGCTCCCTGGCTGCTCTCCTCACTTCCACTCTTGCCACAGCATAACCTGTCCTCTGTGCAGCGGCCTGAGTAATCCTTTAACATGTGGATGAGATGATCTCCCTTTTCTGCTTTAAACTCCGGAAAACATGATGTGGTGAGCACTGGGTGTTACACACAACTGATAAATCGCTGAACGCTACATCTGAGACTAATAATGTACTGTATGTTGGCTAATTGAATTTAAATTAAAAAATAAAAAAGAAAAAAATAACTCTCTAAGAGCTTCTGCATTTAGAATGAAATCTCTAGGTCTGCAAGGTCCCGCACAAGCCATCTCTCTGATTTCATCTGGAGCCACCATCTTTTTTGATCACTCCATCCTAGTCTGAGCTCCTTTGCTGTCTTTCCACACTGAGAGCAGGATCTGGCCTCAGAGCCTTGGCACTTGCTGCTTAGAGCACCTCCCCGGCTCCTCCCATGATTGCTGCTTTTCTTTTTTTTTTTTTTTTTTTTTTGTTAAAATTTTTTTTTTATTTATGATAGTCACAGAGAGAGAGAGAGAGAGAGAGAGAGGCAGAGACACAGGCAGAGGGAGAAGCAGGCTCCATGCTCCGGGAGCCCGACGTGGGATTCGATCCCGGGTCTCCAGGATCACGCCCTGGGCCAAAGGCAGGCGCTAAACCGCTGTGCCACCCAGGGATCCCCTGCTGCTTTTCTTATATCGGGTCTCAGCTCAAATGTGGCTTCCTGGGGATGTCTCTGACCATCTTCTCTAAGGTAGCTTCCCTCTTCACACGACCACTGTGTGATTATCTTCTTAATTCGCTCATTGATGGACGTAGCCCCAGGAAGGCAAAAACATTTTGTTCACTGTGGCATCTCCAGAAACCATCCCAGTGGCTGTCACATAGTAGGAACTTGATAAATGTGGAGTGAATGACAGGGTGGCCTCCTACCCTTTAAATCTCTATGCATATATTTGAATTTCTTGAAATATGTCATTAATGAGGATTGTTGTATTTCTTCTAAGCTAGACAGTCATGTACATGAATAAATATACAGGCTGGGTCACACTTGTTCTTCCTGGGCAAGACTCAGGGCCTATCTATTGAACAATTACACATGGCCTGGGACATTATCTTCTATCTATAGTGTACTATAGATTTGGCACTTAACTAGAAGCTTGAGTCTTTCCATTTGTCTTATACACTCACAATGAGAAATGCAAATAATTGTAATATTAGTGATTAGATTGAAACACATATTTCTTCCTACATGTGCCAGTGTCAGAAGCAGAATACCTGGCACACAGTAAGTTACCAATAAACATTTGTTGGATGAATCAATTAGTGAGTCAAACCATCTGATTATAGTGTACCCTAAGATTTCCAGGTGAGCTCCTCAGATTGCTTATCTATGCAAATCTAAATTTTTCCCCAAGCCTACGCAGGCAAGCGAACAAACAACCATAGAGATAAATTTAATACTAAGACTTAAAAGATTACAACTTTGCTTTTTGTGTTTTGCATTCATAAAAACCACTGTGGCATCACCATCAAGGTGCCTTTATGATAGGTACATGTTGTATGTTCAAACTTACCAAACACTTAATGTAGTATCACTTGTGGCTTGGAAATCTAAACTGTCTGGACTCCTGGGTGGCTCAGCGGTTGAGCGCCTGCCTTCGGCCCAGGGCGTGATCCTGGAGTCCCTGGATGGAGTCCCACATCGGGCTCCCTGCATGGAGCCTGCCTCTCTGCCTGTGTCTCTGCCTCTCTCTCTGTGTCTCTCATGAATAAATAAACAAAAATCTTTAAAAATAAAAAAAGAAATCCCAACTGCTCTAACAGTTTTAAACTTGATTTGTTGCTTCACCTTCTGCAGTAATTAGGAAGCGCACACAGCCTGGTGGCACACTGCCCCTTTTCTATTAGACTTCCAGGGAGGATTGAATTTGTTACGAGGCTCCTGCTGCTTGAAGAGTTTGGGAATCACCGGACTCAGTGGCTGTTACAGACCTTCCAGGCTGGGACCCAGGCCTGACTGGGGTCACTGTCCTTGTGACACCACATCTTTGGGGAGCAGTTTGCCAACACCACCATTCCATCTGCTGTTGAAAGAGCAGAGAGCGATGGATCTGCCCTAGGAACTGGTGCCCTTTTTCAGCCCTAGCACTGGGTTGGGGCCAGGGAGGGGGAAAGGACAAATTTGGAAGCGGAAAGAGTCCAAACTCTTTTAGGTGTCGAGTCTAGTGAAGGGTGCCCTTGGGGACGCACGTGCTGGACTTGTTCTGGGAGAAGCCAGTGGTGATGGGCCAAGGGCCCTATGGCAGGGGGCATCCCCCAGCACCCCTCTCTCCAACTCAGGGCTGAGCAGACCGGTGGGCAAGTGCACACCTCACCCTCGCCCTTGGTTCTCTGGTCTCCACAAAGAGGAGCTCCTTTGGCAGCAGGTGGGAAGGGAGAGATCCCTAGGCTTTTCTCCCTCTACCCTTTCCATTCCACCCCCCTCAGCTCCCTTGCCTGCCTGCCTGGGGCTATAAATGGAGAGCTGGCCGTGGGCAGGAATGCAGGCCTGGCTGGGCCCCTCAGCGCTGCACCCACAGGGAGCGGCCGGCCCCAGGGCTCCCGGCAGCCCCTTTCTCTCTATATATAGCCTCTGGAAACCCAATCCAGCCTGCACCTGCCCTGGTCTTCAAGCACCCTGCCCCTGCCCAGGCTGGACCTGTGGCCTCTCCCTCTCACTGGCATAGGCTGCATAGCTGGCTGGGAGTTGGGGGTGCCACAGGGCCACAGGGTGAAAACATGTGCAGGCCAGGTGGGGCAGAGCCAGCCCCAGGTCCCCTCACTGGCCCCAGTCTTTCCCCTCCTGTCCCTGGATCCACCCTGAACTTTCCTACTCTGTCCTCTGCCAACCTTGCTCCCTGGCAAAGCCTGAATCTGCCTACCACTTGGGTATGAATCCTGCCCTGGGGCTGGTTTTGTTGGTCAGATGTGGCCCCGGAATCAGGGCCAGGGTCCCAGAGATTCTTCACAGAGGGCCACATATCCCACTCTGGGGGACTCCTCAGCCTTCCACTTGTAAGCAGGGCTGGGAGCCCAGAAGATAAAGTGGAGTTTTTGAAAAGGACCCCCCAGGGATGGGGAGGAAACAGGGAGGCAACAGATGGTGTGTATACCACCCCCAGGCCCAGCATGCAGGCTGTGTCTATGTGGGCTCGCGTGTGCCCTGGGGCGGGGAGGGGGCCTATGCCTGCTGTCGTGGTCCACTCTGACTCCATCACTTATTCAACAAATATTCACGCTGTTCATGGTCTATGTCAGGTGCTGGGAATATAGCAGAGAACAAAATGGACAAAGCCCCTTGGGCTTGTGGAGCAGACGTTCTAAGAGGCAAGACCCACAGTAAATGATAGACACGCTAAGAAGTAAATTAGGAAGGTGAGACATGCAGAGGAAGAATCTTAAGCTTAAAGACACAGGTGCCAGGACAGGCCTGGTTGCAGAATTAGGGTGGTCAGGTTGACAAGGTGACAGGTGAGCAAAGGGGTAGAGGAAGCCTGGGATTGAGGCATGTGCCCATTTGGGACAGAAGGTTCCAGGCCGAGAGAACAAATCATCATTGAGCACCTTCTATGGCCATTGCCTCTGTCAGAGCAGGGAATTCTGCAGTGGACAAGACAGATTTGCTCCTGTTCTAGAATCTGTGGCTGTTGTCTGGGGCTGCAGGGGCTGAGTGCCCGGCGGGGAGCGGGGGCATGCGATGGGGTTGGAGGATGGCTTGGATGGGTGACTTGAGACTGCGGGGTGAGGTGAGGATGAGATGAGGTGCTTCATGCCTATGATGCTCTGTGCGCCCACAGAGCGGGGTGCAGGGCATGGGATGCGCCTGACCTGAGCTTGGCACTGCGGGAGGACCCCCGAGCCCTGCGGCCTACACAGCTTCCCCCGTCCCACGGGGCCCCACATGCCCACACACCTCACCTGCGCACTTCCCTCTCCGTGTCCACCTCTCACCACCAGGTCCTTCCCCAGGGATTGAGAAGCCAGGTGAGGGACATTATCAGGAGCCCAGACTGTTTGACAGAAGCAGGGAAAGCAGGGGCCAAATTAAGAATCACCCAATGGGGGATCCCTGGGTTGCTCAGCAGTTTAGTGCCTGCCTTTGGTCCAGGGCGTGATCCTGGAGTCCAGGGATTGAGTCCCGCATCAGGCTCCCTGCATGGAGCCTGCTTTTCCCTCTGCCTGTGTCTCTGCCCCCCCCCCGTATATATGTCTATCATGAATAAATAAATAAAATCTTTTAAAAAATCACCCAATGCCTGACTTCTTGAAAGAACCAAGGAGTCCATTCCCCCAGAGTCTCTCTCCCTCAAGCATATTCTTCCCATAATTAAAGAAAGCCTTTCTCTGGTCTTTGAGATCCCTGGGGTCTGAAATACAAACTTACTTATTTGGTTTGATTAAACAATACAAATAAGGTGATAATAGCTTAATGACCGGAAGTGTTCAGGGAGGTGGGGTTCATGAAGGTGCTCATTCCTCTCCCAGACTAAGGGCATTAGAATCTTGGGGTGAGAGAGCTGGCTACTGGAGAGCTCACCACCTCCCCTGAATAAACACTAAAAAACTTTATTTATTTATTTATTTAAACTTTTTTTTTTTTTTTTTTTTTTTTTAATGTGAGTTTAACTTGCAGTGTGAGGAATTTAGGCAAGGTGCAAGAGATGCTATTGCCAAAGTACCAGATCTCCTCAAAGAGCACGTTGTCTTTTTTGTTTTGTTTTGTTTTAATCAATTTGCCAACATATAGTATAACACCCAGTGATGAGCTCTTTGTCTTTAAGCTAAGATGGCTTGGGCATAGGAAGAAGAATGGGAAGGCCTCTTAAAGTCACCTTCTACTTTACCCACCTGAGGATTTGTGAAAGGCCAGAGGATGCCCCCTCCCAGCCCCCCGTCTCCTCTGGCTGTGACACTCCCCAGGAGGCTGTGCCAAGTTCCAGCACCCAGGCCCGCCGTGGGACAGAAGAGTACCTTTCCTCGGAAGGCCTGCTTGCCCCCATTCCCACACCTCCGTGCCCTCCTGTAGTAGGTCACAGGCACGTGTGCCTCCTAACCCGTGGCTACTCCTCATACCACGTACACCTCCCGGCCTGTGTCCACCCCCGGCCCCGTGTCCACCTCACACTCCGTGTGCACCTCGTACTCTACGTCCACCTCTCACGCCATGTGCACCTCCCACTCCGTGTAACCCCACGTTCTGTTTGTTCCTCCCACACCACACACACCCCACACACGAGTATATCTCACGTGTGGACACATCTGTGCTCTGCGGACCCCTCACACCATGTGCTCCTCACACACGTTACACATCGTATACCTCATACTCCACGTGTGCCTCACACATGTGCGTACTTCCCCGTGGACACCCCCTAAGGAACATGCCTCACACCTGTGTCCATACCACACCTGTGTCCCACACTACTCATATTCTGTGTCAGGCGTATCCACACCTTGGTCCCAGTGTGACCAGTTGCCTCCACCCCGTCCAGAAGGAAGACGCCGGGGGCATATTGGCCGAGGCAACCACCTGCGCAGTTGCCAGTCTGAACTTTCTAAGCGCAATCTTCCTGCTTAGGGAGGGTCAGGCCTCCATGTCAGGGCTGCGGGAGGAGCAGCTCCCGGGTGACGGGGATGGCGCATGTGGCAGGATCCAGTGGGCAGCTGTGGGGGTCTGGGGAGGGGCCTCAGCTCCCCACCCCTTTCCCATTGCCTCCTTGCTGTCTAATCAGCCCACCTGCCAGCCTGGGGGGCTCCAAGGAGCTGGGATTAAGGCACACGCAGCCGTTGGGCTCCAGGGACAGACACCAGCTGCTGCCCCCAGCAGCTGCCCCAGCCACACGCCTCCGGGGGGAAGTTGGGAGCCTTGGGGAGGCCAGATTCTCTCTCCCAAACCTGCCCATCCCTGACCAGTGGCAGCCAGGACAGGAGTTTCCTGGCAGAGAGACGGAGGGCGGGGGCCTCATGACTGATACCCGGGCTGCCTGGGACATCTGCCTCTGTCCTACGTCCTGTCCTGCCACCTCCACGAAGTCCTCCTGGATTGCTGCTTCCACTCTGGTTTGGGAAAGTGATTTATGGCCCATGCGCCTCAACAGGTCTACCCTCTGACTATTCCTCAAGTTTCCTTAGTACCCGCTCTGTTCTCGGGGTTCAAGCTAGGTGTTGTGGACAGGACCCCTAGCCTCTGGGAGCTCTGCCGAGTGGGGAGTGGGAGACCCACGAGTGGGTCATCTCAGCACCCTGTGCGAATACCCGGAGCGGGCAACTACTTTCCTGTGGATCCCCGAGAGGCCCTCCCCAGGAGGGACCTGCTGATAACCTCCTTCTTGGGTACCGAAGGGTGAGCAGGGGCGCGCGGGGAACTGGGGGGAGGCACTCCGGCTGGAGAAGGCATGACAAAGGCCGGAAGGCACAGCTACGTGCCGTAGGATACTCCCGTGTGGCTGACACTGTGTCCAGGCTTCCTTTGGTCATCCGGGACCTGCTCAGACCCTGGAGGGGTACATGGGCTCTATCTGAAGGGGAGCTCACCAGCTTTCCAGGCAAGACCAGTTAAGTTGAGGGTAGAGGGTGGTGTGGGGAGGGATTGCAGGGGGAGGGCGGAAACCTTATAGGGTGGAGAGAGCCTGGACTGAGCCCAAAGACCAGTTCGCGCGGTCCCACCTCCCCCAGCCGGTCTGAGCCTTGCCTGGGTCCCGCTTTCTCCATGTGTTGGATGGAGGCCTCAGACCGGCTCCACTCCCACTCAGGTAGGGGCCTGCTTCTCCCTGACCTCCCAGGTCCCTGCTTCTCCCTGACCTCCCCGGTCCCTGCTTCTCCCTGACCTCCCAAGTCCCTGCTTCTCCCTGACCTCCCAGCTCTCCCATGGGTCCCCCTTCTCGGCGTGGAGGGAGAGGCCTGTCCCTTCACCTGGGGCCACCTGGCCCAGCCCAGAAGCAGAAGCCTGGGTGAGCCCGAGGCCCAGCAGAGACGCAGAAGCCTGTTCCTCAGACGGGAAAGGCAGCTGAGCCGAGGGCCGGGCCCCGAGGAGCACCCGGGCACCAGGCATGCCGATGTCTTTGTCCTCTTCTGATGATGCAGCCTAATCTCTCCCAGGCCCCGTCTAAACCTGCCCTCGGAGCCCTTGGAGCCCTTGGAGCTGATCTTGCCTGACACCGAGAGTGCATCACAGTTCCTCAGGCTGTTTCCAGAGGTCTCTATTGGCCTTCGGGGCCTGAGCGACCTGGACTCGGATGCTGGCCCTGCCCCTTACCTAGCTTGGTAGCTTGGGTAAGTTACTTTCCTTCACTGAGTGTCACTTCTCCCAGTTGTAAAATGGGACTGGTCCCAGCACCTATTCTGGAGGATCGTAAGGATTCAATATGCCAAGGCATGCGGCGTACTTGTGCGGAGCCTGTCTCATGGTGCACAGTAGGAGCTTGGATATTATTCTTGCCTTGTTTGTTCTCCTTCTGGATAGAAGCTAGGAGCAAGCAAGCTGTGGGTGGAGTGGGGCTGGGACACTGGGGGGCCCGGCCTGGCTATTCTGGGCTCTGGACCTCTTGGAAGTGGGGGCCCCGGTGAGGTGGCTGGAAGGGTGGGTAACCTTGAAGCCTGTGCAGTATTTGCAGCAGCAGGTGCCACTGCCTCCACTGTGCACACGGGCAGCCTGCCAGTCGCCCCCAAACAAAGCTTGGCCCAAGGGGAGCAGAGCTGACTGATGACAGATGCAGAGAGGCTGGTGCCTGCAGGGCCAGGGAGGGGGGCTGGGAGAGGCCAGAGAAGGCAGCTTTGTGGAAGGCATCCCCAGAGAAGGCTGAGGCCCAGCAGCACCCACAGCTCAGTGGCCAGTGTCTCCTCCTTGCTCCAACACTAGGGACAATATGGATCTTCTTTGTATAGTGTAGAAATATGAGGCCCAGGCTTCTAAGCAAAGCCCAGGACTCACCTAAGCTTAGCTATGGAGGTGATAGGATGGGAATGTTGGTCTCTTGGCTCTACACCCCAGCCGATTCTAGGAAGCCCAGCCTTGGAAACAGGGGAATGGACTTGATGGGTTCTTGAGGTCCCTTTATATCCAGGATGAACCTGCCCTACCTCATACCCTTGAAGCAAGGACATCCCCAACTGTGGCAGGTGAAGGCAAATGGCAGGTCACCAGGGGCTGGGCTGATCTGGTTTATCTATGGTTAGGAGGTAGCCACCTCTACCTTGACAGAAGTCCTCCGACTCATCTGGCTCAGGGGTTGTGGGTCTCACGGTCCCTCCTTTGCTATTTTGAGATGGGAGCTCAGCGTAGGCTTGGCCAAGAACTAGGGATAAGAAGGGAAAGTGGGGAGAACATGGAAAGAAAGAGCCATCTGGTCTTGGGGCCTTGCTGGGCTCATCAAATTTGTTCTTGTCCATGCAGCCCCTCCCCTGCACCTTCTTCCCTTCCCAGCCAAACTTCCTTTTTCACTCTTTATTGTAAAGAATTCCAAACATTAGGAATAGACACAATAGTATAAGAAGCCCATTACCAGCTCTGACAGCCACTAACTGGTGTCTAAACCTGACCTGACCTGTTAACGTACTTCCTCCCCTCCTATTATTTTAAAACAAATTTCAGACATTATACCATTTCATGTGTGTATATTTGATTGTGTATTTCTAAAACACAACTCTTTTAAAAAAAGATTTTATTTATTTATTCATGAGAGATGCAGAGAGAGAGGCAGAGACACAGGCAGAGGGAGAAGCAGGCTCCATGCAGGGGGTCCGATGTGGGACTCGATCCCGGGATCACGCCCTGGGTCGAAAACAGGCGCCAAACCGCTGAGCCACCCAGGGATCCCCAAACACACAACTTTTCTTAACATAAATACAATACCATTAGAATACTAATAAAATTAATGGTATGTAATTCCTCATACAATCAAATATTCAATCAGTAATCAAATTTCCCATCATCTCATAAATATTCTTGTTTTTTTGAATCAGGATCCAAATAGGGCCCACACTTTGTGATCATTAACCCGTCTTTTAAGTTCCTTCACATATAAAAGTTCCTCTTCCATATTTCTCTGCTTTGCAATTTATTTATTGAAAAAAAAAATGAGTTGTTCGTCCTTCAGAGTTCTTACACTCTGGAGGTGTTTTGTTTTTTTTAAATTGCATCTCAATGATGTAGTTGTGGGTTTTTTTCACTCTTGTTTTTCAACATACTGATATAATTTTTAGCTGGCAATAAGATCACCTAGCAGAAAGCCACATTTTCCGGATTCCCTTGTAGCTAGCTGTAGCCGTATGAGTAAGTTCTAGGCAATGTGGTATGAGTGGAAATGATTTGCACGTAACTTCTTGGTTATAACTTTTCTTCTTTCTTCCTGCTCATTAGTTGGAATGTGGGTGAATGGCAGGGCCTGGAGTAGCCATCAGTGGGAGAATGATGGGTCACCAAAGATGTCCATGTCCTAATCTCTAGAACCTATGGCTATCTTACCTTGGTGTGGCATAAAGGACTTTGTAGATATGATTGATTAAGTTAAGGCTCTTGATGGAGAGATTATCCTGGATTATGTAGGTGAGCCCAATGTAATCAAAAGAGTCCTTAAAGGCAAAGAGGGAGGCCGGAGAGTCAGAGTCAGAGAAGAAAATGTGATTATAGAAATAGTGGTCAGAGCCATGGGGCCATGAGCCAAAGAAGAGGTAGCTTCTAGAATTGGGAAAAAGTAAGGAAAGAATTCTCCTCTAGAGCCCTTAGAAGGAGCACTGGTCTGCTAGTTCCTTGATCTTAGCTGTGTAAGACCCACTTCAGACTTCTGATTACCATAATTGTAAGATAATATGTATATGTTTTCTTTATTCATCTTTTTAAATTTAAGTATGAGGAACATACAGTGTTATATTGATTTCTGGTGTGAAATGATTCAATAATTTGTACATTATCATTACTCAGTACTCAAGATTAGTGTATGTTGTTTTATTTTTTATTTATTTATTTTGTGTGTGTGTGTGTGTGTATGTTGTTTTAAACCACAGTTTTGGTAAGTTGTTTCAGCAGCAAGAGGAAACTAATATCTCATCTTAGATCATGTGATGGTGGTTGCTTATTGACGATTACAGAACAAGAAGACAGAATGAACCTGGGTTCTGGTACTGTTAAGCTGCCATACAATACTTTGACTATCACCCGCTCCTGGAATGTCATGTAAGAAAGGAATGAAGTGCATTTTTAGGTGTCTTTGTTGTTACAGCAGCCTAACCTGTATCCTAATTAATATGTATACTATTATGTGTCTGGTAATGCCATATGCGCTGGGAAATGCCAGGCGTCAGGCATGTGGTTGAGTGTGGAAATTATGTGAAGGAAGCAAGAAGCATTTGTTGGGCTCAGATGACTTCTAGAAGGTTAAGTAAGGATTGTTCTCCTCATTTTGCCAAAGGGCCAAGAGGTTGGCAGATCTCCCTCAGGCAAACACATAGGGACCCTGAGACGGAAGTCGAGATAGTGGGGTAACCTTTAGGGAAGATGAGAAGTGAGAGGCACAGGGAAGGAAGCAGTGTAAGGGATGTGGGTAAGCCTGTGGACTCTGGGAGTCACGTTGCCCCCTGTCATACTCCTGACTCTGCCACTATCTATGTGACTTTGGCAAGTCACAAAGTCTCTCTCTAAGTCTCAGCTCTGAGTCTCTCAATCTCTCTGAGTCTCAGCTTCCACCTCTAACAAGTGAAGATATTAGCTTACAAAATTGAAGTACTGGATGTGAAGTAGGAGAATGCATGAAAAGTGGAGCCAAAGCACAGAGCTGGGAGCACAGCAAGGACTCAATAAACAGCACTATTTGAGGGTCTCACCTGTCCCAAACTCAATGGTCAGGCCCATCTATCGAATGTTAGAGAAGTCCAACACCCTTCAGTCTCTGCATTGCCAACCTTTAAGCCTGTCTCTCTCACACACTGGCATCTAGATTAGTTACAGCTGCCATTTAACAGGTCCAGCCTGAAAAAGGGAAGAACAAGGGGAAGGGTCTGCTTGGCCTTCCTCTCTGTTGTCCTACCTGAAGATGGAGACCGAGTTTGGCCTAATGGGGAGCAACTATCAGCAAAGGCATAGGATGCAGGCATAATCCTATTAAAGATGTTTCCTAAGGGCAGGTCTTTAATGGCTTACCTCTAATGGCTCTCAGGAGAAGGTGCCAGAAGGAATCACAGTTTTACTACTGGTTGCAAATAGTTCCCATTTGCTTAACTCACTCACACACCCTTTCAACAAACCATGAGCTTTTGCTCTGGGCCCAGTTCTGGAAGATGTAGAAATGAACAAGCCTTGGTCTTTTCCTTCAAATCGTTAAAGTTCGAGAGGGGAAGGCAAATGCTGAGACATTTTCTGATCCCAGAAGGCAGATAGAATTAATGCTAACTTGAGAGGGGTGATGCCGTGACAACGCTTGCACTGAACAAGAATGAGTGGTGGGAGGTCGCCATGAAACAATTTTTCTTGTTGGGAAGGGGGTCTCTCACAATCCTTTTAAACCTGCTCTTTAGCATAATAGCTCTTTTCCTGATCCTAGATGAAATGTTAGGCCATCTCACGACTTCTCTGGTCTCTTTAAGATAATGAAAAGTTCTACTATTATTTTGGGTTGTAAACTGTGGAAGAATCTAAAATGTCCCCCAAGATTTCTTCCCCTCCCCCAAGATTTCTTTCCCCCTCCCCCATCTGTCATGTACTACATTCTTAATAATCACCAGGACTATGGATTTGGTGGTTTTACTCCGATGAATAGGTTATGTTACATGACACAGTTGACCTTAAGATTTAGGGATTATTTGGGTGGTCCTGACCTAATCACACAAGCCGTTTAAAAGCAGAGCATTTTCTCCAGTTTGTCACAAAGAAGGAAGTCAGAGATTCAAAGCATGAAAAGGATTTGACATGCTGTTGTTGCCTTGATGATAAGTTGGCCACATAGACAGGACCTGAGAGAGAATTCTAGGAGCTGAGGGTGACCTCCAGGCAGAAGCCACCAAGAAAATTCAGAACTGAGTCATAAGACCATAAGGAACTGGATTCTCCCCAAAATTTGAGTGAGCATGAATGCTGATTTTTCTCCAGGGCCTCCAGATGAGAACTCAGCCCACTGACTTCTTAACTTCAGCCTCATGAGGCCCTGAACAGAGAGCCCAACCATGCCACTCCATACCTCTGACCTGAAGAACGAATGCTACTTCGTGGGTGTTGCTTCAAACCTCTATCTACGATCATCATGCTACGGGGCAATAGAAAACAAACACAAATACAATCTCAGTTCAGATTACAATGATCAAAACTCTTGTTCTGAAATGTGACTAAAGTAGAGACTTCTCCCCCTTGCTCTCCAGCTTGCATCTGCTCTGGGTAGGGCATCTGCAGTCAATGAAACTTGCTACACATTGTAGGGACAGCAGCAAGAGGTGAAGGGCAGGCAGGGCAGGAATGTACTTAGTTACAATATTCTAGTTAGCTGTGCTTTCCAGGCTTGAAAGCATTTTAAACCTTACTCTTCCCATCCTGGTGCTTTCTTCAGTGATTCTTCCTACTCTTGTTGCCTGGGACCCCTCCCTGCAACTCTGTTTCACTGATCTCTTCCAACTCTAGGTGTTCAATGGTCTACCTCTGGTTTCCTCCTACTGAGGCCCGCTGTTCTCTAGAAGGTCTCTAGGGCAATCTCTAAGTCACCCCATACTGGCTCCTTCTTATATGGCCCACCTATAATCCACAAAAGTACTCATGAATCCTTGCCCAGATATCAATGGGAAAGCAGCCTCCTACTCTGCAACTCCAGGTCATTTGGGTCATCTTCTCACTCTTCAGGTTTGGTATTCATGACTCAGAAGTCAACCAGCTATGTCCCCCAAACTGTAGGAGAGATGTGATAGGATCCCCATATGATATCCTTAAATCCTCTCTCTCTTGACTTGAGGTACAGGGGAAAACATTTCCCACCCCAAAGGGGAGTCTTCATAGCTCCAATAGTTCCCCCGCAAAAAACATCCTCCCTCAAACCCCTAAGATAATATGCTCTAAGATAATTAGTTCTTAGCTACCTGGTTAGAAATGCTCACATCTTAGTTTGGGATCTTTCTTTAGAATGGTCCTCAGTAAGAATTTCCATAAGATCTTCAATGCAAGGAACTTAAAGTGGAGACAGAGGTAAAGGACTAATGAATACCTTGGCTGGAGTGAGGAGGAGAGGAGTGGGGAAGGTCTCACAGAGACAGACTTTGAGTTAAACACAGACGAACAGAGAAGGAAGGAAGAGCATTCTGAGCCTCCGGACCAGAATAGGCCAAAGCTGTGAGCTCTGAAAGGACATAGTTTTATAGGGATCTTCCAACCGAAGAATAGAAAGTTCATAACTTCTGAAATAAGACTTATGTTTGAGTCCCAGACCTGCCACTTACGGCTTTGTGATTTTGGACAGACTAGTTAACCACTCTGCACTTTTATTTCCGCATCTAAAAAGTGGTTTAGCACAACTAGGAAGCAACCAAGATGTCCTTTAGTCAATGAATGGATAAATAAACTGCAGCATATCCAGGCAATGGAATATTATTAAACTATCAAGCTATGAAAAGACCCAAGGAACCCTAAATGCATATTACTAAGTGAAAGAAGACAATCTGAAAATGCCATATACCGCATGATTCCAAATATAAGACATTTAGAAAAGGCAAAACTACAGAGACAGTAAAAAGATAAGTGGATACCAGGAGTTATGGGGTGTGTGTGTGGAGGAATCAATAGGCAGAGTACAGGATTTTTTAAAAGCAGTGGAACTATTCTATATGATACTTTAATGGTGGATATATTTCATCACACACGTGTCTAAACTCATAGAATGTGCATCATCAATAGTGAACCCTAAGGTACACTATGGGCTTTGGGTGATTGTGATATTTCAATGTAGGTTCATAGATTGTAACAAACGTACCAGTCTAGCACAGGATGTCAACAGTGGGGGAGATTGTGTGTATATGGGGACAGGTGATATACAGGAAATATTTGTACATTCTGCCCAGTTTTGCTGTGAATCTGAAACTGTTCTAAAAAATAGTCTATTTGAGGGGTGCCTGGGGTGGCTCAGTCAGTTAAGTATCTGACTCTTGATTTTGGTCAGGTCATGATCTCGGAGTCATGATCTCAGGGTTATGAAGATGAGCCCCTGGGGTCTGCTCAAGGTTTTTTCTGTCTCCCTCCGCCCTTCCTGCCCCCCTTGTGTTCATGCTCTAAATAAATAAATAAATAAATAAATAAATAAATAAATAAATATTTTTAAAATAGTCTTGTTGTTTTTAAAAGGTGTGTGTCTATTATGTATCATGCTACGATAATGCTATGTAATGGTCCTTCCCCACACTCAGTGGACCCAAACAATAAGCATTTATTTAGTTTATGACTGTGTTATATGAGGTTGGCTATTTAGATTGGCTATTGAGGCTGGCTGTTCTCCTGGGCTCATGTGGGCAGCTGTTCTGGGCTCAGCTGGACTCACTCACATATTGTGGATGACTGGTTCTTGGCTGCTCCAGGCTAGCCTTGAGTGGGGCAACTGGGACAACTCAGCTCTTCTCCATGGGCCTCTCATTATCCAGCAGGCTAGCCTGGGCATGTTTTCACGGTGACAGCAGTGCTACAAAAATGCAAGCAGAAGCACACAAGCACTTTTTCAAACCTCTGCTTGAGTCACGTATATCACCCCTTGGGCCGCAACAAGTTACATGACTGAATTCAAAATTGAGGGGCAGAGAAATATGCCACTTGATGTGAAGAGTTGCAAAGTCATGTGGCAAAGGGCATGGACACAAGGAGGAGTAAAGAATTGGGTCCATTAGTATAATTAGTCTACCACAGAGGGCTAATAGTGCATTTAACCTCATAGGCTTGTTGCAAAGATTAGATGTGTTTTATATAGGCTCTTAATAGGAACTTATAAAAGTGCTTGGTCCCTCCTCACACAGGAATCTCAGGCTGTTTCTGGGACTTTTCAGATAGAGTAGAAGATACTAAGAATTGCTGGAGATATAACAGCGAAGGCCAACGCTTGATTTATGCTTTGCTCATCATGTATCCGCTCTTGTTGTTTCTTGGGTTTGTCTTCAGCCATAGAAGCACAATGTGACTGTTGGCAGATGCTTGCTCATCATTTACAGAGTTATGTTCATCTGAATAGATTCCTACCGAATGAGAGGAGTCGCTGAAAGCCCTTCAAACCGTTAGCTTCCTTCCTGCTGCGCAGACACACTCCCTGACGAGTGACAATGGGTTCTCCTCCAGGAAACTGTTCATGCTGTCAGCGGGAATGTAAATTGGGGCAACCATTGTGGAAAAAGATGGAGATTCCTCAAAAAGTTAACAGTAGAAACGTCACACAATCCAGTCATTCCACCACCAGGCATTTCACCAAAGAAAATGAAAACACTAATTTGAAAAGATACCTGCTATCCTATGTTCATTGCAGCATTATTTCCAATAGCCAAGACATGGAGGCAACCTAAGGATCCACTGATAGATGAAGGGGTAAGGAGGATGTGGCACATACACAATGGACTCAGCTGAAATAAATGAACAAACAAAAACCAGACCCATAAATATGGAGAACAAACTGGTGGTTGCAGAGGGGAGAGGGCTGAGGGGGATGGGCAAAACGGGTGAAGAGGAGTGGGAAATACAGGCTTCTAGTTATGGAGTGAATGAGTCATGGGAATAGAAGGCACAGCATGAGGACTATAGTCAATGATATTGTAATAGTGCCGTATGGTGACAAACTGTAGGTACACTTGCAATGAGGGTAGCATAAGGTATAGAATCATTGAATCATTGTGTTGTACACTTGCAACTAATGTAACCTTGTGTACCTACTTCAACAAAAAAATGAAAATGGGTTCTTCTGTCTTTTGAGTGATAATGACGATGACAACAGTCATAACAATAATAGCTCCCACCTACTAAGGAGGCAAAATCTCATCTGATTCCCATGGTAACTCACCAAGGTCAGTACTACAGATGTTTTACAGCTGAGGTCGCTGAGGCTCAGAGAAGCCATGCAGCCAGCAAGTGGAAGAATTGGAACTTGAACCCAAGTCTCTCTAACTCCAAGGACACTACTCTGAATTGCTTCACTTTTCTTCCCTTAAAGTTCTTGTGTTTGTTCTGCTTGTCTCAGGTCAGGGGTCACTTGACATTTGTGTCACTTTTTGCTAGCCTGCGTCAGCCATTCTTCATGTGCTTCAAGGCACACACTGTCAGGCGACAGCAGTTCTGCAGTGAGGGGGTCATGATTAACGGAAGATTTTTCCAGATCTATCCGGGCAATGGACCCCCTCCCCCAATTGCAGGGCTGCCCTCTCTCTCCACCCAAAGTTATACTTAAAACCTCATTCTTTCCTTGAGGGCCAATGCCAGTTGGTCATTCCCAGGGACATCCTGAGATCTTGGCCAAAGCCAAGGTGCTGGAAGGGCCCTTCTCCCCGGACCTCAAGCTCCCATGGCTCATATCAAGGGGTCAATGAGAAGTAAGACTCCAGGAGGGAAGGGAAGGCCCCAAACCTCAGGCCTGAGTTAGAAGAAACCCGAGAAGGCCCCCGGAACAGCTGACTCTGGGCGCCACGTTTTGGAGGCAGCTGCCCCCTCCCCCACACTGGCTGTGCTGTGAGTCACGGGTTTTAAGCTGAGCACTCTGGGAGATTAACCAGCTTTGTGACCAGCTGCTGGAGGAGGATACTTGGCCGAAAGAAGCAGGATAAAGTTACCCTCTCAGAAGTTTATAGGAAGGCCCATAAATGCCCCCAACTGCTGTGGGGCCTGCGATCTGGGGCACTCCTGGATGCTTCCCCTGACCAGGTCCTCAATGGCTAGTCTCATCCCCCCACCCCACTTCTCACCTACCCAACAGGTTCTGCTAATCTGGCACCCTTTGAGAATGGACTCCATTTGGTTCCAAGAAGGGTCTTGGGCAATGGTCCTTCCTTCCCCGGATGACACACATTAGGAACAGAGCCTGGCCCTGAGTGAGTGGGAAGGGCCTGGCTCCTGCCTGGCTCAGGCCCAGGACAGAGGCTGGCGGGAAGTGCCTGGAGCAGAGTGGTGGGCTGCTGGCACATGGGCTGTCCCAGGCAGGGTGAAATGACAGGAAGAGTCCACCCTAGGGCCCCAGAATGCATCATGTTGAGAGGCTGAGAGGGAGCCCTGGGATGGGGAGTCAGGAGGCCTGGGTTCTAGCCTGCTTTTCCCACTGACCCTCTGGCTTTAGCTAGGGTCCTTACTCATTAAAAGGACTGGTGTAGACCAGTCCTTTTCAAATGGTTTTCTGTGGAGTCCTGGGCCATTCAGAAATGCTGCAGGGATCCCACAAATGCTGGATGAGAATTTCAGGCTAGTAGGATTCTCCAACTATCATATGCAACCCTCATCCTCCCATTTCACGTGTCTGTATTTATCACTATCACTTTTTTTTCACAGATTAACTATCCATTCAGTCAATCATTATTCATTGAGTGTGTACCATGTGCCAGGCTCTGTTATAGTGGTGGAGGACAGTAGTAATCTTTATAAGCAATAAGAGTTACATATTTAAACTAATGAAATTAATTTATAATAGCAAAATGGCACCTCTTTCTGCTTTATATATCAAGGTTCACACAAGAACTTATCAGAGTAGGATTTCACTCCTAAAGAGGTTTGCCTTGGGATGATCTCCTGGGTACTTCCTGTCCACCTGACTCTATTCCCAAAGCCCTAACTGTCAGTTTCTTGGGGGGGAAGACCCAGGAAGGGACGAGGAGAAGCATCGTGGCTCCAGGGTAGCTGTTGAAAGGGGGGTTTCTCCACATGGTGGAGGGGGCACAGTCTGTGTGCCCTCTGTACTGGGGTCTGAAGGGTATGTGGGCAGGATGATGTGCTCTTGCAGCCTCTGCCCTAGATTTGAAGATGGGATGTCCAGGAAAGCCTGCCCTGTGGAAACTCACAGCCCCACAAGTGCCACGACCAATGCCAGCCTCTGCCCTGTGCCAGGCATTTTACATACAACCCCTTAATCCTGGAGGCCAGATAGTATTAGCTATTAGCCACATTTTACAGATGAGGAAATGTAAGGACCCACTAGAGGTCAAGCCTGGGCTAAGTGCTGGGGATCCAGAAGAGTGGGACAGGGCACCGTCTAGCTGAGGTAGTGTCATTCCATTCGCATTCCTCGATGCCTTCTCTGGGGCAACTGAGAAGACAGGACGGTCGTGGATTCCACAGCTCCTGCTCGATGTGGGGGGCAGGTGTATAACGTAGTCACCACCCAGGGTGAACAGAGCAACATCTGGGGTGGCCCTGGGAGACATGGACATGGAAAGAATCCTGGTCCTGCATCTAGCCTGGCTTTGTGAGGTGACCTTGGAGAAGAAATAAACGTCTCTGAATGTCTACTGCCTCATCGGAGAGATGGGGAGAATAACACCCACCTTTCAAGACTGATTTAGGATGAAGCAGATAATGCAAACACATCATCCAACGCTGTGTAAGGCGGACGACAAGCAGTCAGTAAATGGAAAATGTTATTATTAGCAATACTAAGCAGTGGGTGAGGAGAAGGAGGAAGAGGAAGATTTTGGAACGTTGTCTCTCTCTGAGTCCTATTCGTGGCCAGAGCCTGGCCTGCTGTGGCCGGCCCCTCTCTCCAGCCCCGAGTCTGTCCAGGCACCTGCTGTGTGCCCTGGCATCTCCAGGCAGGGCCAGGGTGAGGCCAGGAGGGCGGGTAAGGACAGCTCAGCCCAGCTCCTCACTGCTAGGGATCCTGGGGAGGGGTGGGGGTGGAGGGGGGGAGCAGGGCTGCTCCTGGCAGCGTGGTTTCTCCCTGGAAGGAGACAGGGCATGTGTGGACACAGAGGAGTGAGTGGAGGCAGCGCTGGTCAGACCCTCCCACCTCTTCCAACTGCAGCCCCTAGCAGGCTTTTGCTAGTTGTTGGTGGACAAGGGCGGGGTCCCTGGCTCTGCTGGCCGGTGCCTGGACTCAGTGAGCGTTGCCTGCCACTTGCCCTGTGTCCAGACCTGCCTCTGTTCTCAGGGAGCTCCTAGCTCCCCGAGATGCAAATGACATTGGAGTAGCCCAAGCCAGGTGTGATCCAAGTCTCTGCAAGGAGAGGGAAGCGCAGGGTGGGGTGGGAGTGGGGAAGGCTGGCGGAGTGGCTCCGGTGCTCTAGGAAAGGGAGAAGCCTCTTTCCAGGCAGAAGGCACGGCAGGTAGGAGGGCCCAGAGGCTTACCTATGGCATAAGAACTCCCAATTCCAACACAAGCTTCGTCCAGATCCAATTATTTTGGAGAAAACATGCCTCTTAAAGCAAGTCTGGGGGCCCTGAGCTGGGCTTGGGTTGGTGAGGTTCTTGAGGGGACAGGCCCAAGGTTAGGGAAGGAAGGAAGCAGGGACCTGAACTCCCCTCCCACTGTCTCCACTCAGCGCCAGAGATTTGGGGTCCTGCAGGGTACGTGGCTGAGACACTGTCACTGGGAAGTAGGCAGCCTGTTGGGGGGGCTTGTGCCCCCAAGGCTCCACCTACAGAGGGATACCCCCTAAGCACTACTCAAAGTGTGGAGGTGTCCCAGACAGTCTTGTCCAGAGACGCTCGGTCTTACAAGTACGCGTTCCGGTGACCGGCCACACGGCCAACGTCAGGTGATAACGGGGACTGTCCTGTTGGAGGTGTCCCCAGCCACCCCCAGGGACTCAGACCCCAGCGACACCATCCCAAGGTGACACAACCAACTGGCCCTCCCCTCCCCCACCCCCAGAGCCCTGACACGGGGCGGGGCGCCCTGCGGCCGCAGCAGCCCCCCTGGGGACCCTCCGGGGCGGGGCACGAGCGCACGCGGCCGCCGCACACCCGCGCACACGCCGGCGCGGCCCACGAGCCCACAGCCCCGGCGGCGGGAGCCAGTTGTCGGGCGGGGCCGCGCGGTCACACAGCATTAGCCCTGCGGCCGCCCCACCAGGTGCGGCCACTGCCCCTAATCCCCGGGCCTGGCCCGCTAAGCCCGGGCACCGCGACGCCACAGCTGGGGGCGGCCGGCCACGCGCCGCGCATCGCCGAGCCCCGGCCCCGCCCCGCCCCGCCTCCCCCGCCCCGCCCCGGCCCCCCGCGCTCCCACCCCCAGCGCCCCTCAGCTCCCCTCCGCGCCGTCCGCGGCCTCGGGGCCTCCCCCACCGCACCCACCCCCGCGCCCTCCCGTCCGCGCCCCCGCCCCGCCTCCCCGGCCCCGGCCCCCCGCGCTCCCACCCCCGAGCGCCCCTTAGCACCCCTCCGCGCCGTCCGCGGGCTCGGCCCTGCACCCCGACCCCCCCCTCGGCCCCCGGTGCTCGCACCCCCGAGCGCCCCTTAGCACCCCTCCGCGCCATCCGCGGGCTTGGCCCCCCCAGCCCCCACCTCCGTCTCCGTCGGGGACTGCGCCGCCGCCCAGACCCGCCCCGGGGCCACCCACCTGCCACCTCGGCGCCCCCCGCCCGCGCTCGGCCCGGCCCTGCCTCCTCACCCCGCGGCCCTCACCTGCGCTGCCCTCTCCGCCCCGCAGGGCCCGGCTCCTCCGCTCCCCGGTTTCTAGAGGTCCCCGTCCGCCCCCCACCTCCCGTATTTACGGCCTCCACCTGCTCAGGCTGCTCGCGGGGCCTCCCTCCCTCCCGAGGGGCCCGACTTCAGTCCCATCCTCTGGCTGTCCTAGGGTCTGGGGAGGGGGGCATCCTGCGGCCTCTTTGAACCTCGGTTTTACTTGTCGGAAAACTCAAGCCGCGTGATTTAGATGACCTCTGAGCCCTTTTGCCTTTCCTTATCCCCGACATCAGCAAGGCCATGTTGCTCCAGTCATCTGTATGCTGCCGACAGATGAGTGCGGGAGGCCACCCGCTGGCCACGTGTCCCCACTCCATCTCATCCCATCACTTAGCTCTCAGGGTCTGCGCAGCGGGGAAGCCTTTTAGCCTCTGGTGTGGGGGTGGGTAGGAGAGGCCGGGGTGGAATCGGGTGTTTAGGTCTGGGTCAGAGCTGGCGGCCGCCTGTGGGGGGTCTCTGGCACCCTGGGATGTTCCCTGGAAGAGCGCGCCTCTGGGACTAGCCTGCTGGGGGTCCTGGCCTCGGGCACCGCCAGCGATGGTGCTGACGGACAGCCCCAGCAGGTGGGAGCCCGCTCGTCACCCCCGACAGCCCTGCCCACCTGTCACCCTCCTGCTCGGGTGACTGGCTGCCTGACCCACTGACCAACTTCCTGCTGCTCCCCTGTATGATCCCGGCTGCAGCGCCCTGCCCCCTTCCCTTCAGCTCTTCCCAACCACTTCCTAGCTCAGAGCACTCAGGCACACGAGTATCACAGTCACGCTGCTCACACGGGCACACGCACTAATACAGGGCGGCATGTACGCGTGCCCCACATCAGGGCCTGCTTCAAACTCCTACAAACTGAGCCAAGTTGCTTCTCCCCCGGTAGGAGAACATTGAACGGCCTTCTCTGTGCCAATGAGACCACATAGAAAAGACAAGGCATTGAGTCTGGGCGGACCTGACACCGGTCCGGCTTTGTGATACCCTAACTGTGATTTTGTCAGCCTCCCTACCCCCCAGGCTCTTCATCTGTTAAATGGAATGGATGGTAAGTATCTATCTCATAGGACTGTTTGAAGAATCAAATGCAAACAATCCGCAGAAAGTTCCTAGGAAAATGTAAATCCAGGATACAGGTTAACTGATGATATTATTATCCAGCTGGATGAGGGATCCCTGGGTGGCGCAGCGGTTTGGCGCCTGCCTTTGGCCCAGGGCGCGATCCTGGAGATCCAGGATCGAGTCCCATGTCAGGCTTCTGGTGCATGGAGCCTGCCTCTCCCTCTGCCTGTGTCTCTGCCTCTCTCTCTCTCTCTCTCTGTGACTATCATAAATAAATAAAAATTTTTAAAAAATTATCCAGCTGGACGGGGTGGGGGCTTGGGAGGCCCCTGGGCATCCTGTAGTTGATAATGTTCTTTTAATCAATGATTTCTGGCCATAATTGTTCAAACGGTTATAAGTCATCCTCATAGTATTTTTATTCCACTTTCTACAGGAATTAGGCTGTCAGTTAGGAGATGAAATCAAGATACACCATTTCTACGGCATTACTTGGCTCCTGGTGATGATTGCTCCCTCTCTGCTATTTAAAAACCAAGAAAGCAGGGCAGCCCTGTGGCCCAGGAGTTTAGTGCCACCTTCAGCTCAGGGCGTGATCCTGGAGACCCAGGATCAAGTCCCATGTCGGGCTCCCTGCAGGGATCCTGCTTCTCCCTCTGCCTGTGTCTCTGCCTCTCTCTCTCTGTCTCTCTCATAAAATCTTAAAAACAAAACAAAAACAAAAACAAACAACAACAACAAAAAAAAACAGAACAAAACAAGAAAGCACATGAGCCTAGACCTGAGTTGTTTAGTGAACTCTGGACTGAGCTGGAGTCACACATCATCCCTTCAGAATCTGTTCTAGGCCCTCTCCCCAGATCAGGATCCTTCAGAGTCTCAGGATCCACCTCCTTCTTTCTGGAAATAAGGCCAATGTCTGCCTCCTACAACAACTTGACCCCTCCTACTCCCCAGACTCCTCCAGGGACCACTGATAGCACTTCACCAGTCTTACTTCACATGTTCTTGGGCCTGAAGTGTGGGATTTCTTGGGGCCTGAGAAGAAGCAGAGCTCTGAGCTCTGGGAAGAAGATGCTCTCCTTCAGCATCTTCTCCAGTCGGCCGCAACCACACCTGATTCTGATGACATTCTTTGACAACATCTGAGAAATGAGTGAAGCAGCCTGAGGTTCATTGCTCCTCACTGGAGACAGTAGATGAAGAATGAAATTGGAGAGTTCTGTTCTCTGCCACCCGCAGCCCTGACAGACAGGAAGCCTTTGTTCTTTCTACTTCTTGTCCTAAACAAAACTCAAGAAATCCCATATTCTGCCTTTAGCATTGCCCAAGTCTCACTCCACATGGGTCCCTTCCCATTCTGACTCCCTCCTCTCAAACCCTCTCTGTGGTTTGTTCTCAGGTGTGTGTGTGCTAGGTATATTTGGATATATTCTTTTTTTTTCTAAGATTTTCTTTATTTATTCATGAGAAACACAGAGAGTGGCAAAAACATAAGCAGAGGGAGAAGCAGGCTTCCTGCAGGGAACCTGATGTGGGACTCCATCCTAGGATCCCAGGATCACGACCTGAGCCAAAGGCAGAAGCTCAACCACTGAGTCACCCAAGTGCCCTTGGGTATGTTCTTCATTATAACTATTATAAAATATTGTCATCACTATTATAAACCTTCCTGTATTAGGTTTTTTTTTTTTTGGCTGTATAACAAATTACCCCAAAACTTAGCACCTTAAAACAACAAATTTTTATGATCCCACCATTTCTCTGGGTCAGGAATCCAGGAGCAGCTTGGCTATGACTCTGGCTCAGGGTCCCTTATAGGCTGTCATCAAGGTCTTGGCTGGGGCTGCAGTTATCTCGCTGTGTGACTAGGGGAGGATCCAGGTCCAGCTCACTTATGTGGCTGTTGGCAGGTCTCAGGTCCCCACTGGCTGTTGGCTGGAGACATTAGTTCTTTGCCATGTGGGCCTCCCCATGGGGCAACCCACAACATGGCAGCTGGCTTCTCTCAGAGCAAGTGAGCTAAGGGAGAGAGAGAGAGAGAGAGAGAGAGAGAGAATGTACCCCAAACAAAGGCACATCTTTTAAAAACCTAATGTTGGAAGTGGCATCCCATTACTGCTAATATTCACATTCAAAGGGATGGGATTACATTATGCCAGGAGGCAGGGATTATTGGGAGCTGTTCTGGAGGCTGCATACTGCATTTTCCCTTGAGTTTCATCCTGTGCTATAGCACCCAGCACAGTGCCCTCAGTGGATATTTGTTGGAAGAATGAAAGCAGTTATCAGAAGAAACTCTGCAGAGGTCCTATTTTTTTATATTGTTCTTGGATACTACCCTCCCCCTACTTCACCCCTCAACTTTTCTTCTTCATAGGAATTATTTCAATTAAAAATTTTTTAAAATATATTACCTAAATAATAGATCTCCTTGTGGGAGCCTTTCTTCCCTCCCACTTTTTGAAATTTGCCTTCCAAAAACGGGGACAGGCTTGGGCTTTATCTCACACAGATAACCTCTATGACTATCACAAGCTCTAAAATGACTTGGCTATTTCTCTCTTCATTAAACAGGTCAGGAGTAGTTTCAAAGAAACCATTCCCTATGTTACAACCTGCATGTGCTCCTCCTAGCACTTGTATTTACTTCCCACAGCTAAAGCTCCTGGAACTTTCCTGTCTTCCCAACTGAACAGGGACCTACCACAGGGTAGGGACAGTAAGCAAACACTCAAGTATTCACTGTGTGCCATGACTGGGCTAAGAACCAGGGAGACAAGAGGGTAATAACTCATGGAATTCCTCAGCATCTGAATGGAACAGATGCTCCTTCTGGGAGGTAAAATTGTTAGTAAGTCCACCCAAAAATAATTATCAGTTGCGGGAGGGGCCAAATTTCTAGGAATGGCTCCCACGATTCTATACCTAAATCCATGGAAACTGTAAATGTGATAAAACACCACTTCCCTGATTATGTTATATGGGACAGTTGACCCTAAAGAGAAGTGATTATCTGAGGGGGTCTAATGTAATCCCAGCAAAGAACTCTTTCATGATGGTGGTAGAAAAAGAAGTCAGAGAGATTGAAGCTTAGGAAGGACTCAATGTACCGAGTTGATTTGCTAGCTTAAAGACAGAGGATTGTATGAGAAGAAATGCAAGTAGCTTTAAGGTGTTGAGAGATAGCCAGCAAGGAACAGGGACCTCAGCCCTATAATCACAAGAACTAGATCCTGCCAACAAATTGTTGATTTGAGAAGCAGATTCTTAGAATGTCCCATGCCACCCTCCTATTGACAGCTTGATTTTGGTCTTAGAAAACCTTGAGATTAGAACCCAGCCAAGCCTACACAGACTCCTGATCTATAGAACAGTGAACTGATTAGTGAGTATTTTAAACTGTGGAATTCAATGTTTTTTGTTTTTTGTTTTTTTTTTTTTTTTGCTATATTCACAAGGCTGTGGAGCCATCATATTCTAATTCCAGGACATTTTGATCAACCACTCCCCCACACCTATATTCGGTAAGTAGTCACTCCCCATCCCCCACTTCTTTCTGACCCTGGCAATCATTAACCTACTTTTTGTATGTATGGGTTTGCGTATTCCGGACATTTCATATAAATGGGATCATACAGCTTGTGGCCTTTTATGTCAGGCCTTAGCATGTTTTCAAAGTTCATTAAAATTATAATATATATTCATACTTGGGTTCCTTTTTATGGCTAAATAATATCCCATTCTATGGATCTGACACATTATCTGTATCTGTCCATCAATCAATGGACATTTGAATTGTTTCTACTTTTTTGGCTATTATGAATAGAGTTGCAATGAATATTTGCAAACAGATTTCTGTGTGGACATTTTTTAAATTTTTTATTTATTTATTTGAGAGAGAGAGAGAGCACACCTGAGTAGGAGGAGGGACAGAAGGAGAGGGAGAGAGAATCTCAAGCAGGCTCCTCACTGAGCATGAAACCCAACTCAGGGCTCGATCCCATGACCCTGAGATCATGACATGAGCTGAAATCAAAAGTCAGATGCTTAACCAACTGAGCCACCCAGGCACCCCTGTCTGGACATATGTTTTAAATTCTCTTGCATAAATACCTAAGATTAGAATTTCTGGGTCACATGGTAACTCCATGTTTAACTTTTTGAGGAATGGCCAGATTATTTCCCAAAGTGAATGTACCCATTTACATTCCCCCTACAATGTATGGTGATTTCAATTTCTCCACATCCATGCCAACAATTCTTACATCTGTTTTTAAATTTTTTTAAATTAAAACCATTGTAGTGTGTATCTCATTGTGGATTTAATTTGCATTTCTCTAATGGCAATTGATGTTAAGTGGGTATTGTCTTAAGCCATAAGTTTGGGATCATTTGTTACGCACTATAAGAAAGCTAATACAGGTGATTTCTCATGCCAGGTAGCAAAATGTAAGTGGGGGAAAAGTTGGTGACAAAATAAGCCATTTAAGTTGAGTGGCCAAAGAAGTCTCTAAATGGCACTCTTATAGGACTGGCCATCATAGGTGGGATGACAGATATCGAAAGTTAAGGGATTGGACTAAATCAAGAACCAGGACAGTTACCCAGTTATGAAGGCAAGGTCAGAGTAGCAGGCATGAAGTGAACCTGAAGAATATCAGAAGTGAACTGCTTCCAGTTTGGGCCCATTTTGATTGGATCAGCCATAAGTTTGGCACCTCAGTGTGTGCAACATTAGTTTTAGCCACAAAGCCCTTGTAGCAGGACATCCAGATGAATGGGGACCCCATCATTGCCTAAATGGATCTCTGGACCAGTATTAAGACATGTTTCAATAGACTAGCCTTCACTTCCATAATATAGCCAGAGAGCTTTAAGGGACATTTCTTTCTCCTTTACCACCTGTACTCATTTATTCACTTATGTGTAGGCCATAGTCCATTCCAGGCATTTGGGTTATAGTAATGAACAAAATACCAATTACCTTTTGGGTGGGAGAGATGGCCAACAAGCATAAAGACAATAAGAAAGTGAATTATGTACCCCAAGAGTATTAGTGTTACTTATACAAAATGAAAAAGATTTGAGTAAAGGTGGTCAGGATGCTGGAGGACAGAAGCTTCGATTGCAGTCCAATGACCAGGGCAGATCTTGCTGAAAAGATGAGATCGAAGCAAAGACTTGAAGGTGATGTGGGATGACGATGGCAGATATCTAGCAGGAGAACACTCCAAGCAGAAGGAACAATTACAACAAAAGTTCTAAGCAGAAGCACATCCATCAGATTCAAGAAACAGCAAATGGTCAGTGTACCTGGAGCAGAGCAAAGGAAAGAGTAGCAGGAGATGAGGGTCAAGGGTTGATGGAACAAGATCACTTAAAGCCTTGTGGGCATTGCCAGGGCTTTGGCTTTTAGTCTGAATTAAATGGGAGCCTTGAAGAGTTGAGCAGAAGAGTAATGAGACTTAACTTGCATTTTTTTAAAAAAGATTTTATTTATTTATTTTAGAGAGAATGCACGTGTAAGCAAGGGGAGGTGCAGAAGGAGAGGGAGAGAGAAATTCAAGCAGATTCCACGCTGAGCACAGAGACCATCATGGGGCTCAATCCCATGACCCTGAGATCAGACCTGAGCTGAAATCAAGAGTCGGAAGCCTAACCAACTGAACCAACCAGGCACCCCCTAACTTGCATTTTTCAAAGGATTCCTCTAGTGGCCAGGCTGAGAACAGATGAGGTGGGGAGGTGCAATGAGGCAAAGGGTAGAGGCAAGGGGACTCATACAAAAGCTTTGGCAGGAATCAGGTGGAAGACAACTGTAGTTGGGTTCCCAGTGCTAACAGTGGAGGGACTAAGTAGTAGTCAGCTTTTTGATATAGTATTTGAAAGTAGAGCCCCTGGGATCTCATGACAGATTGGATATGGGAGTGGAGAGGGCAAACAAAGAGAAGACTCAAAGACAGTGTCGCAGTTTTGCCCTGAGCCATGTGAATGATGGAGTTGCCATAAGCTTAGGTGGGACAGGCTGTATGTAGAGCAAGTTTGTGGGAGATCGGGAATTCAGGTTTGGATAGGTTACATTTGAGGACTCAGTTGGATATCCAAGTGATGACATCAAGCAGACTGATAGATTTAAGAATTTGGAGTTTATTTGCAAGATATTGGCTGAAGATAGAAAGTTGAAAGTCAAATAAAAAATAAATAAATAAATAAATAAATAACCCAGTTTAGCTTTTCAAAGTAAAAAAAAAAAAAAAAGAAAGAAAGAAAGTTGATAGTCATCTGCATATAATGGTACTTAAAGCAAGACTGAAATACAAACATGGATGTTTTTGACATATAGGATTGTTTGTCTTCCCTCTGAACAGACCCATTTTCCTCATGCACATGAACCATTTCCATCCTGTTTCTGAGGGATAAGTCTCATCCTACTATGTCCCAGGGAAGTCTAAAAGGTAGTGTTGACTTCGCTGACTTAAAATCTCAAGTTTATCACTCTACTCTGATCACTGTGTCAGAAGCCACTGCATTATTCACCAGCCGCTCCTCCCAGGGGCCATCTCTGAAAAGCAGGGCAGCACCCCTACATTGCTCTTCTTTCTACATCATACAGTAGATGCCATACCACTTTTATTTGTCCATCATTCTCCCTTTTTTTCTTTTTTCCATTTTCAGTTTGTTGGTAGATTGGTGTTAGATTTGGAAGCTCTTGGTGTAGACTTCCAGACATTATCTGCGTAGGGAGTACTGGATTGTGTTTTTAAGTCAGAGAGTAATAGAATTTTTAAGGTCAATCCTGTAGATTATGCTCTTGGGGTAGGACAGCTGCCAAAGATGTCGGATAGCCCCTCGACACAGCGACTTGGGCTGTGTCCTGGAGTGAGGTGTTCCCTTGAGGTCTTGTCAGCTAACTACTCTCTGCCCTTCTTAGGGATGGACACACGTTGGTCAGAGTGGGTGTGGCATGTGAAAGGGATGGGATAAAGGGGTCAGGACATGATAAAGAAGCTGATGCCTAGGCTCCATGCGCTGCATGATGCTGGTGTCCCCTCCTCTAGATTCTTACTTCCTTCTTCCCTCAGGCCTGGTTCTCCCTGCCTCCTCTTCCCTCTCCCCAGGCAGAAAGGGGGCCAATTCAGGGCCCTATGACTCAGGCGCAGGGTGGGGGAGGATGTTTTGGATGCCGCTCTGCTGACGCTGGTGCCCTCTGTTCTTACATCCTCCTTAATTTACTGCCTGAGGAGGGGGCCAGGGCTCTGGAGAGAGGATTAGATGGTCCACACTGATCTGAGGCAACAGCTGCTGGGCTGGCGGCCGAGGAGCGAGGAGTGAACAGGAGGTGGGGGAGGCTCATGCCTCCACCAAGGCCGGAAGGGAACAAGGCAAGCATCTGGATGTGGCCCTTAGGTGAGGTTTGCTCTGGGGAAAGCCACCCTTGGTCTGAGGGGTAGGGCTGCAAACCTTGACCAACCAATAAAATCAAATATGGGAGTCACACAGGAAAGCCCGGGAGCCATCTGGTCAACCACCTTGCCAGTTTCCTAGAGAAAACTAGGAAGTGTTTTTCTTTATCTTCCTGTAACCCAGGGTGGGGAAGACTAGCTCTGAGGCCTGGGGCCTAAAGGACCATCTTATCAAGCCTGAAGTAGCCACACAGTTGTGCATGAGGCTCTCTAAAGTCAAGGCTGCCCCACATCAGTTGGAGCAATTGGAGCAATACCTTACATCATTACAGCACTTTCTTCTCTCACTTGTCCATTCACTTGTTCCTTCTAAAGCAGAGGCAAATCAAATTGCTGCTTTCCCATTTGGCAGATGGGAAAACTGAGACCCACAGAAGTTCAGTGCCTTGCCCAGATCACACTTGGGGTCGGTGGTGTGGCTGTGATTAGAGCCCAGTGCTTGTAACTAAATCGCTTTGGCTCTTGAATGCCAGGACAACCATGTTGACATTTAGCACTGGAGGCCCCTCTCCCTCCCTCCAGTCTGTAACTGGCTAATGGAAAATATCCCAGGCATGGAAGCCATAAACCTGGACTCTGAATCAGTTAATGCCTTCTTCTGGGGACTTGGTTTTCCCATGTGTATAATGGGCAATATCTTGCATAGAACTATGACTATCCCTAAAAGCCCAAGGTATTGTCTTAATCAATGAAAGGAGAGGAGAGGTTTCCAGGATCATTAAAAAAGTTGCGGTGAACATTTGAGCTCTGGAGTCAGAATATCGGGGATCAAATATAATCTCTGCTACCTACTATTATTCTAGTAAGATTTTTTCCCCTTTGAATTCAATTACCTCATCTTCTGTAGATAAGGGACAATAACACCTACCAAAAATAGCTGTTATGAAGATTAAAAGCCAAGCATTATTCTTGGTGCACAGTAAATGCTAAATAAATTACAGAAAGAGTAATGGTGGTAGTAGATGTTGGGTGTAGATTTCTTGCTTGCTGATACATGTAGCCACTGAGGTTGGGCCATGAGATCCTGTGCTAGTAGACTGTTTAGGGCAGCAGTTCTCACCCCTGACCAATCAATCAGGATCACTGCATTGGGAACTGATGCTTAACAAGGTTCCTAGGTGACCTTGAGGATCACCCGAGGTTGGTAATCGCTATCTTAGGGGACCTGCTTTGATGGCGAGATAATTGACATATCAGTTGTTTGTAGGTAAACAGGTGCTCAGTCATTTAATAGTTTGAACACTCCCCGATTGGCACTTTCACTACTAATTAACTCCTAACTGGCCCTTCCTTCTCTGGGTCATGAGCAGGAATTCCCCACTGGGGGTTCCCAATTAATGAGGTTTAGTAAGCTTGGGGGCCCCTGGGAAGCAGGCAGGACTAATTATGCTCTACCCCCCAGCCCAGCCCCCTGGCCAAATCCTCTCCCTGTCCTTCATCAATCTTGTCCTAGCCTCCAGCTGGCTTGCATTAGCTCTGGTTTTCCAGCCCCCATGGCTGCGACTGTAGCTGAGAGGTTGAGCCGGTCCAGGCTGGATGGATCTGTCACCCGATCCTGGGTCTGTGCTGCAGCCAGTCCTGGAATCTGGGGCAATGTGATCCTGCCCTGCGGGAGCTCCTAGCCAGGCCAGGGACGCCATGGCGGGGTTCAGAAAATCCCAGCTATCCAGGGACCTCTGCCTAAGCCCCTAAGGATCACAACCACTGATTCTCAGAGCACCTCTGGTCTCAGCCCCTCACCTTAAAGAACAGGAAACTGGGGCCCAGAGAGGTGAGGGACCTTCCCGAGGCCACACAGCCTGTTCATTGCAGAGCCTCCAACAGAACTCTGATCCCTCTACTCCTAGCTTTTCCCCAACTTCTTCTGGAGAAGTTCTGTAGAACTATAGTATGGGTGATGGGGTGTGATTTGGGGGTTCCTATCCAGTCCTAGATTCCCAAGGCAGAGAATATCAGGGGAAGGAAGTTTTTGAACTAAAGCGCATGATCCTTTTAACTCAGATAAAATAAGACAAATTTTAGATCATTTGAAGTTGGAAATTTGAGGAATAGCAGGAATGAAAGTTTGGGAGCAATTGAAATAAGGGCAATAAATAAGTTTAAAATATCTTTTATAGACATCATACCACTTGTTAGCACAACTGAGGAACAGAAATGGTTGGATTTGACACATAGGAACACTCGCTTCTGGGATCTGAGTTTGCTTACTGTAATGTCCACCTAAAGGTATTGCTTTGCCTAAACGTATGGAAACCCAGACTACGAAATGGGAAATTTTGTAGAAGAAAGCTTGCATTTTTGTCTTCATTGGTCAAGGGAAAAATCAAGATGTTTCTTCAAGGATGGATCTTTCTCACGTTATTCCATTTTTTAAAGAATACCTGGATTTTACCAATCTTACTCAGACCTGCTTCTCTTGTACTTCCTAAATGGTTTAGACCAAGTATTTAGGACAAGAAGAGGCTCTGTTAAGGGTCTGAGGGTGAGGACACCAGGGGCCATATGACTATCTAGTCTTGGCTTTCAAAGTGTCAGGATGTCAGGCAGCTCTTGTCTAGAGAAGGTAAATGGCTCCCTTCCCTCAGCGACAGCTCAGAGTCTGGAGCTGAGGAAAAATGTCCCAGTCCTTTAATAAGAGGTACCATATGCTGAGAAAGCGCTTACTATGTTCCAAGGGCCCTGCACACCACTGCTTTACAAAGTAAGTATTTTTAACCTTATTACATACTTGAGAAAACTGAGCCTAAGATCAGCCAGGTGGCATACCTAAGGTTAATAACTTACATAGTGACAGGGCCAGGATTTGAACCCAACTTGTAGGATTTAGAAGCCAGTACATTTTTCTCCAATACCTTTTGGGTGGAAGTATGCAACATTATATCCTTCAGTTTGGGTGAGGTACGCTGGTTCACATTTCTTGCTCCGTTTGAGTTTATTTCCTTGTTACCCTCTCTCAGGGTTCATAAAATTGTTTAGGAAGGTTGCAGTGAGCACGTGTAGCCTGTGGTGTCTGCACCACAAGCCCCTGGACCACATCTGATTTTAGTCCCAGCCCCAGGGGACAGTCCTACATGAGCTCAGACTCACGCTCAATGTCCTACCTCAAGCAGGGCCAGTTTCTGAATTTTGATTCAGGTTTCTCCTCCATGCGGTAGGAGCTTGATCAGAGCTTGCAGACGCTGCCTTGAAGCACAGGGGAGTCAACTTCCCCAGAAACAATTTTCAACCAGTGAGGGAGGCAAACAATGGAAGACTAGTTCAGCTATCATCTGTCAAGTGGCTATTTCTGGGAGGCATCTGTACACTTCTCAGAGGTTCCAGGACAATTGAGCCCCCTATGCAAGGAAGCATGCCCTTGTCTTGGCATTTCCTATTCCCCTGGTTCACTCTTCCTACCTGCACGTCTGTGTCTTCAAGCCACCTCCTGAGTAGACCACTTCCATTAAATTCTTGCCGAGGACTCTGCTTTCAGGGTGACCCAAACCAAGACAGTGTGCCTGTGCCCGGAAGGTTGTGTGAATTGGAAGTAGCTCTGCAGGTGTGTATGTGTGGGGGGACCCAGTATGGCAGAATAGCAAGCAACTTTGAACAGAGAAGAAACTCCAAGGGACACAGCAGCCAGGACCTCCTTTCCTTCCCTGGAGATTCTCTACCTGTAGAATTTTTGGAGCTCCTGAGGTCTCTGACCCATGGGGAGGCATCATATGGCTTATGGGAGCCAGGAGAGATATGTGACCTTTTGAATTTGTGGGGTCATCACTTAATGGGGTATTGCTGGATGGAGCTGTCCCTGTCTCTAGTTAGGGCCATCCCTCAGCCCTTGGTGGTGGCTTTCCTAGGCTGTCACCAGTGGGGCTGTCTCAGGTTGGTACTACCTGACCACGGTGTCAATGAGCCAGTTTCATTAGTCACAGAGCACGGGTCTCACATGGGGGGTAGGGTGGGGGGTTGTTTTACCTGGTAATATCTTTGGAGCTGATATCCAGCCACATCCTAAGCCTCTGTATAAAAACAAAGGGGGAGCACTTAACCAGCTGGAAAAATCAATTTAAATGCTTACAGAGAAACAGTAAGGCCTGACACTGCCGCCTCATTTTCACGAGGTGAGTCACAAAAACGGTTGACCTCATGGCTCATCTATGAGTGAGGGAGCCCTGGCAGTCCTGGCGGGGAAGGCCTCCGACCTGTTTCCTGGAACCCTGATGCCAGGCAGAGGCCACAGAAGCCATCCGACATCAGGAAGTCAGACTACCTCTCCAAGGAGCAAGGACTGCCCCCCCCCGCCCCCAACCCAGAGGTTCAGGTCTAGCTGCGACTTCTTATCAGCCAGTTCAATGGAATAATCCCCTTTTCACAGTTACTGATTGGCCTCTTCTAGTACCCACGCCTCACAACATGAGCATGCTGCTGATCACTGGTCAAGCCCACTGTACTCTCCAAAATCTTGTTCTTTGTATTATTTGGGGACTCCCACCAGCCAGTCCGCTGAAAGGAGACTGCTCTTGCACACCTCACATCCAATTTACATTTGAAGGCTAGTTCCATCTCTTGATCATCTGATTTTATGCTGTTCTCATAGCACAAATTAAATATACATGCTTAAATATCCATGCTTCGTGCCTCTTCCCTGTCGTGTAGGGTGAAGAACAAAGGCTCGGTCATGGGTAAGATTGAGATTTAAATCCCAGCCCAGCCACTCATTAGCTTTATAACTGCAGACAGGGCTCTTTAGCTTCTGTACGTCTAACTGTGATAATGAAGAGCACTTGGAGTTAGATTGTTTGCTAGCTGTGTGATTTCGATTGGATTACTTAACTTCTCCGAGCCTCATTTCCTTCAGCTATAAAACAGGGATAGTAGTACGTACCTCAAAGACTTGTCGAGGGGATGAAATGAGATCCTGGATGTAAAGCATGTGGCACGTAAGTTCCCAATAAATGTTAGCTATTTCTGTTGCGTGTTTGGAGGGAACGGAACTTGCAGAACCATAAAGACCCAGCCCTGGTGGCTGAGGATTCAGTCCAGAGACCAGCAGCATGCAGTGAGTGCATCATGGATGCAGTTTTTCTCTTCCTGGGTGAAGGAAACCCCCAGTGTCTGGTCCTCCTGGGGCCTGTCCCTCAAGAGATGTGCCTCAGAGGTTTCCAGTGTGAGTTAGACACCCAGGAGGGGCAGGAGGAGGATGAAGAATGTTACATTAAGACCAGTGACTCTGAGAGACCTACGTGAGTCAGAGGTGGCAAGAGTATGGTTGTGGCTATTAAATATGCGATAGCAGTTAAAAATGAGCATAAAATCATTAGCAAAGAAAGAAATGCACACTTCTAGGATTCAAATATTGTATAAAGGATCTGGATTTGAACACACAACTACAGTAGCACGAGGTGCAACATTTATGACAGAAGAAGGAAGATCTCAGGTGTATTACTGAGCATCTTTGTGCTACTGCATCACTACAATTCCCTGTGGTTGCTCAGTAACACTCAGTAGTCATTCTCCTAGTCTTTAGTTGGTTAAACAGTTACAAGAACAAGATACGTTGTATTGATAAAAATTAAAACATCAGTGGGTTAAACAGAGGACACAAGAAATTGCTGTATTGGTCAAATTCAGCTTTTGGAATTTAGACTTTATTTTGTCAAAGAACGTTTCACCTGCATTTATTACTCTAAAATCTTAGGATTAAGCTCTACTATGCCTGGATTATTTTCCTATGCAAAAATAATATACATATATCTGGCAGTCTGTCGGAAAGCCCTATGAAAACTGGTCATTGCCTGCCCTTTGCCAGAAGAATCTGGAAGTTTGTGTCAACACTGGCAAGGATAAACAGCTGTGTCGGTGCTCGCTGCCTTTGAGACTTGGCTGCTTGTTATTGAAAGTATATAGAAATCTTTGTCAGAATCGTGTGTCAGGGATCAAAAAAAAATGTTTTTTATACCTGCTGATATATATTTTCTGTTCTAAGTGGTTTGGGTTTGTGCCCTACAGCGTTTTTGCCTCAACCTTTGGGCCGTGGGGCTGGAGTGGAAAAAGAGGAGGAGATGATCAAAGAGAAAGCCCAATCAGACAGGAAAGGAACGGATGAGATAAGATCAGGGTGCTGCCTTAGCCCAGGGATACAGGGGCCAGGTAAGATACCCCAATAGGAACACTCATCCCCAACAAGTTTTGGAAAATACTGCAAGCAGTCAAGCTGTTGCTGCATTTTCTTCCAGTCCCACCTTCATGCTGCAAGAGGTGTCTAGACTGGTAGCCTGAAGCAGTCTTTGGGTGCTATGGGAGAGATCCAGAAGCATCTGGTAGCCTGAAGCAGTCTTTGGGTGTTATGAGAGAGATCCAGAATATGGTAAATGGAGGTGGCTGAGAATTGAGAATTGGGAGGTTTGCTGAATGTTGCCCTGCAGTGGAGGTGCAGGGACCCTGCCCCCATTGCACAGAGGTGGGAGGATTCTCATGACAAGAGGGAATAAGTAGGCAGCTCAAAGCTGAGGGCCCAGGTGGGAGTTGTATCTGAGTTTCCAGGGGTGGCAGCTGGAGCAAGAGGCCAGCAGCAGGGTGGGAGGCCATCTCCCAGAAGGCAATGGCCAAGGGGTCCGCCTGTCCCGAGAACACTGCAAGATATCCAGCCACAGATGCCTCCACAGGGTAAGGGAGGACAGAGGCTCCTGCCCAAAGGGGTTGAGCTAGCTCCCCTTCCCCCAGAGGAGCAGAAGCCATATGGCTCAGACTTGAGGTCCCCATCCTCCTCCTGTAATACTCAGGGAGCAGAGAGGGAGGGGTGTGCAGAGAGCCCCTGGAAGGGCTGAGAAGCTACAGCAGAGTGAGTTCACTCAGAGAGTGAGAGGTGATCTTACAAGAAGAGCTGGAGTGTAATTTCCCCCCACCTTTCTTTTAGAGACTTTGAAACAGGATAAAAAAAAATATTTAGGGAACAATGAAGAAAAGCATATTTCTTTGCACGTCTGAATTGTAATGCATATAGTGTAATCCACTTACAAAAGTATACAGTGGCCAGTGGCATTGTGTCCTAAACGGCAATGTGAAACCAACTGCTTTAAATCACATTTCCTGCGTTGTAAAACTCTCTCGGATGAAAGGATAATAGTTTAAACATTTTTGTGTCATCTGCTCTGGAGCGTATGATGGTTTTCTGATCTGCAGATTCTTTACGGGAAAGGATTATAGTTCATCATTTTTCATCCTGTAATTGATACACTAACTGCCTATCGAGACCCAGATTTCAGAGGCAAAGTACAACTACTGGCTTTGTCTGCATATCTTACTCTAAAAAAATTAAAATGGGTGAAAAATCCAGTGTGGCAGACACACCAAAAGTGTAAAAGCAATTCTCAAGTGACCCTTCAGAAACATTATTGGTGCTGCTTTATGTAAAATCATTAAATGCCAACCTGGTGGAAAATTAAGACTGAATTTTCTGGGGTGCTTCCTATGAAGTATTACAACTTAAGTGCCTGCTTTCCTGTAGCATGTGCTACGGTTTGAACAATTTCTATCATTTCTGACTTTGGCAAAATGTTCTTCCTCCAAATCAAAACTAATTCAGTTACTTTCAGTAACTAAGCGTAGCACGGTTTATCAGTAAGTCTCAAATAGCTGGAACACCGCCCAGGCATTGCAAACTCAGTGTACCTTTTGTGATTTGCATAAAATTCTTCATAAGAACAGAGTATTTTTGATTGTTATATTGTCAAGAATTGTTTAATATTTTCAGGATTTTTTTCAGTGAAGTGTACTTTTGTTTTAACTAATAAACCAATAACATTATTGATTATTAGTAAAGTTTTGTGCCTAGAAATTACAATAAGCCTTTTTAATTTTTTTTTATGCTCATTGCTGAGAGTAACCATGTTAGATTTCACACTGGGGTCTATTTTTCCTGCCAGAAGGTCTTGTTATTACCAAAATATCTGCCGGGAAAGCCTACCCTTATAGTCGGCCAAGGCTCCTCCTTTAGGAAATGTGCTGACCAGGGCAGTGAAGACAACATGTGAAGAGAACCTCATAGGAGGGTAAGGTAGGAGAGAGCCACAGATAAAGAAATGCTCTTCCTAAGCCCTTAAAATATGCTGGACACTGAGCCAAGCTCTTATGAATAAATCACGGTCTTAAAAAAAACAACAACCATTTTTTGTTGTTGTTGAAGAATAATGTACAAAGAGACAAATATACATAAGTGTGCAGCTTGATTTTCATAAAATTTTTTCTAAGATGAGCATACCTGTGTATTTAGCCCCCAAACTGAGAAACAGTCCATGATAGCACTCCAGAGGCCTCCAATGTCCTCTCCTAATTACTTCTGACCCTCCCAAGGATAACTGCTATTCTGACTTCTAGCAACATGAATTTAGTCTGCCTTTAAAGAGTTTTTTATTTTGAAATAATCTTAGACTCACAACAAGTTGCTAAAATTGTACAGAGAGTGCTTGCATACCTTTTACCCAACTTCCCCTGGTGATACAGAACCATAGTACAGTATTGAAACCAGGAAATTGACGTAGGTACAATAATAGTAACTTAGTTATAGGTATTATCCAGCTCTTGCTAGTTTTTACATGCACTTTTTTTGTTTTGTTTTGTTTTGTTTTGTTTTTTTGGAGGGGAATATCATTCTATGAAGTTTTATCACATATATAGATTCATGTAATCACTGCTATAATCAGGATACAGAAATGTTCCATCAGTATGAAGAGTTTTACCTGGTCTTGAGCTTTATCTAAATGGAATCATATGATGTAGTTTTATTCCTGGCTTCTTTCATTGAGCAGTATGTTTGCAAGATTTATTATTGTTGCTGTGTGTAGTTGTAATTTGTTTATTCTCGTTGTATTCCATTGTGTTGGTATCCTACAACTATTTTCTCTTCTACCATTGGTGGATATTTTGGTAGTTTCAATGCTTGTCTGTTATGAATGGTGCTGTTATGAACATTCTAGTAAATAATATGTAAGCATTTCTGCAGGATATAGGCTGAGGGGGGATTGCTGGGTCTTCCGTGCATGCTTATCTTTGATACGTACAGCAAGTCAATTTTCTAAAGCAGTTCTTTTTTTTTTTTTCTAAAACAGTTCTACCAATTTACTTTCCCATTATCAGTTCTGAGTCCTGGTTTCCACATCCTTACCAAATCCTGGTAATTTCTGTCTTCTTCCTTTTAGCTATGCAGTGGTATGCATGTGGTGTGTGGTGACTTGACTTTGCATTTCCCTGTTGATTGGCGAGGTTAAGCACCACTTTATACATTTATTTACCACTTGGATGTTATTTTTGAGAAGCGCCTATTCAAGTCTTTTGCCCTTTTTAAAAATTGCATGGTCTTTTTTTCCCTTCTTGTTGATTTGTAGGAGTGTGGATATAGGTGCTTTGTTGGATATATGCATTGCATTCTCGTCACTCACTCTGTTGTTGTTGTTTTTTAAATAAAAACTTTACTTTTTAGAGGAGTTTTGGGTTCTCAGAAAACCTGAATGGAAAGAACAGAGTTGCTATATACCTAGTGCCCCCACACCCACCCAGTCTCCCCTTTATCAACATCCTGTAGCAGAGTGCTACATTTGTTACAATCGATGAACTTATATTGACACATTGCTATCCTCCAAAGCCCATAGCTCCCATTAGGGTTCACTCTTGATGTATTTTCTGTGGATTTGGAAAAAATGTATAGTGACATGTCCACCAGGATAGTATAGACAATAGTTTCACTTCCCTAAAAATCCATGTACTCTATTCATTCCTCCCTTCCCCTGACCGCTTGGTCACCACTAATCTTGCTATTGTCTCCATAGTTTTGCCTTTTCCAGAAGGTCCATACAGTATGTGGCCTTTAAAGATTGGCTTCTTTCGCATAGTAATATACATTTAAGGTTTTCCCGTGTCTTGTCATGGCTGGACAGCACATATCTTTTTTTTTAGTGCTGAGTAATATTCCACTATCTGGATGTCCCACAGTTTATTTATCCATTCAGCTACTGATGGGCATCTTGGTTGCTTCCAACATTTTTTGGTGAATGAATAGGCTTCTATAAATACCCATGTGTAGTTTTTTGGTGTAGACATATGTTTTCAACTAATTGTAGTAAATACCAAGAAGTGTCATTGCTGGATTGTATGGTAAGAATATGTTCAGTTTTGGGGCTCCTGGGTGGCTCAGTTGGTTAAGTGTCCAACTCTTGATTTCGGCTCAGGTCAGGATCTCAGGGTGATGAGCCTCCCGTGTCAGGCTCTGTGCTCACGGGGAATCTGCTTGAAATTCTCTCTCTCCCTCTGCACCTCCCCCTTCTCATGGGCATGTGGTCTCTCTCTCTCTCTCTAAACAAACAAATAAAACCTATATATATATATATATATATATATATATATATATATATATATTTTTTTTTTTTTTTTTTTTTTTTTAGTTTTGTAAGAAACCACCAAACTGTCTTCCAAAGTGGCTGTACCATCGTGCATTCCTATTACAAGGACTGAGAGTCCTTGTTGTGCCACACCCTTCCCAGCATTTGGTGTTTTCAGTGTTTGGGGTTTTGAACATTCTAACGGTAGGTAGTAGCATCTTACTATTGTTTTAATTTGTAACCCCCTAATGGCATATGATATACTGAGCATCCTTTCATATGCTTACTTGCTCTCTCTTTATCTTTGGTGAGGTTTCCATTCAGATCTGAATATTTGAATTGTTCATTTTCATGTTGTTGAGTTTTAAGAGTTCTTTGTATATTTTGGTAACAGTCCTTTATCAGATATGTCTTTTTTGCAAATATTTCCTCCCGGTCTGTAGCTTGCCTTCTCATTGTTTTCATGTGTTTCTTTTCTAGTCTCTTAATTGCACTTCTGATGAATAGACATTCTTAATCCTAATATGGTCTAACTTATTTAAAAACTCCCCTTTTGATTAGTGCTTTTTATGTTCTATTTAAAAAACTTACACCTATTTCAAAGTCATGTTCTATATTTTGCTTTAAAAGCTTTGGTGTCTTACTTTTCACATTTAGATTTGTCATCCAAATGGAATTGATTTTTATGTATAAAGTGAGATGGGGGCCAACACAGTTATTTTTTTCTCTGTGGATATGCAATTGACCCATTTATTGGAAAGATCATTATTTCTCTGTTGCACTGTAGTGACGTCTTTGCTCCAAACCAGGTATCCATGGATATGTGTCTATGTGTCTGTTCATATAGATCTATTTTATTCTTCACAACAACTCTTTGTGAGAGATGGGAGCTCTGGACTCAAAACTTGCTCAGGAATAGCTTTGTGAAGGTGACATAGACACTCTTTCTGCCCCCAAGGAGCTCACAAGGAAGCTTATCCAAGGAAGAAGAAGCCTAAGGAATGAAATTTAAGACCAGAGTTGCTCAACAGAGACCTGGCCTGAGAGACCTGGCTCACAGTGGGGAAACTTCTGTCATTGAGCTAACCCTATGGGCTTTGTAATCTGGCAGATTTGCATTTGAGTCTTTATTGTGTGGCTTTGAATGAGTTGATTGACTTCTTTGAGCCTTCTCTGTTTCCAAATGTGTGAGATGCAGATAATAATACCATTGTGACATCGAACTTGAGTGCCTCAGTTCCTGCTTCCTCTCTACTTTTCCAATCTCCTTTGGGAAGCTCCTAAACCAGTGTCCTTGTGAGGCCAGGGGAATGGAGCATGTTTGGAAGGTCTGCCTCCTAGGGGAACCGGTTGCTTCTCATTCTTAAGTCTTCTGCTTTTGTCAGACTCTCTGCTCTCTTCTGAGACCATCTCCAGCATCCCCCACCACCCCCGGGGAACATGTTAAGCGCATGTGTTTCCAAAGCAGGCATGGGACACGGGCAGAGAAAGGTGTGGCAATCAGGGAACCCTCATATTTGGGCTTGACTCAGCAGTTCATCTACGTGGACAATCTTAGATGAGCTGCTTCCCTTCTCTGAGCCTTAGAGTCTTAACCACAATGTCCCCAAGTCTTGGCGTTCATATTCTGTAACTTATTAATGAAATGTGACACCAATAACCCCTAGTTTGTGGTAAATTCCAGGGTACATTCCCAGAGATGCTGCAGAAAAGTTTCACCATGCTCTCAGGGCTTATCCTTTTTGAGAGAAGAACCAGGTAGTGTGATCGCTGCTTTTCCTTATTTGTCTCAAGGGCAGACTCAAAAATACAGAAATAGCTTTATGCCCAAAGATGTTTACCACAGTATTGCTTATGCCAGTGAAAACACCCAGTTTGGAAATAATTGCTCCACTTTATGCTCCATCTGGAGGCAGCCACACGGGTCCTCAGGATCCTAGATTTAGCACAGAGAAATGTAGTGTTGACTTGGTTTCAGGAAGCAGCCACAGTACTTGATATAGGATCATTTAGTCAAACATTAAATATTTCGATCACACATTATGTCCTGGCCTAAGGAATGGCTTTGTGAAGGTCACATAGACACTCTTTCTGCCCCCAAGGAGCTCACACTCTATCCAAGGAAGAAGAAGCCTAAGGAATGAAGTAGAAGCTGATGTACATGCTGCATTAGAGTCACTAGAAGGATGCCAGGAGAGCCCAGAGAAGAGAGAGTCATTTTTTTATGATCATGTCAGATGATCAGATGTCCTACATCCCTGGGACAGAGAATATCTCCTGGCACTTCTACTCCTCCCCTGCAATCTTCCAGAAGAGAGAGGAAGAGGCATGGAAGCCATGGAGGTTACTGAGATCGGAGAGAAGCCTTGTCCCAGGGCTATTTAGGAAGTAGAATCAGCACTCTGTGAGCTGAGTGGATGTGGGTGAGGTGGGTTGTGAGTCTCAGGTTCCTGACTGGCAACCGTGTAGATGTGACACTTCTCCTGAGAAGGGAAGCTCAGGAGGGGAAGAAGTTGGTGGGAAGTTAAGGGCTGTGTTGGGTTTTAGCTGTCTAGGATGGGCAGTCAGGAGGCAGATGGGGGATAAATCAGGGGCTCAGGAAGAGAGTGAGGCTGGCAACATTGCTTTGGACCTCGTCAGCCTAGAGTTGCTGTTTAAAGACTTGGGAGGAGAAGACATATGTCAGGAGCGCGTGCTGAGAGAAGACGGAGGAGTCTACCTTTAAGGAAGGGACAGGAAGTCATGGAAAGGCAAATGAAGAAAAGCCAGTGAATGAAGAAAGCAAAGTGCAGTCAGAGGAGACCAGGAAAGCTCCTCTGGATGGAGCAAGAGGTTTGAGAAGGAGGCAGCTGCTAATCTGTCTTGAAATTCTGGGAGGTCTGGACAGTCGAGGAATGGGATGTGACGGGTCTTAAATTTAGCATGGAAGTGGTGGGAACAGGATAGTGTCTCTGCGGTGAGGAGACTGGACTCCACCATGCAAGGAGTTGGGGAGTTAAGTGGGCAAGCAGAGGACAGTGAAGGGAGTCAACTCTTTTGAGGAACATGGCTAGAAAGAGAAGGAAAGAAATAGGGCAGTGACTGGATATGGGGGGAGGTTGAGGGAGGGTTTGAAGCTGTGATGGTGGGCACAGCACTGTTTCCACCAACTTCCAGCTACTGAACAAGGTCACAGTCTGCATTGGGATCTTTCTTCCATGGGAAAGGGCCAGGGTCATCTGTCTGTTCTCTCTCCCTTTCTCTCCCTCTGTGTGTGTGTGTGTGTGTGTGTGTGTCTGTAGGCATGTGCACTCTTCTTACTTGGAGTAAGAAGCCACTGGGTTAGAGCTCTGGCTTCCCACCTGGTCTGGAGGCAGCCCTGGGGCAGCCTCAAATTTCCCAAGGGATTGGGCCTGCATCCTTTTCTCCAAGATGAGGATGAGAAGTGGAAGGCAGGCTGTGGACCATCAGGATCTGTCAGCAGCCTCTGCAAGTCTGCCCACCATCTGGGTCCCATCACACAAGTGGGGCTTTTCCTACATTAATCTCTGATGAGCTTGGCCCGGCTTTCATTTCAAAAGGCTCTACTTCTTTTCTGTCTTCCACCAGCCCTTTCTTTACACCCCCTCCCCAAAACAGGACTAAAAATCATGCCTTCTCCCTTCCTTGGTTTCCCAACCCAGCTGGGGCCAGAGAAAGCTTTGAAATTGGAGCAAGGCTTGGGATGGGGAGGGAGGGGATACTGGTGTAGCTGGTGGGAAGGGGCTGGAGGAGGAAATGGTCAACAGAGTTCCCAAGCAAGGGGGAGAGAACAGAGATCTCTTGAGTGACCAACTCTGGCTCCTTGGGGTCTCTCCTTTCTCTCCCATTTCCCACCAAGTGTCTGTCCTTTACCCCAATCTTTTCTCTTCTTGTCCTGCCTCCCTAGGACAGGGACCATCTCCTGGCACTTCTACTTCTCCCCTGGGTGTCTCTATAGATGAGGGACAACTCTCTTAACCTATCAGGAAATGAGTTCCAACAAAGACTCGCCTATTATCACCTGCCTGAAAATGGACCATGAGCCAGGACTTTTGGGAACTCGATTTTCTATCTTCTTCCCTTCATGTTTGCCATATAGTACAAGAGATCAGTGTGGAATGGATGTGTGCCAAATGCAAAATGGGACACTGGACTAACCAGGATAGAGTTCAATGTATCTCAGAGTCTAGAAATCCTGGAATGTCAGAGCTAGGAGAGGTCTTGAGACATATAGTCCAGCTCAGTTGTATGTGGATGGATACTTCAGGACCAAGAAGAGAAGAGTGATCACACAGGGCCAGGATGAGAACCTGGCAGTGAGGCTCTCACTTATGGGTCTGCCTACCATGGGATCCTGCAACTTCACTGATCATATGTGAAGGGCTAACTTGGAGTCATAGTCACTAGGGACCAGGATTGTCCTGAAAGTGTTTTGTGACAGATCCGGGCTCCCAAGATTGGCAATGAGGAGTGGCTGGGCGACAAAGTCAAGGACCAGTTTGTAAGAGGGTATGAGGGGAGGATAAGTGGCTAAGGATAAAAAGATAAGGTTAATGAGAGCCAATTCTTATTAGATTCTTGCCTATGTTAGTCTCTTTCTGTTTGCATGAAGGGGGGATTCATTTAATAAGGAAGACATTATATGGGTAAAGGCTGGATTTGGTGACATGTAACAGAAAACCCAGCTCAAACTGGATCCAACAATAAAAGCATTTATTAACTCACATAACAAGAAGGTCAGAGATAAAGAGGGTCTCAGGACTGGTTGATTCAGCGTGTCATCAAGGATTCAGGGTCTTCTGTTTCTCAGCTTTGCCTTACTTTGTGTTATAAGGTGGCTGCTTTCTAGTTGTAAGATAGCTGCCAGTAGAAAGGGAGATTTTTCCCGTTTTATTCAGTTTAATGGGAAAGAGGAAAATAGTCTCTCCCCAGCCATGGAGTAGATCTCTTGAGTCTTTTCGGGCAACTTTGGGTCATCCCTGGACCAACAGCAGTTACCAAGAGCATGCATTCTATATACTGTACTAAAACAGTTTAAAAAAAAAAAAACTCCTCAATTTTTCTCAGGAATAAAACCCAGATTGTTAGGGGAAAAAAGAATGGAAAGCTTCAATGAACATGCTGAAGACAGAATCAGTGAACTAAACAATAGTGCCAAGGAATTCTCTCAAAATACAATGCAATTAGACAAAGAGGTGAAAAGCGTAAGATGGAAGTTAAAGTATAGGGAGCCTTAAGACTTCTAACATGTCTGGGATATAGGAAGCTGGAAAGAGCTTTGCTCATTGTTCCTACAGTAACAAAAAGAACAAGCTGGATAAATGGCAAAACCATATCATTTCTTGAACTGTCCGCAGTAGCCAAGGTTCCAAGAGGGCTCCCCGTGATCCCTACTTCCTCGTACAACTAATAACTAATAACCTGTCAGATGGCAGAGGTGTCAGGGTAACCAAGCAGTGAAATCTAAGGAGATACAGGGCCCTCCAAGCAGAGACAGGGTGTGAGCATTTGCTTACCTACAGCAGAGTGTGAAAAGAGATCTAAGGGCCCATAGAAAGAGGTAGCAAGAATAGAGACAAATTTTTATTCATTTTTGTTACATCAGATGATTTTATGTTTTCTATTGGGGTGCAATTGACATGTAACATTATATTAGTTTCAGGTGTAGGACATAATGATTTGATATTTGCGTGTACTTCTAAATAATCACAATAACATCCATCAAAAAAAAATCCATCACCATACTACAGATTTTTTTTTCTTGTGATGAGAACTTTTAAGATATACCCTCTTAGCCACTTTCAGATATGCAATACAATATTATTAAGTATAGTCACCACGCTGTACTTTAGAGCAGCCCAACTGAAACGGTACCTGTTTGAAACTGTAACTTCAAGTTCTTTGTTGGTGTTGTATTGATCTTGTATCCTACAAACATGCTAAATTCACTTGTTTCCTGATTCTTTGTTGATTGGGATTTTCTAACTAGACAATTATGTCATCTGGGAATGAGAGAGTTTTATTTTTTTTCTTTGCCAATCTGTATACCTTTTGTTTCTTTTTCTTGCCTTACTTCATTCAATAGAACTTACAGAACAATGTTGAGTAGAAGTGATGAGAAAAGGGGGCGCCTGGGTGGCTCAGTCAGTGAAGCGTGTGCCTTCGGCTCAGGTCATGATCCAGGAGTTCTAGGAGGAGTCCCACATGAGGCTCCCTGCTCAGTGGGGAGTCTGCTTCTCCCTGTGCCCCTCACCCAGGTGTGCTCTCTCTTACTCGCTCACTCTCTCCCTCAAACAAACAAACAAACAAATAAATAAATAATTTAAAAAAAAGAAGTGATGAGAAAAGATACCCTATCTTTGTTCTCAAATTTAGGGGGACAGTATTTAATCTTTCATCACTGAGTTGGATACCACCTTGAGAATTTTTCTCAGGTGCCCTTTATTGGATTGAGGAAATTTCCTTCTAATCTTAGTTTTCTGAAAGTTTTTCTCATGAATAAATATTGAATTTTGCCTAAAGTTTTTTCTGCATTTATTGAGATCATATTATGTCTGTTCCTATTCATTTGTTGATAGTGATTTCCTCTGTTAGGTTGGTTTTCAGATGTTGAACTTTGCATACCTTGTATAAGCCCCACTTGGTCATGATATACTATTTTTTTCTATATTGCTAGATTTTTATTTTCTTAAAAATTTGGCATCTAATTCATGAGGAATGTTGGTCTGTAGTTTGTTTTTCTCATAATGACTTTTTCTGATTTCAGTGTCAGGGTAATACTGGCCATATAAAATGAATTGGGAAGTATTCCTTCCTCTTTAATTATCTGGAAGAGCTTGCATATAATTGGTATTATTTCTTCCTTAATATTTGGTGGTATTTTCCAGTGAAGCCATCTGATCCTGGAGTTTTCCTTGTTGGAAAGTTTTTAATTACTAATTGCATTTCTTTAATAGTATGGTGTTATTCAGATTGTCTAATTCTTCTTAATATTTGGTAGTTGATATGTTCAAAATTTTTTCCATTTTTAAAGTTATTAAAATTTATCAGAATTATGTTTTCACAATAATATCTTATTCTTCTTTAGTGTCTGTAAGGTCTGTAGTAATCTCCTTTTATTCATTCCTGATATTGATAATTTGTATAATCTCTCCTTTTTCTTAATCTGACTGGCTAGAAGTTTATCAATTTTTTTGATCTTGGCAAAGAACCACTTTGGATTTATTGATTTTTCTCTGTAACATTTTTCTTTTAAATTCCATTGATCTTTGCTCTTATCTTTATTATCTTTCTCCTTCTACTTGGTTTGGATTTAGTTTACTCTTCCTTTGTTGTTGTTTTTTTAGGTGAAAACTTAGATAATTGATTCAGAGTCTCCCTTCTATTCAAACATAAGCATTTAATGCTATAAATATTTGTCTGCATTGTACTTATATGCACCCCACTAATTGTAATATGTTGCATTTTAATTTTCATTCGATTCAAAATATTTTCTAATTTCTCTTGCAACTCCCTCTTTGACCAGTGAGTTATTAATAAATACATCATTTAAATTACAAATACTTGTGCTTTTCCCAGACATCTTTGTTAGTAATTTATAATTTAATTCTGTTTGGCATGGGAACATACTTTATATAATTTTAATTTTTAAAACAATTTCTTGAGGTTTGATTAATGACCCAGAATATATTCTTTTTTGATGAATGCTTCATGTACACTTGAGAAGAATGTGTACTCTGCTGTTGGTGGGTGGAGTTTTCTTTAAATGCCAGTTGGTCAGTTCGATTAGTAGTATTATTCAGATTCTATATCTTTTTACTGATTTGCTGTCTACTTATTGTATCTATTACTGAGGGAAGAGTCCTGGTGTCTCCAACTGTAATTGTGAGTTTATTTTTCTTTTTAGTTTCATTTTTATATTTCATCTGCATTGTTAAATTTATGGGAATTCAGTTGTTCATAATGGTATTTCATTATCTTTTGGTGTCCATAGGATCCGTATTGATGCCTCTTTATTAAATACTGATATTGATAATTTATTCCTCTGTCTTTTCTGGATTAATTAGGCTAGAGGTATATCAATTTTATTAAGCTTCTCTAAAAAACAAGACTTTCATTTTAACGCCTTTCCTCTATTATTTATTCTCTATTGTTTTCTATTTTATCCAATCCAACTTTATTATTTTTCCATTCTTACATTTACTTTGTCCCCTCCCCACAAAGCCTCCTGATAAGGATGGTACAAGGATGTGTTTTTTTTCTTACATTTAGCTTGAATTTAATTTTTCTTTTCTTTTTCTAGTTTCTTAGGAGAATTAAGATAGATTTGAGGTATTTCTTCTTTTTTATTTTTTTATTTTTTTTGTTTCTTCTTTTTTAATGTAGGCAATTAATGCTATAATTTTCCCTCTACATAGTGCTTTAGATATGTCCCATAAATTTTGATGTTTTAAGTTTTAACTTCCAATCACTGTTAATTTAAAAAAATGTTTTCTTTGACCCATGGATAATTTAGAAGTGTTTTGTTTCTGGATATTTGGAGATTTTTCAGAAAACTCTTTTTGTTAATTATTTCTAACAATTCCATTGTGTTAAGAGAAAATGCTTTTTATGTTAGTATTCTTTTAAATTTATTTAGTCTTGTTTTAAGGCTCAGAGTATGGTTTGTCTTTGCAAATATTCCATGTCCACTTGAAAAGAATGAGTATTCTGCTCTTTTTGGGTCGAGTGCTTTATAAATGTAAATTAAGTCCAGTTGTTGATACTATTGTTCAAATCTATTATAAAGCCTTACTGATTTTCTGTCTACTTGTTCTTTGTATCATTAATAGAAGGTGTTGAAATCTTCAACTATAATTATATATATTTTTTGCTTTATATATTTTGGAGCTCTGTTATTAAGTGCATACAAATTATTGATTATTAGGTTTTCTTGATGAATTGACTCATCATTAAATGTTCTTTTAAAAAACTTCTAGCTGGCAGCCCCGGTGGCTCAGCGGTTTAGCGCTGCCTTCAGCCCAGGGTGGGATCCTGGGATCAAGTCCCATGTCAGCCTCCCTGCATGGAGCTTACTGCTCCCTCTACCTGTGTCTCTGCCTCTCTCTCTCTCTCTCTCTCTCTCTGTCTTTCATGAATGAATAAATAAAATCTTAAAAAATAAATAAAAAATAAAAACTTCTAGTGATATTCCTGGGGCACCTGGGTGGCTTGGTTGATTAAGCATCTGCTTTAGGCTCAGGTCATGATCTCAGGGTCCTGGGATGCTCCCCTGCTCAGCTGCCAGTCTGCTTCTCCCTCTCTCTCTGCCTCTCCTCCCCACTAGTGCTGTTTCTCTCTCTGTCTCAAATAAATAAATAAGATCTTTTAAAAACTTCTAATGATATTCCTTGCTCCAAAGTCCACTCTGTCTGAAATTAATATATTTGCTTTAGCTCTCTTATGACTAATGTTTACATAAAGTTTCTTTTTCTATCCTCTTCCTTTTTAACCTACAAGTCTCTGTATATTTGAAGTGTTTCTGGGGTGCCTGGCTGGCTCAGTTGATTAAGCATCTGCTTTAGGCTCAGGTCATGATCTCAGGGTCCTGAGCAGGCTCCCCTGCTCAGCTGGCAGTCTGCTTCTCCCTCACCCTCTACCCCTCCCCCTGCTCATGCTCTCTTACCTGGGCTGTCTCTGTCTCTCTCTCTGACATAAATAGATAAAATCTTTTTTAAAAAGTATTTCTTGTAGGCATTATAATTGAGTCATTTAAGAAAAGTCTCTTCAATCTTTTTTATTAGATTGTTGAGACCATTTTTAATATTACGTAATAATTTGATGTAATAATATAACAGTTCTAATCTATTATCTGCTTATTTGTTTTGTATTTATTCTATTATCCTGCCTCTTTTTTCTTATTTTTCTTGTCTCCTGTCTTTTTTTTAATTAATTATATTTTTTGTTTCAGTTTATCTCTACCACTATTATATTAGCTACAACTTTTGTTTTAGTTATTTTAAAATGATTTAGAATAAGCATACTTAATTTATCTTTATCACATGACATTTTGACTTCAAAAATGTTATACCATTTTATATATAATAGACAACAGTATATTATGCAAAATTACAACAGTTAAATTCTATTCTATCTATTGTGTTATTTATCATATATTATACTTTTATTTATATAATTTACCATTAGAAATATTGTTATTTTTTGTTTTAAACAGTGAGTTTAAAAAGAAATCTTCACTGAGATATAATTTACACAATATAAAATTTGCCCATTGTAAGTTTCCATGAATTTTAGTAAATTTACACAGTTGCGAATCATTAATACAATCGGTTTTTAAATACTTTCACGACCTTAAAGGTCTCTCTTGTGCATTTACAGTCAACTCCACTCCCATTCCAAGCATGGTTCTGATTTCTGTCTCTACATTTTTTACTTTTCTAGAAATTTCATATAAATGGAATCATACAATATATAGTTTTATGGATTTGGCATTTCATACTTTGCACTTTTTTTCAGGCTCATCCATATTTTTGTATGTATCAATAGTTCATTTCTTTCTTTTATTCTTGGGTAGCAGTCCGTTATATGTGCATATCATATTTAGTTTATTAATTCATCTGTTGATGAACATTTGTGTTACTGGTTTGGAGCCATTGAAATGGTTTGGAGCCATTATGTATAATGCTATTATGAACTTTTGTATACAGTCTTTAGGGGACATAAGTTTTCATTTCCCTTGTTATCTAAGGATAGACTTTCTGGGTCCTACAGAAGTGTATATTTAACTTTTTAAGTAACTCACACTGATTTCTAAAGTGACTGTACTGTTTTACATTCTCACCATCAATGTATGAGGATCCCATTTATCTACATTCTCAAAACTTGATGGGTCAGTCTTTTAGGAGTAGACAGTCTAGAGGATATAATAGTGTTATCTTATTATGGTTTTAAATTCGATTTCTCTAATAACTAATGATATTGGGAAACTTTTTATATACTTATTTACCATCATATATCTTATTTGGTGAGGCGTCAGCTCAAATTTTGCTTATGTTCTAGTTGGGTTTTTTGACTTCTTACTATTGTGTGGTTATATATCTGGACTCCCTATTGTAATCCATTCATCTGTCTGTATATCCTTAGGTTCATACCACATCGTCTTGTCTGTAGCTTTACAGTAAGTTATGAATAAAGGTAGTGTAAGTTCTCTAGCTTTGTGCTTTTCCAGATTGTTTTGGATATTCTAGGTCCTTTATATTTCTATATACATTTTAGCACCAGTTTGTTACTTTCTACAAAACAAGCTTGCTGGGATTTTGATGAGGATTTCAATGAATATATAGATTAACTTAGGGGAAATTTCCATCTTAACGATTTCCTTTGTGGGATGAATTTTAATTATAAATTCAGTTTTTTACTTGATACACAATTTAATGTATTTTCTATTCTTAAGTCAGTTTTGATAGTTTATATCATCTTCAGAATTTTTTCACTTTATTTGCTTAGATTTTTGGCATAAAGTTATTCATAATATTCCCTTATAATTCTGTAGGATTTTTGTGATATCCTCTCTTTCATTCATTCCTGATTTGGGTAATTTGTGTGTTCTCCCCTATTCTTGGTCAGTCTGGCTAAAAGTTTGTCAGTTTTGCTGATCTCTTCAAAGAATTAATTTCTGGCTTTATCTTTGCTATTGTTTTTCTTTTTTCTATTTCATCAGTTTCTGTTCTGATTTTTATTATTAACATCCTTCTGCTTGCTTGGAATTTGATTCAGGCTTTATTTTTTGGCCTTCTGAGGTGAAAACTTAAAATTATTGATTTTGAATCTTCCTTTTCATTTTATATTATTGTATTTTTTTAAAGATTCTATTTATTTATTCATCAGAGACACAAAAAGAGGCAGAGACATAGGCAGAAGGAAAAGCAGGCTCCCTATGGGAGCCCGATATGGAACTCGATCCCAGGACCCTGGGATCATGCCTTAAGCTGAAGACAAACGCTCAATTGCTGAGCAACCCAGGCGTCTCTCTTTCTTCCTTTTTAATATGTATTTAAAGCTATACTTTTTCTTTTAAGGACTTTAGCTGCATCCTACATTTTTAATATGTTTTCATTTTCATTTAGTTCAAGGTATTTTCAATTTCACTTGAGATTTTTCTGTATTTTATGTAGAAATATGTTGTTTAATTTCCAAATATTTGGAGATTTTCTAGATTTCTTCCTTTGGTTGATTTCTGACTTAAATCCATGGTGATTGGGGAACATATTTTGTATGACTGCATTTCTTTTAAATTTAGTGAGACTCATTTAATAATATAACATATTGTCTATTCTGGGGAATGACCCATTTGAGTTTGAAAAGTTTATTTTGTTGTTGAGTGGAGTATTCTATGTGTCATTTAGGTCTAGTTGGTTAAGAATGTTTTTCAAGTGATCTATATCATTGCTGACTTTCTGGTATACATTTTTTTGTATGACATATATTTTTGTTCTCTTGTGTTTATACCTAGGAGTAAAATTGCTGAATCATATGGAAACCCTATGATTAATATTTTGAGAAACTACCAGGCTGTTTTCCAAAAGTTGTATCATTTTATATTCCCATCAGCAATGCATGAGGGTTTCAATTTTTCTTCATCCTCTCCAACACTTGTTATTATGTGGCTTTTTGATTATAGCCATTCTAGTGGATATATAAGTGATATCTCCTGTGTATTTTATGTGCATATCCTGATGGCTAATGATGTTGATCATGTTTTGGTGTGCTTATTGAACATTTGCACATCTTCTTTGGAGATTCAGATTCTTCTATTCAGATCCTTTGCCCATTTTATTTTTTTTTCTTTGCCCATTTTAAAAACTGGATTATTTGGGTTTATTTATTACTGTTGTTTACTATTGATTTATGAATTCTTTATATATTATGGACACAAGTCTCTTATTAGACATTAGACTTGCAAATATTCTTCCCATCTGTGAGTTGTCTTTTTACTTTTTCCATATTAACTTTTGAACCCTAACATAAAAGTTTTCATTTTGGTGAAATTCAAAGAATCTATTTTTTCCCCCATCACTTGAGCTTTTGGCTTTATTTAATCCAAGGTTTTATTTAATCCAAGGTCATGCAAATTTATCCTATATTTTCTTCTGAGAGTCTTATTGTTTACCTCTTATGTTTAGGTCTGTAATCATTCGAGATTAATTTTTGTGTATGGTATAAGGCACAGGTCCAGTTTCACTGTTTTTCATTTAGATATTCAGTTATCCCGGTACCACTTGTTTAAAACTATTCTATTCCCATTGATTTGTCTTGGCACCCTTGACAAAAATTAATTGACCACTAATGTATGGGTTTATTTCTGAGATTTCAATTCTATTTCTTTGATTTTATATGTTACCCTATGTCAGTCTCATGACTGCAAATTTGAGTGCATCATTAACCAACATACAGATTGAGAGGCAGAGTATGGAGACTTGTGGGTTTTGACATGTTTAAGCATAACCTCTGTGCAATTCATTGGCTGACCATGAGGGTAAGTTACTCTACGCATCTCATATAAGTGGAATCATACAGTATTTGTCCTTTTTGTTATGGATATTTCACTTAGCCTAATGTCTTTAAGGTTCATTCATGAGGAAGCATGTATTAAAATTTTCTTCCTTTTTAAGGCTGAATAATATTCCATTGTATATAAAACATTGTTTATCCATTCATCCATCAGTGGACACTTGGGTTGCTCCTGCATTTTGGTTAATGTAAATAATGCTCCTATAAACATGAGTATGCAAATATCTGTTTATGACCTTGCTTTCAAGTCTTTTGAATATATATCCAGGAGTAGAATTTCTAAATCATATGGCAATTCTATTTTTAATTTTTTGAGAAATGTCCGTATTTTTTCCATGGTAGTTGTACCATTTTACATGCCCACCAGCAGTACACGAGGGTTCAGGCTTCTCTACATCCTCACCAATACCTGTTACTTTTTTTTTTTTTAATAATACCCATCCTAATGACTATGGAGTATGTCTCAATGTGTTTTGATTTTCTTTTCCCTAATGGTTAATGATTCATGCATCTTTTCTTGTGCCTATTGGCCATTTGTGTATGTTCTTTGGAGAAATACCTAGATTATTTGCCCTTTGAAAAAGTTTTTTTGTTGTTGAGTTGAGGAATTCTCTATATATTCTGAATTCAGCCATTATTTCTTAAAGTGCTTTCTTCTTTTCCTTCTCTCCTTCTGGTCCTTAAATTACATGGATTTTAGATCTCTTCATATTATGTTACAGCTCACTGGGGCCCTATTTTTTTTTTTTAGTCTTTTTTTTCACTCTGTAATTCCTTCTGGATAGTTTCTCTTATGTCTTCAAATTCATTGGTCTTTTTTTCTGAAGTCTCTAATCTGTTGTTACTCCTACTTTCATTTAAACTTTTTTTTAAATTTTTATTTATTTATGATAGTCACACAGAGAGAGAGAGAGAGAGGCAGAGACATAGGCAGAGGGAGAAGGAGGCTCCATGCACCGGGAGCCCGACATGGGATTCGATCCCGGGTCTCCAGGACCGCGCCCCGGGCCAAAGGCAGGCGCTAAACCGCTGCGCCACCCAGGGATCCCCCTACTTTCATTTAAAACTTTATGTTTTCATCTCTAGAAGTTCCATTTTCTTTGTCAAAATATCTTTCATTTCTTTCTATGTTAATATTTTTCTCTACACTCTTGAGCATATTTGTAATAGCTATTTTAAAGTCCTTGTCTGCTAATATCACCTTTATCATTTCTATGTCTGTTTCTATTGACTGATTTTTCTCCTTGTTATAAGTCACATTTGCCAGGTTCCTTGCATGTCTAGTAATTTTTTTAATTGACTCTGAACATTATAATTCCATTGTTGAGCATCTGGATTTTTTTCATCTGAAGAATATTTAGAGTTATATCTTATAGTTAAGTTACTTGAATATCAGCATGGTCAATTTCAAACTTGTTTCAAACTTAATTAGAGCAGGCTTAGGGTAGGATTTACTCTAGGGCTAGTTTAGTCCTATTTCTAAGGTGTGACCCTTTCTGGAGGCTCAATTAAATGCCTTGGACGTTCAGTGAGGTCTTTCCTCCCTGGGTGGTAAGAACTTGAATGTCTCTTATGCTTGTATAAGCTCCAGGAATTACTCAGTTTACAACTGGCCAATAGTTCCTTGCCCACCCTTATGGATTTCTACCCTACACATGTGTACTTTAGCATTCAGCAACAGATAATCTATCCAGATTTCTGGAGCTCTTTCTCTACATAGCTCTCTCTACTCTGATACTCTGCCACACACAAATCCCATTTGTCTCAGACTTCCTGCTTTGATCTATGTCTCTTCAACTCAATGAGACCACCACCCTCTCCTGGGGCTACCCCATGTCTGTGTCTTATTCCAGAAAATGCCTATAAGCAAAAAGTTGGGAGTTTTCTAGTAAGATTCATTGCACTTATTTTATTTCCTCTTAGGAATCCTAGCCCTACATTGCCTGTTGTTCAATGTCTGAAAACAGAAATCTCATGTATTTTGTCCAATTTTCTAATTGTTTATAGCTGCATGGTAGGTCTACAATTGTAGGATACTCTATTATAAGGTCAAAACAAAACTCTTCTGTTTTCTAATTTTGTTTTTATATAAAAGCCTCCTATTTTACTTATTTTTAGTTTTTAAAAAATATTGTATTTACTCATGAGAGACACACATAGAGAGGCAAAGACACAGGCAGAGGGAGAAGCAGGTTCCATGCGGAGAGCCTGATGTGGGACTCAATCCCAGGATCCCAGGATCACGACCTGAGCCAAAGGCAGATGCTCAACCACCGAACCACCTAGGTGCCCCACAAGCCTCTTATTTTATAGATACTTAAAAATCCTCACAAATCATCCTGGGAATGTTAATTAGAATGCTCTTCATGTCCTTCCTGTTTCTTGAATTGATGGTATTTCACTGATATTCCCTCTGCCATCTCAACTTGGATATCATTTTGGAGTTGTCCATCATTTTCAAATAGCTAGAAAGTTTTAATTGATAATATTTATAATAAAAGTAGACATTAATATGAATTGCTACTGTGTGGGGTTCCTCAGCAGCTGTGTAGGTGAGTGATGGGGGAGACAACCATAGCCATTCATTCAGTGGTGATATTAGTTCCTCTGATGGTGGGATCACAAGGATGTTCCCCCACAAGATCTCTTCTAATCTTTACATAATCCTCATCACTATTATAATTATTATTTTGATCTCACAGTTGAGGAAACTGAAGTTCAGAGATGTTCAGTAACTTGCCAAGGTTTCTTCACTCACTGCTGAGTGAAGAAATCAGGATTAGAACCCAGAAAGTCTGTCCAACCTATACACTGTGCTGTTTCCCATTTGCTTGATAGCTTCCAGAAATTTCATATATCTGACCTATAGATGGAACTGTTTCATGTTTTTCATTACAAACACAGATATTTTCTAGTTTTAAATTTTCTTTGTCGTATCATATGGCTTGTTTTTAGTTTTTTGAGAGTTTTTATGACATTAGTCTTTTTATCTTGAAACCATAGCCCACAACATTTTCTCCATATTATCAACTATTTATGTTAAATTCATCTTAAGTTAAAGTTCTCAGTGGAACACTAAGACAAAGGCATAGACTTTTTTTTTTAAAGTAGGCTTCACGCCTGATGTGGAGCTTGAACTCACAGTTCTGAGATCAAGACCTGAGATCAAAAGATGGATGCTCCACTGGCCGAGCCATCCAGGTGCCCCAACGGATAGATATTTTTGAGGGACTTCATGTATTCTTTGTAAAAGTAAAATAAAATTCTGATTAATTTTATGAAGACATTCCCATCAAACAGTACATAGGAATGCCAGCTGCTCTGGGAAATGTAGTTTTTAATTGGTGTCTTTGAAAGACCTGAAGTTTCCAAGATGTCTAAGGGTAGAATTTGAGGCCCAGTGACATATGGGCAGAGGAGGTATTTTTGGGAGCAGTCCCTCCCCTGTACCTCCCAAATCCCTTACAGACCCCCTTTCTCGCCAGGCGGCCCCTCCTGCACATGTTGGGGGCAGGGCCTGGGCTGGGGGCACCTCTGCCAGGACCCTGCTGATCTATGTTCTCGCCTGACACTCAGCAGCTGTCGTGGAGGCGTGGGCTGCAGGCGCTGTTCCCCACGGGCCGTGTGCAGGCTGCAGGCCGGGGATCCTTTCCCGCCTAATCCGAGGGGCACTGGCGGTGGGGAGGAAGACAGCTGGGTGTAACTGATCTGCAAAGGAATGGAGTGGGGCAGGCCTCCCAGTGCTGGGCTGGGCCGTCTGCAGGCTGCCCGCTCCAGCTGCCTCACTTTAACCCTTCCCTCTCTCACTTCTAGCTCCCCTCCATCTAGGGAATCCATCCCTGGAACATTCCCGGAACCCCAAGAACCTCCCTGGCTGGGTCTGAACACCTTGCGGAGGAGCCAGCCTTGTAATAGCTACTGTTGGGGAGCTGGGGCAGGAGCAAGAGGCTCCTATCTTAGAAAGAGACAGAAGTCTTGGAAGGCCCGGTGGGTGACTCAGAAGGTGAAGGCTGTGAGGCCAGGGCAAGGAGACCCTACATGGTTTGGAAGTCAGAGAAAGCTCCCTTGAGTTTGCAATGGAAGGAGCACTGGGTTTGGAGTCTGGTGTTGGCTCTGCCATTGCTCACTTTGCATTGAGACCTTGGGTAAGTCACCGTCCCTCTCTAAGGGTCAGTTTCTGCTCCTGGAGATGTGGAGTTTGAAGACGATGACCCTTAGGTCACTCCTGTCCGCAGTGGCAACAATAGCTTCATTCATTAAATGCCTATGGTGGGCCAGGGGCTTTACCGCTAAACCTTGTCACCATCATTTTGCCAGACTCTCATTTCCATTTTGGTGGTGAGGACATTGGGATTTGGAGAGGATAGATCACACTGCTGTTCAGAAACAGGGCTGGACCCCGTCACCCAGGCTCTTCCCTCAGAGCACCCTGCTCCCTCAGCTCCGGCCGTTTATAAACAGTGATTTAGCTCAGATAACAGAGGCAGGATGCACGCTGGCCGGGCACAGCCCAGGTGAAGGCTCAGTGGTGAGCCCCAGAGCTCCCGCGGGGAGGGAGGGCTGGGGCTCTGTTGGGCTCTTTGCTCCAGCTTTTCTCCTGCACTGTGCCCGGCTTGGGCCGGGATCTCCTGGCTCAGCCAGGCAGCTTCACACAGGGTGGCAGACTGTGCAACTGTCTGGCCTGTTCCCATCCATGATCTCACTTGACGCTCATGCCAACCCTAGCATGCAGAACCTGTCGCCCCTCCTCACAATGGAGGACTGAGGCTTGACATTTGCCAACATCCTATGGTAACTGGCCAAAGAGAGACTAGAATATTCTTTCCACTGTCGTCTCTGGCTTCTTGGAGGAAGGGGCCTGGAATGGCAACTATTAGGCACCCAGCAGTCTGCTTCATGTTTTTCCCAGTGAGATGGAGAGTATGAGTGTGGACTCTGGGCTCAAGTCCTGTGTCCCCCACTCTCCAGCTATGCAGTTGCTTAACCTCTCTGAGGCTTAGCTTCCTTCTCCATCTGTTGTGAATGAAATGTGGCTAAATAATGACTGAATGCTAAGGCTGGGCCTGCATCCCCCTTCCCTGAGCCGAGCATAGAGCCACACGGGCATGTGACGCCCCGGACAAGCAGAAGCCAGGGCCGTGGGGGGCTACTGACCCAAGAGAAGGAGCCTGTGGGCTGGGGTTTTGCAGCTCAAGGTTGGTCTGAACACTGGGCTGGAGTTGCCCAGCGAGAGGGAGGAAAAGAGCAAAGAGCATTCGAGATGGGGCAAAGGCCCAGGCAAAGGTGCAGAGGCAGGAATGGACCTGGTATGGGAGAAGCGGGGACACACTTTGCCTTTAGCTGACTGGAGAGGACACTGGCCCAGAGCGAAGTAGATCCTCGTGGCAAGTGGGGGCTGAGTGGCAAGCCCACAGAAGGGCTCAGCCCTGGAGAACGAGTTCCCCAAGCGTGCAGCGGCTGGGCCGGCTACCCACCATGTTGCCTACCTCTCTCCTTCTCCTCCCCCGAGCCTGGGCTGCCCGGACCTCTGGGCCAGGGGCCGGGCGGGTGTGCAGTTGCAGCTTGGGAGAGACAGCTGTGCAGGCCTCCTGCCTGCTGCAAGGGATTAACTGGCACTGCCACAGTATGTTGGGGGGCACCTGGCTCCCTGGATCTGCCCACCCCTATAGTCTTTTAACTTTTTGCTGCCCAGGCTCCTCACTTTGGTGCTTAAGGCCTGTTCATACTCAGTTTTCAGCGCGCTATGTTAGACACCGGGGTGCCCAGGATGAATAAAGAACTAAGTCAGGGTCTACCCAGCCAAAGGTGCCCTTGTCTGTCACCGTTCCTCCCCATGCCAGCCAACGGCCCTCAGAGACCCTGATCTCTCACCCAGGAAAACCCTTCTCTCTCCACTGGCTTCTCCCAGGATATAGGTCAAGTCACTGCCGTCCTCAAACCAGGGAACAGATAAACCTTCCCTTGCCCTCACGCCCTATCTCTCTTCTATCCTACTCAGCCCAACTCCTCAGAACCGTCCCCACTATCTCTCCCTCCTCCCTAAGAAGACATCTTCCGGACCCAGCTCTTCTTCCTCCTGGGCACACAGCTGGACTACATCTCCCAGCCTCCCTCGCGGTTTGCTGTGGCCACCTACACAGGTTCTGGCCACTGGGAGGAGTGGCAGAGAGCGAGCCCCCTGCACTCCCGTTTCCCCAAGCTCTGGGCGTGCTCTGGGCGCTCCTGGAGCTGGCTTGATGCAGGGGAGCAAGGCGCCTTTGCCAGGCCTGTGCTGAAAGACGTAGTCCCTCTAGACAGAGGAGCCAGGGTCTCTGAATTATTTTGGATGCAAGGTTCCAGCTGCTCAGAAACACCTGCTTTTGTTTTTTATAGGAGAAATACACTTCTATTGTGCTTGAGCCACAGAAAAGATCTGACTTGCTGTGCATTAAAAAAATGAGGAACTCAATCCCTCTTGCCTCCACCTCCCCAGGTGGGACAGCCCAGGAGAGCAGGGAAGAGGGGACCTAGAGCTCTGAAGAGAGCCTTGGAAGTGGGGAAAGCTCTGATTCCAAGAGGAAGATTTCCCGGGGTGGGATGTGGCCCATGAACTTACAAAAGTAGCATCTGACCTTCCACTTGAGGTTGTTCCTGTTTGGTTCAGGGCTGTGATTGCCCTCTGCCTTCCCCAAATCACCAGGAGCCACGTGTGAGGCTCCAAGGCCATGTGGTCATATGGTCGGTGGGGATATAAAAGCCAGGGCCACACCAGGGCCAAGGGCCCCCGGCCAGCTCCAGCCTGGGTCAGCTGCTGGAGTGGTGAGGAAAGGGTTAAGGGGTCTGCGAGCAGGATTGGCTCTCCACTCCAGGAGGGCGGTAAAATCAGCATGTCGCCTCCAATTTGCTCTGGCCTGACCTTGAACGTGAATCATTCCATCACAATGTCCTTATTGATTTCCACAGGAAGAAGATTAAGCCCAGAAAATCGGGGCGGGAACTTGAGCCCAAGCACGGCAAATGGGATGGTTCTGGAGCTCAAAACCCCTCGTGTTTGCAGACGTCACAGGGGGCCGCAGGCTGGGCAGCCGCCCAGTGCAGCTACCAGCAATCTGAGGCCTCCATCCTGGGTTTCTGTTTCCTCACCTGTCTGGTGTGTGGCCTCGGGGGTTCCTTCAAGCTTTAAGTGATACAAAGAGAGTGGCGATGAGGAGATGCCAAGACCCTTGAGCCTTGAGTCAATTCTGGAGTCATCATTTCATCATCCCGTACACAGTGACAGTCTTTGGGACCCTCAGAACCAGACAGGATGCTCTGAGACCAATGTTGCCATTGAACCAGCTGGCCCAGCCAGCCAGGGAGGGCCCTCCTCAGTCCTGAAACCCCTTCAAGGGAATGAGACTGGGGGTGTGGGGGTGTGGGTGTGTCCCTGCATAGGTGCATGAAGGAGATGGGTCAGTAGAGGAAACAGCTCCATAATCTTCAATAGCGTGGCTCTACCGGGTGATCTAATCATTCCCTATTGATAGGCATGGAAAGTGGTTACTAGGTTAAAAAAAAAAAAAAAAAAAACAACCTAAGACGATGCTATGATACACAGTCGGGTACCTGCCTCCTTGGATGAATTACTTCTTTAGATGCCGTATTCGTTTTCTATAGCTGCGGTGACAAATTACCACAAGCTCAATGGCTTAGATGACACAGATTTATTCTCTTAGGGTCCCAGACCTCAGAAGTCTTAAATCAGTTTTGCTGGGTTAAAATAAAGGTGTGGGCACTCCTGTGTTCTCTCTGGAGGCTCCAGGGGAGAATCCCTTCCTTGCCTCTCTCAGCGTCTAGAGGTCGCCCACATCCTTTGGCCAGTGGCCCCTGCCTCCAACCACAAAGGACATCATTTCAACCTCAGCATCGGTCACCTCATCTCCTCTGACTCTGACTCTCCTGCCCCGCTCTTCAGAGGACTTGGGATGACATTGGGCCCCCCTGGGTAATCCAGGACCACCTCTCCACCTCAAGAGTCTTAATCCCATTTGCAGAATCCCTTTTACTAGGTCAAGTCACACAGAGGTTCCTGGCATGAATATGGGGACATATTTGGGAGACCGTCCTGGAGCCTACCACAGCAGCCTAGAAATAAGAGACCTTCGTCAAAGGGTATATGTATTTTGAGGTAAATCGCCATCTCCAAATTGTTTTAATGAACGCTGATATCAACACTGGGGCTACTGGCTTTTTGAAGGCAACTGGGCAGCACTGATCAAGGTTTAAATTCCTCACCATCTCCTGTCTTCTCCATTGCACAGGGGTATGGTGCTGGCTGACGATTTGTTTCTTATTAATCTTTCACTGAAGTATCTGAGTCTTAAAGTTTCCCAGGACACAGCTGGGGGAACAGGATTGGGATGTTTGGCCAGAGGGTTGGGGTGGGAGGTTGGCCTCCAGGAGGAACAGGCAGGAGGGGGTGCCTAGATGGAAGTGCAGGTGAGGAGGGCTGTGGTTCTAGCGATGGGTGTGATCACCAGAAGCGAGGCCCCCTGGGAGTATGTGGTGGGGGTGGGGCGGACAATGGGGAGCTGCTGCCAGCTGCAGCCCAGGAGGGCCACGTCAGCAAAGCTGGGTCATTAGGGACAAGTAGTTGAAGAACAGTCATCTGAAAGCCTGAGGCCGCCTTTCCAAACTGAGGCCCCCACCGGGGTCGGGGTCCTAGATCCCCAGCTCCCCAAGATCTCATCCTGTCCCTCCACCCTTCCCTCAGGAGCCTGTCGGGGCAGCCACTGAGGGGGGTGGGCAGGAGAAGTTGGAGTGACCTCTATAGCCATAAAATAGGGTCTTGTCTTCACAGCTGAAATCCTTTCAGATTCAAAGCAGACCTGACATCCTCAGAGATGCTCAGAGGCCTGATGTCTTTCTGTGGTTTATTCCATATAGAACCAGAGTACAGACACAAGAACAGAGGCTGCGGGAACAGCTGGGACCATCCTGGCACAGGCCTCTAACCCCAACCCTAGGCTCCCCACTAGGGCAGCCACACAGTCCCAGACCTGTCAGGGTAGTGCTGGGGCCTGAATGAGCTCATGTCTGTGCCCTTTGGGCCCAGCCCCACAAAGTGACCCAGGGAGGTGACTTGCAGAGTGGGGGTGTGAAGGGGACCCTAGCCCTGGCTTTAAGCAGGATACTCCAGTTCAGAGACAAGGCTCTGACAAATGCTGGGAGACCAGTTGTACGTGTGTAGGGCCTGCATTTCCCACTGACAGATGCTCTCTGGCTAAACAGTCCTACGGAACAGAGACCTGGGAATTGGCTGAGTCACAAACCTCACTCTCTGGCCCCTCCAGAGATCAACTCTGCTATGTCCTTGGAGAAGAGGCACATGGCAAAGCCAGGCATTGCCCTCTGGGCTGAAGGTACAATTAAATAAGCAAGGGCCCTTGGAGGCTCCTGCCACCACCTCAGGAGAGCCACCTCACCCACTGGGAAGACAGGTGTGGGGGACGTGCATGGAGCAGGCATAGGCTTGTTCTAAATCCTTTCCTGAACCCCAATGTCAACAACAGAATACCAGGGCATCCCTCTTGGGCCTACAGGGGACTTGAAGGTCGCTGAACCCACTCCCCAGTCTCTGGGCCTGACCTCACAGACACTGGTGAGAAGATCTGGACGTGAGAACCCACCCTCTTTGCTTCTGGAAAGTCCTCCTGAGCAGCTACATGCAAGGCCTGTGTGTTGCTATGAACGTGCCCCCTCCTTTTACTGTGTCTGATGCTTCTCCCAAGGTAGAAAGGGCCAAAAAAGAACGGGCCGCCACATCCCAGCCATGCACGTGGCCTTCGGTCTAGCTCTGGTCCTGGCTTCTCAGGAAAGCACTCACCCCTTCCACCTGCAGCCAGAATCACAGATGTGCGGGGGCTCCTGCCCCTGCCCTGGGGCCCATTCCAGACCTTGGCCAAGTACAGAGTGGAGTTCCCTGAGCCCCCAGCCCAGGTGGGCCCTTTCTAGTCACCTGCTGTGCCTCTGCCTGTCATCGCACGTTTTGCCCGTACAGCTCCCCACACCTGTACTGTCCCCCGGGGCCCCTGCCCCGGCACCCTGGGCCAGCTGGGAGCAGAAGGTGGGGTGGCTCAGGAGCTCCAGCCAGCCCCGGCCCCCGGGTCTCAGGACCACTGGCAGGCACAGTCGGTGGGCTCCTGCACTATGTAGGGCACCCAGGTGGCGTTGGTGGCACAGAAGAGCTGCACAGAGCGCCGCTGCAGGCCCACCTCCCGGCAGCACTTGCAGAAGCGGGCGTAGGTGTTGATGTTATAGTTGTAGATGCTGGCGGACGGGCATCTCCCATCGCAGGACACTAGGTTCACCTGGAGACAGGCAGGCCGGGGAGGCAGACCGTGATGCCCACCCTGGCAAAGCCCCTCTCCCACCGCCTCGAGGGCGCCACTCACAGGGGTGTTGCTCCTGCATTCATTCTTCCGGATGGTCATCCGGATGGTCACCTTCTTGCAGGAACGCCCGTCCTCTTTACCTGGGGGGACAGGTGGGTGAGGCAGCCGTGGCCGACCAGCGCTTGCAGGGGCAGGGAGGGGGCAGCAGGACAGGCCGGTGGATCTGGGCGGTTAGTGTCATGCTCGAGGGCCTCCTGCCAGTGTTAGCGTCCATGCATTAGAGCCCCTCGTAGCAGGGAGAAAGCCTTTTAACTCAGTGCCCTGGAAAGACGCAGGGGTGGTGGGGGTGGGGGAGACAGGCTATGAGGTCTGGATGGCCTCGGGGGTGGGGGGGCTCTGGGCCATGGAAGAGGAGGATTTGGATGCCAGGCAGGCTGCCTCCCTGCCCCAGCCCCAGCCCCAGGGCCCGTCCCTAACCCCTGCCCCTGCCCCTGGCCATATCCCCACCCTTCTCTGGGCTTCTGCATTCTGACTCTGAGAGGGCGTCTAGGATAAGGAATCTGCAATCTCCTGAGTGCACGGCAACCCCGTCTCTAGCACATGCTGGCACACAGCAGGCTCGCCGGGGGTCCCTATCCATCTGACAGGCTCTCGGGTCCTCACACTGGGATGGAAAACAGCACAACGGCACGCAGCTTCCTGGGCCGGGCGTGCTTACCACGGATGGACAAGCAATCTCAGAGCCACCCCAGGCCTCACAGGCTCACAGGTGTCCTCCCCAGGCCTTTCCCACACCTCTCCTGAAACTACAGCTCCCTCCCTCCACCCAAGCTGCCTCCCTGAGGGCTCCCTCGCCTCATTTCTATCCAGGGCACCGCCAGCATCTACCATCATCTCCATCGTGTCGGGTACCTGTAATTACGCTGGGGAACCTTTGTGCCTCCTTCTGAACAGCCCCTCCCACAACTTGTTGTGGGGTCTTTTCCCATTCTAATTAAATATTCTGTTTCACACCCTGGCACAGGATTTGTACGTTTGTATTCTTTTCCTTAATGAGGACTCCCCAAATTGTACAAGTTTCAATCCCCATAAACCCAGATGCATCTGTCTTGTCATATGTTTCACGTATTATTCTGTCTCTCCCACTAAAATGTCAGCCTTATTTAGGCTGTGTCTACAGTGCCTCAAACAGGGCCTGGTGTACCGATGCTCAACAAACATTTGCCTGATGCACAGACTCCCTCCGTCACCCCGGAAGTGGGGTGGGATCCTTCCTTCGGGCCTCTGGGCCTCACCACAGTGGGTTTCCCACTGCACCGGCTAGAGGACTCCTGGCCAAGGTACGTTCCCTTTGTCCTCCCCCTCTGCTTCTAGGAGGCAAGAGGACCAAGGGCTGTCCGGGCCATGGCCCTTGGGGTCCTGGACCGAGACCAGCTGAGCGACCAGTGAGAGCAAAGCGGTGGCAGCGCTGGGCACTGGTGGGCTCCAGGAGAGCGGGCACCGCCGAAGCAATCCCACGCAAGCCCAGGGGATGAGGCTCGCTATCCAGCATGCACTGCTGGCCCAAAGGGCCTTCGCCAGAGGCAGGCAGCGGGGCCGCCCTCCCCTCCCCCACCCCGTAGCAGAAGGGACACTGTCGGGAACAGCATTGCGGCTGCACGCCTCCAGTCCTGTGGGCTTCCGAGAGGAGTACCTGGGTGGCAGTGGACACTAACCCGTGGAGGAGAGGCGGGGCTAACGGGGACCACAGGAAACAGGGTCCCCGGGGAACCTGGGGAGAGGGACACGGGTCGCAGGTCACATGGGAGCACGTGGAATATTCAGAGAACATGGGTTGTGGGTCAGAGATCAGCCAGTGAGGCACTGAGCCCAGCTTCCTTGTGGTATGTGAGGTGGACGCAAAAGGATCCCAAATGCTACATTTCTCTGAAGGGCAGTCTGAGGACCCGAGGGGGAGGGGAGGCATGTAGGCAACGGTCCTAAAGCTGACGGGAACGTGCATGCCTCTGTGTTTGGGGCTGCAGGCTCCGGAGGGCAGGTGTGAGGACAGACGCACAGCTCATTCGCTCAGACTGAGGGATCCGGTGGGTGTGAATCCCACCCAGGAGGCACCTGCAAGACAGGGCTCCTGACCATAGGGAGGATTCACCTGGGGGCCTGGGGGGCTGCGGGTCTTGGCAGAGGCCGAAGGAGGCAGAGCAGCTGGTGAATCACTGGCCTCCTGGACTCCACAGCCCAAAGTCCCGTCTCCATCAAGAAGCAGATGCCTTTTGTTGGAATAGGGACATGAGCATGGTCTCTGCCCACCTGCATCTCTGCCGGTGCCATGAGCCCCGTGGAGGGGCGGGGGTGTGATCCCTTCATCCAATAATCCCCAAAGGACCACCACTGGAGGTGCCAGGCCAGGAATCTGGCCCTCTTGAGCCCTGACGTGATACCCTGTCCCCCGAGCATAGAGGAGTGTCCCTCTTCACCCCTCGGCCTCCACCACGCTCACTCACATGTCCTGCAGCATCCTTCCAAGGAAGGGACCACTGAGCCCCCCACCTAGAGGGAGAGGAGGGGAGGTGAGTGGGAGAGCACATCCCAGGCCAGGAGCCAAGATCTGAGCAAGAGGCAGAAAGAGTGCAAGGAGGGACCCCTTTCCTCCCGTGACGCCCCGGGAGAGGAGCGCCAGGCGCTGCTGTCCATCAGGCCCTGGCCAGAGGGAGAAGGGGCCCCAAGGCTGGCCACAGGAGAGCCACAGGGGCTAACCTGACTGGTAAGGACCCTGGCACTGAGGCTGCCCGTGGCCCCAGTAAGACTGGAGGCTGGGTTAAGGTGGTGCAGGGCCCCCCATCTTTCCCTGGCAGCTTCCCTCATGCCCCACCCTGCACCCTCACTAGTGCTTCCTGCATGGAGGGTCAGGGAGGGAAGGGATGTAGGAGCTGGCCCATTTGGGTCAGTGGTCTGGGCTCTGTCCCACCTTGAAAATGGGGGCAATTATCCCTCATAGCCCTCCTCCTCCTTTATGAAATGGATAAAACAATGATAGTTCTTTGTGAATAAGTGTGTGTGTGTGTGTGTATTTGTGTGTGATTTTATGAGCATATACATGTGTGTATTGTGTGTATGACTGGGAGCGTATCTATTTGTTTTCTAGGTAAGATCAGAAATCTTTGAATGTCCAAGGAACTTCCATAATTCAACAAGCCAACCTTCCAGAAATCCTTTTCCTTGAGGTCTGCCCACAGTGACAGCTGCCCCTGCTGGTGCTGGATGGGTTAGTGGCAATGCCATTAGACCATCCCAGGACTGAACCGAGCATCTGTGCGGTGTGTGTGCCCTGATGTGTGACGGTGTGTGGTACATGCTCTGGCAGGCTGAGGTGTTCACGTTTCCATGCAATGTGTGGTGTGTGTGAGTGATCGACTGCCTGTGTTGGTGTGCATGTGAGTGTGCTTAGAACACGTGAGGATGTATGTTTGTATGCATCTGTGTGCAGCCGCATGATGTGTGAGGCTACAGGGTGTGATGTGGTCAGAGCAGGAATGCATGGCGAGATGAGGAGCTGGGGTGGCAGGGCAGGTGCAGACGCCAGGGAACCCCTCCTCCCTCACCTCTGTACACAGGACCCCCCTCCCGCCCCCCACACTCCCCCCACTAGTAAGACGGCCCATATCCCTGGCTCCAGGCCATGCCGTGGGGGCAGCAGGCTGGCACTGACCTTGGCACACTCGGTCTCGTTGAGCGGGGGGCAGCTGATGGGTGAGCGGACCAGCACGGCGCCCAGGGGAGTGCTGCTGCAGTGATGGCGGGCACAGTCTGCGATCCAAGATGCCCCAGGCTGGAGGGCACAGAGGTGGGCAAGGGGGACTTGCGGCCAGAGGGCCTGAGGGGACTGATAGGGCCCAACTCCAAACACAAGGTGCAGCCCAGGACCTGGCAGGGCCTGGGACCCTGTCCGTGTCTCGCCCTGAGCCCTGGTGGCCTCCTGGCACACCTTCCCAGGTGGGTAGCTAGGGGGCTGCCTACCAGGAACAGGGAGGTGGTGCCGTTGGGGAAAGTGAAGAGGCAGGACACGTTCCTGCAGGAGCCGCAGCAGGCTGCCAGGTCCCGTGGGTGCTCGTACTCCTGGTTCTGCAGGGCAGGGCAGGATGAGATGGGCCTCAGCCAGGTGCCCACCTCCACCCTCCTGGCTCTCCTGCTGTCTGAGGTCGCTGAGCCCAAAGCCCTGGAAGGCCCCCTGGGAAAGGGAGCTCCCAGCCCCTCGTCTCAGGCAGGAAGGTCACCCTGACGTCTACTTCAAGCCTCCTTCACAGCAATCCCTAGACTCAGCCCCAGTGGCCAAGGAGCACTGCCACCCCCTTCAGAGACAGCATTGCTGCTGATTAACGGTGCTCGTTCTGGTTCCAGATGGGCCTCAAGGTGAGTCCCAGTCCCTGGGGGATTTGGACAAATGACTGGACCTCCCTAAACCTCAGTTTTCTCATTTGACGAATGGGAATTATTCTAATCCCACCCCGGTTGGCTTTTACTAGAAGCCGGTCGCTACCCTAGATGCGGGGCCTGCAGCAGTGCTCACCAGGGGTAGCAACCCAAACACACACACTGAAGCCACCCGGAGAGTGCCGCTGCTGTCCCCCCCCCCTCCCCTGCCGCCGCCTGGCTCAGCACTTGCCGTAGGCCTCTCTGAGAGGCCCCCACCCCTGCGCCTACTCTTCACTCCAGACTCATCTAGAAGGCTTGAGGCCCTGATTTCTGGAGCACCGGGGGTCACCCGGTCACCCGGGCCCCAGGCCGGCCCCCCGCCCCTGCCCCGACCTACCGCCTCACAGCGGATGTCACACAGCACGGAGGTGGTGTTGATTTGGTAGAAGCTGGTCAGGGGGTCCAGCACGTCAGTGCAGCGGGAGGTGTGGCACACGCCGTCTGCGGAGAGCTCCACCACCGTCTGGCCCGGCAGCATGACCCCCAGCTCGCGGCTCAGGCACACGGGGGCCCTCACTGGATGGCCGGGCGGGATGGCAACAGTCACCCAGGGCCCGGCCTGCAGCCGTCCCGCCGGCTGGCCCTCACCGGCTCTACCCCTCGGCTTCCCTTCCCCACTCACCACACTCGTATCTGGCGCAGCCACACACGTTCTCCACGCTGTGCAGGAACTCCTCGTCCAGCTGGGACTTCTCCCACTGAGCGGGGCAAGGGCGGTCAGCACCCCGGGGTGGGGAAGCCCAGCCCGCCCGTGGGAGCAGCCTGCCACCCAGGCCCTTGTCCTCGTCAGTTGCCTCCCTGCGGTGGGTGGGGAGGGGATTGGCAGGCCTGGGGGCTCTTGGGGCTCCCCAGCCGAGGGAGAAATTCCCAGCGTGGCTTCCCCACCAAGGACCCCACCCCAGCATCCTCTCCCACCTCAACGAGGGACCGTTGTGTGGCTGCCAGCCAAGAACCCTGTGTGGCTCATATCATTTCCCTTCCTCCTTCACCAGTTGAAGGGAGAAGAGGAGGGATGGGAGGGGGAGAAAAGGAGAGGAAATGTGTGCTCGGGGGTAGGGGGTGAGGAGAATATATATAATCCAGAAAATGGTGAAGAAAACTTTAAACATAACTTCATATTTCTTGAAGTGTTTTCCCTTCCTTCAGGGACTGTGCAGCCCGGTGGCAAAAGGCATGGTCTCTGGGGTCCGATTTCCTGGGTTCTAATCCTGACTCTGATTTACTAGCTTCATGACCTTAACCTTAGGTTCCTTGTTTGTATAGCTGAGATCATCATGGAATCTCATTGGGCTGTCATGAGAATTAATTTGACAATATACGTAAAAGGCCTAGGAACGTTCCTGACAGTTAGCTCTCAGGAAACATCAGCTGCCATTGTAGCATCACCACCATCAGCAACTTCCCCGTCCCCACCGCCACCATCATCCCCACCGCCACCATGCTTGTACTTGCTCACCACAATGCTGAAGCATAAGCACACCCACTTTATATATGAGGACACTGTACTCAGAAAGCAGAGCTTAGGACAAGGACGCGGACTTGCAAACCAAGGCTCTTTGCACTACGTGAAAGGAACAGGCTCTCCAGGGGATGGGATAGAGTGGAAAAGAAAGGGGTAGGCAGATCACAGAGATTGGGAAGAAGCAGGGTCTCCATACCAGGTGGCACCGGGGCACCGGGATTGTGTCACAGTCACATTCTGAAAAACAGGAGTGGCCGGGACCCATGTCACCAGAGATGTCCAGGTGGAAGCCTCCCTGGGCCCCCACGAGGCTCACTCCTAAGCAGCCCCTCCTCTGGCCCAGTCAGGGTGGAGCCTCCCGTGGGGGTAAGAAGTCCAAATCTCAGCCTCCCCTCCCAGCCTAGCCCGGCCTGTGGGCTGCAGCTCCCCTGGTAGGGCAGGTGGGCGGGGGCAGTGGTGGGTCCTAGTTCTAAGCTCCACTGCAGAGGCAGTGAGGCTAAACAGGCAGAGAGGCCAACCACAGGGGCCCCTTTGCCATCCGGCCTTCATCCTGCCCCGCCCTCCTGAGAGCCCTTTCTGGAGCAGATGTGGGGCCTCTCCAGGAGTGAACATGGCAAGGGTGGACCTTCTGAGCATCTCTCTTTCCCAAATATATATTCCCGTGGGTTTGGCTTTGCTGCTCCAAGCCTCCTGCCAGGGGTGGGCCCTGTTCAAAGCTGCAGGGGAGCCAGCTGCTGTGGTAGCACTAGCAGCCTGGAACACCCCTCTAGCTCAGGGCGAGGAGAGCGCAAGGTCAGAGAGGCTGGGAGACACCCTCCTGGGTCACACTCACTCATGCAGCAAATAGTTTTAAGCGCCTACTCTAGGCTGAGGTTTTTCTGTGCTCTGGGGACAAAGCAGTGAATAAAACAGACTAAAAAATCTCTGCCCTCCTGAAGTTGACATTGTAGGGCAGGAAAAAGACAAGTGAAGTAAATGCAAAAGAGTTTCTCAACTCTTTTTAAATAACATTTTCATACAAAGCTCACTGGCGTTCATTATTGATCACTGAGGCTCCCAAAGGGGTGCAGGGTAAATTTTAACAAAGATCATGTTTACTAACAGACAGCTGCAATAAAGACCTTTTTTTGTTTGTTTTCGATGGAAAAACCTTTTGGGAACAAGGAACTTGATTTTTTTCCTTCTTTCATCCTGGGGAGAAAAAAGTGTAAGAATGCTAAGCTCCCAGAGATCAGGTGCCAGGGGAGGAAGGCAATTTGGGTGGCTTTGACCTGATGATTCTGGAGGGCTGGAATGAATCTGAGCAGGTTGACCGTGTGGGCCCCATTCCTCCCCTGCCCCCTCTGCACAGGGGCCCTGGATCTTCTGCCTTTGGGCAGGGGCACCCCCCATCCAGGGACTTACCACAGGACTTGTAGGGGCAGCAGCGGTCTGGGCTCCAGACCTCCACCAGGGCAGTGCCCGTGCCACACTGCACTTGGGGACAGCGGAAACTCTCACACACTGTCAGGGAGGGAGGCAAGACAGTTGCAGGCACCTTGGAGCAGAAATCCCCAGAAACGCAACACTGGCTAAAGAGGGGGGGTTCCTCCCGGCTCCCCCTGGAGTCCCCATGATGTCCTTAGACACCCTTTCCAGGGCTGGGGTCCAGGGAAGAAGTCTGGGTCCCTGGAGCCTCCCCGTAGAACTACTTCTGGAGGCCTCAGTTCCACTCTGAGGAGGCATTAGCTATATGACAATGTCAGAACCTTAAAGTCACTCAGCTGGGCCTTTCCTCCCCCGGATTCTGTGTCACCCGGAGAGTCGTGGTCAGATGGGAGCCTGTGACGGGCACAAGCTCCATTGCCGGGAAGGTTTCCCTCTAGAGAACACTGCTCTTCCCACCAGGTGGCAACCCTCCAATCATAGCCCATCCTGAACCTGAGGCCACATGCTTCCCTTTTTCCTAGTCTTCAGGCCGTCCCTCTTAGTTTGGTGTTCCTCAGCCATTCTCATTTATTGAGAGAACAAGGCAAGGAGCGAGGGACCCCCGGGCACAACTTTGTGGTGGGGAGGGTACGCACGAAGGGACAGCGCAGAAGGTGAGGTTCTGAAAACTGTAAGACTTATCTGATTCACTAAAAATATATATACATATTGGCATGGGTTAAGGATTATCGATGGATGTTTCAAAAAATGATGAGGTGGAGGGGGAGAAGGACCTTTGTAAGGTGTCAAAGTAATGGGTTATTTTCTGGTTGATGGAGGAAAAACGTAAATGTAAGATGGAGGGATCAGTCACCGCCCTCATCCAGGGCGAGCGTTAGCATGATGTGAGGTACTGTGAGGCTTGTGTCTGTTGAGCCGCACACTTGTACCTCGAATCCACCAACTCTTGGGATCTGAATTCTGCTTTACAGGAAGCACCGGGAATGGGGGAGCAAGGTAAGCAGTTCTAAGAGGAAGCAATGGATCAATCCAGAAGTGGGGCTTTCCGCGGGACCACAGCCCAAACCCTGTAATTTTGTGTCATGTAGAAAAAGGCACCTATGCTAGGCTAAAAGATATTTAAGAGGCAAAATGTGTATGTGTGGTGCTGGGTTGGACAAACCAGGAAAATCCTGGGTGGGACAAGGGCACCTAAGTGGAAGGGACGCCAGGGACATCTATGTGCCACCAGGTCCCTTTCACAATGTCTTCCCTCAGGATCTATGGGAGCTCAACAGGGAGCAACAGGGAACCCCCAGGTAGTGAGCTCTGAAGCATGGTGCAGCCTAAGCCGTGACGAAGGAGGCCTCACCGGAGGAGGCTGGGCCAGGCGGTGGGAGCTGGATGGTGTGGGGGTGCAGGCTGTGACATGGATGGCTTGGGGCTTCAGGAAGAGGTTCCCTGTCCCCTCCAGGGGTGCTCTGCAGGGCCAGAGGTAGGCGTGGGTTGAGGCCATCCCAGCCCTCCTAGCACTGACTCACAGTCCTCATTCCCTGCTTCATGTCCAGCTTCTGTACTCACCGCACTGGTACAGAGGGCAGCAGAGCTCCGTGGTGTTCCTGTCCACGGTGAGCGCCTCTCCTTCCTGACACTCGGGGATCGGGTCTGGACAGTCGCCACAGGCTGAGGTGGGGTGAGAGGGGCCACAGCTGTCACAGGCAGCCCCCCTCACAGGGTCTTGGTACAGAGCAGGTTGCTGGGCTGGGGGGTGACCTAAAACCCAGCTGTGACAGGAGCTGGACTCAAATAGTCTTCTGTGGCTTCGTGGAGCTTGTCCTAAAGCAGTATCTAGATCCCTCTTGTCTACCTGAAGTCTTACACCAAACAAACACCAATTTCCTCCTGCTTAGTTGTGAAAGGGGTGAAGCCTGGGTTGCTTTCCTTTTCCTCCTTCACTTTGTTCTGAGGAATCTCACCCTTATCCTGTGCCCAGTCCCCCTGGAGACCCCTACCCTGTCCTCCCAGACACCCAAGGCAAGGGCGAGGAAGGAGATGGCTGGGATCCAGCCGTGCACACCGACATCCGATGGTGCGTCCCCTCACCGCAGAAGTAGGAGGTACAGCACGAATCCCCCAGGCGGCCCGCGATCAGGATCTGGTCCTGGCGGCAGCTGGGGACCAGCTCTGCCTCACACAGGTCTGGGTCACACTCTAGAGAAAAGACAGAGTCTCAGTGCTGGGGGCAGACCCTGTCTGGCCATGCCTGGGCCTCCACCCTGGCTCTGCCCCAGTCCCCAGGGCTCCCCCACCCCTGTGTTCCCCGCCTCGGGACCTCTCACCACAGCTGTAGCTGGGGCAGCACGAGTCCTCCTGGAAGTGGGTGAGGAGTCGGTGGCCTGGGCGGCAGGTAGGGGCGAGGCCCTCACACAGAGTCTGGTTACACACTGGCCCAGGGGCCACGGGGCCTGTCACTTGGAGGCTGGGACTCCCCTCCCTCACCTCCAGTACTGCCCAGCACCTAGAAGCGCTTGTCCTCATTTCTCCCTCCAGCGCCCCCAGGACCCATGTTCCTGGAAGGGTCCTCTGAGGGTCACACAGAAGGTCCAGGGCTCAACAGAAGAGCATTAATACTTAATATTCATCGAGATGGGCCATGTGCCAGCTGCTGCCCTGGATCAGTATTAACTTCTAGATTCTTACAACAACCCAGAGAGTGGAGACTATGATCAGCCTGGTGCTATAGTAGTATCAACTAAGGCACAAAAGATAGTAAAGGACCTGCTGAGGTTATGAGCCTGCAAAGTGGTGGAGGAAGAGTCCTCAGCCTGTGCCTTGAAGCCATCCCCCACACTGATTCATGAGGGTGGCTCCAGCCCCCCTAGGAGGGGTTCTCCACTCTTTACAACATGCCTCCCCAAGACACTTTCATTTTCCCCAGCCTTGTCCTATCCGACAGGGTCAGTAGGCAGACGTGGAGCCTCTTAGCCATCTTATAGCTGAGGTGGAGGGAAGTGAAGCATGGGACTTACCACAAACGGTCCCCAGGCAGCAGGGATCCTCAGTGGGCAGGAGTAGGGCCACCTCCCCGAAACGTGGGCAGGTCTGAGGAGGGCGGGGCCCCGGGCAGTCCAAGTCCACTGGGACGATGGTGTTAGGAGCCTGGCACAGGTGCTGACAGCATCCGCTCAGGGAGCTGTTCCAGGTCTCCCCCAGAGCCCGAGGCACCCCCGCGCTGTCTGTGCAGGCTGCGGCGGGGGACACGGCAGGGCACAAGGGACTGAGGCAAGTGGGGACACCCAGACTGTCCCAGACTTGACCCTCCCTGGGACACTGCCCATCCCCAAAGCAGACCTGGAGGGATGCAGATGGGTCCATGGGTAGCAGGTGGGATGAGGAGACCCGAGGGTGAGGTCAGCTTTGGAGGGCCCCACCCTGGTAGGGGAGGAACCCACCACACTTCTCCTCAGGGATGCAGAGCGCTGAGTGGCGCCGGTGCAAGATGGTGCCCTCAGAGCAGACGCAGCCCTCGCCCAGCACCTGGCACTGCTCTGGGTCCAGTGGGCCCAGCAGCCCATCCTGGCACGTCTCAGGGGGCTCACAGGCTGCCACACAGGCCTGGTATATGGAGTCGCTGGAGCACAGGAAGGCTGCAAGGGCACAGCAGGCACCAGACCTGGCTCAGATCCCAAGCAGAGTGAGGAGGGGTCTCAGAGCATCATCAGTGCCTCCACAGAGAGGGCAAAGCCGTTTGGCGTCACTGCCTCCCTTACCTAGATCAGGAGTCAGCAAAGTACAACCTGTGGCCAAATCTAGCTTCCTACCTATTTTTGCAAATAAAGTGGGGTTTTTTGTTTTTGCTTTTTTGCAAATAAAGTTTTATTGAAACAGTCACACCAATAGCCACACCTATTGTATCTGGCTGCTTTTGCACTCCAAGGGCAGAGTTGAGTAACAGAGACCATATAGCCTGAGAAGCCTCCGTTATTTACTATCTGGCCCTTTACAGGAAATATTTGCCAAACCCTTGCTCTAGATCAGCATTTTCAAATTTTCTTGACTGTAAAAAGTACATTTTACATTGTGGTCCAATACACACATGCATGTAGAACAGTGGTCCTCAAACCTCAACCCGTGGTCCTTACAGAAGAATCATTTGGAAGCTTTGAAATACCCTTGCCCAGGATCCCACCCCAGAGCAACTGGACTGGAATCTCTTATTGTGAGGCCCAGCATTAATACTTTTTGAAGTTCCCTGGTGATTTTAAAGGATAATGGGGGGATCTCTGGGTGGCGCAGCAGTGTGGCGCCTGCCTTTGGCCCAGGGTGCGATCCTGGAGACCCGGGATCAAATCCCACGTCGGGCTCCCGGTGCATGGAGTCTGCTTCTCCCTCTGCCTGTATCTCTGCCTCTCTCTGTGTGTGTGTGTGTGTGTGTGACTATCATAAATAAATAAAAATTTATAAAAAAAATAAAGGATAATGGGGATTGGGAATTACAGATATGTATATATTTTTTACCTTTTCTTTTTGAGAATTACTGACCTATCGAAACAAATTTTTCACAAAACAATATTTAATCATTCTGCAGTACAAGTACAGTACACACTAGCATTCCCTATTCTATTGCATTTTTTTTTAAATTTTTTTATTTATTTATGATAGTCACACAGAGAGAGAAGGAGAGAGGCAGAGACACAGGCAGAGGGAGAAGCAGGCTCCATGCACCGGGAGCCCGACATGGGATTCGATCCTGTGTCTCCAGGATCGCGCCCTGGGCCAAAGGCAGGCGCCAAACCACTGCGCCACCCAGGGATCCCTCTATTGCATATTTTAAATGTGGTGTTAATCCCCAAAGTTGATTTCATACCCATAGTTTGAAGAACACTACTCTAATGACTGTTTTTTCGTCTTTCAACTGTCATATTCTGGGCATAGTCTTCCTGTGAGCTGCTTCCAGCCTATCTGGATATGTCCACATTTATAAATCAAACTACTCTAGTCCATCCTTTGCAAACCTAAGGGGGTGGGGAAAGGGTGGATTTCACCTCTATTCTCAGGGAGGTGCTGAAAGAAGAGAAAGAGGACCAAGAATTAAGAGAAAGGAACTAACACTTCCTGGATGGGAACCATGTGGGGGGCCTACGTGAGGCACTCTGCACACATTACCTCATATCACCTTCAAAACGACCCTAGAGGGAGCTAGTATTACTGTCCTCATCTTACAGATGAGGCAAGGGGATTCAGATAAATTAGATAATAAACAGATAATATTCATTTGACATATTAATATAAATGATAATAAAAATAAATTTAATTTATTCATTGGCTTATGGATTTGTTTATAAAATATTTCTCAAATTATTTGTATCAACGAACAAATGAATGGTTAACGGGGTGAGAGCAACAGAAGCAATGGAGGACACCCCCATCCTCCCCACTCCCCCTCAGGCCCCTGACTCACGGCAGTAGTCAGAGCGCCGCCACTCGATGCACACGTGGAACTTGTGGCACATGGCCACGTACACCGTCAGAGCCACGCAGGGCTGCTGCACGTACTTGGTGTCCCGGATCCACAGCTCACAGAACGACTCTGGGGGCACCTGGGCATGTGTATCAGACAGTACCCCTTACCCTGATTCCCCACATCCCAGGGCCCAGTTTCTCCCAGCCCTGCCCAGGGGCAACAATGAGCTTCTGAAGACTTCTAATCTGGTCCCAAGTTCAACACCTCTGGGGAGCTGCCCTCTGCAGGTTGGTGCTGCTGTTCCCAGCCTAGGAGGCTCCCCCATGCTGGACCCAGTTGTACATACAAAGCGGTGGCAGGCGCTGAAGGTGCGGTTGGATACCATGCGGAGGCAGGGCGAGCAGTCAGCTGTGGCACAGCTGTCCGGGCGGAAGCGGGTCTGGCCCACTGAGGTCAGGGAGCTGGGCACCTGCCAGCTGTCCAGAAAGGGAGCAGGGTCCTGGGCCTCACCCACCACAGAACCATCCTTCAGGGTGAGGTCATTGGCTGCATCCCCATCACAGATACCTGGAAAGGGGCAGATGATCCCAATAGCCATAATGATCGCCACCATACCCAGGTCCCCAGGTGTTATTTTGCATATTTCTTACAACAGTTCTTTGAGGCTGGTATTACATTATCCTCGTTTTATAGTTGAGAGAAATTAAGCCCAGAGAAGCTAAGAAACCCCGCTGTGTACGAAGACGTCATCATTCTTCAGAGACACACAGCAACGTATTTAGGGATAGAGGGATACAAGGTCTCAAACATACTTTAAAATTGCTCAGAAAAATGCACATATAGGGACCCCTGGGTGGCTCAGTGGTTGAGTGTCTGCCTTTGGCTCAGGTCGTGATCCCGGGGTCCTGGAGTCGAGTTTTGCACCGGGCTCCCTGTTGGGAGCCTGCTTCTCCCTCTGCCTATGTCTCTGCCTCTCTCTGTGTGTCTCTCATGAATAAATAAATAAAATCTTTAAAAAAATGCATATAGGGGATCCCTGGGTGGCTCAGCGGTTTATAGCCTGCCTTTGGCCCAGGGAATGATCCTGGAGACCCAGGATCGAGTCCCACATCAGGTTCCCTGCATGGAGCCTGCTTCTCCCTCTGCCTGTGTCTCTGCCTCTCTCTCTCTTGTGAATAAATAAAAATCTTTTTTAAAATGCATATATATACATATATATAAAATGCATAACAGAAAAGTGCATATATATAAATCACATGTGTATATATGTATACATACACAACAGAAAAGTGCATGTATATAAATCATGTGTATGTATGTCTACCTACGTGTGTGTTTTATACATACCGAGGTAGGAAAAGCAAATGGGGCAAAATATGAACACTTGGTAAATCTGAGTAAAAAAGTACATGGGGGGACCCCTGGGTGGCGCAGTGGTTTGGTGCCTGCCTTTGGCCCAGGGCACGATCCTGGAGACCCGGGATCGAATCCCACGTCGGGCTCCCGGTGCATGGAGCCTGCTTCTCCCTCTGCTTGTGACTCTGCCTCTCTCTCTCTCTCTGTGTGTGACTATCATAAATAAATAAAAATTTTAAAAAAAAGTACATGGGAGTTCTTTATACTATTTTGACATTATGTGAAAATTAAAAGTTACTCTCCAAAAATCTGCTTTAGCAGAGATTGCTAGCTAAATGTAACACCTGTTTCCTCTTCTTCCCAGGCAGTTGGCTAGCCTGTTTTTCCAGGCTCTCCTAGGGCTGGGGGAGTGAAGGCAAGGGCCATCACTACCAGGCCCGGTCCATAAACGCTTCTTGATTCTTTTTCCTGCAGTGGAGTTGGAAGCTTGTGTTGAGGATGGCAGAGCCATGAGATGGAAGGAGTCTCCACATGGGAATTTACGGGTGCCAGAAATAAACCTCCGTCGTGTTGCAAGGCACTGAAATGGGGTGGGGCTGAAGTTTCTCTGTCACAGCTTCTAAAATGACTTTAACTTCCAGCTTCATCTCTCATGCTCTAGGCTCCAAATACACACTTCCCTGCCCTTGACCTTCTTATGCTGCTCCCTCTGCCTAAAACGCTTTGTCAGAAGTCCTTCCTTCCACAGCCCCTCAGATGCCCCCCTCCATGACCTTCCCAGTTCTGGAGGACGGGTTTTGGTTTGCAGGGTTGTCCTGCTCTGAGTGCAAAGGTTCATTTTTCTTTAGACTCATTTTTTTACTCTCTCAGTAGTCCCCCTAGTTGCCCAGTAGGGTGCCAGGGACTCTAAGTGCTAGTTTAGATAAAATAGAGATAAATTAGCTGACTTCTGCTCTGACACCTCTAGCCACCAGTTTCATGAATATAAAGCATGATCTACTACAAAACCTTCAGATTTTATTGATGGTCCCAGTGGTTGCGTTTTTGGTCTTGGCCTTGAGTCACCGAAGGGTGTCACAAGGTATCCTCGGAAGAATATTACTGCTGAGCACAGCATTCCTTGCCAGGCATAAACAGTAGAAGGAAGAAATGGTGAGAAGAAGATGGTAGAGTAGTGGCAGTGCTGGGTGTGTGTGTGCATGCATGTGTGTGTGTGTATAAAGAGAGATTTTTCTAACAGTAAGTCAGTACAAATAGTTTCATAAAACAGATTTTTGCCTGTTTTGCCGACTATCTGTCCTGTGATGGTAAGTAAATGAAAGAATGAGCAGGGAGCAGACTTACACGTGTCAGTTCACGTGTAGAGGGCATTCTGCATACAGGAGTATGAGTGTCAATGACCAAAATGGTGCAGGTTTATGGAGGAAGGGCATGTGAGGGTGTGAGTGTGTGTGTTCCTATGTCTTCCATCATCATCATGATGTCCGTCTGTCATGGTTGCTCTGTGGGGGAGCAGCAGTCCACACTCAGACTCCCCTTGTACCCTTTCCTTATCCAAAGACATTCAGTCCCTTAGGGCATGCTCTGCAGTCATGCTGTGGTCTGAAGAGCTCTAGTTCTATGTGTTGTGGCAGTTCTGCTGTGTGAGCTTAGGCAAGCCACTTAACCTCTCTGAGCCCACTTTCTTCTGTAGTTCAATGGTCATCTCTTAGGGTTGTTGTGTGGATGACCTGCAATAAGTGAGATCAGAGTGTGGAAGTGTTTTGTGAAGTGCCCAGGCATATGCAGACAGGAAGGATTATCTGGTATTAGGAAACTATCAGGGAAGCTGACAGACAATCCCAGTTAAAGTGACAACTGGCGGAGGCCAGAGTCCTGCGCCATCTCCCTGCTGGCAGCTTCAGCCCCAGAACATACAACATTAAGTCTCTCTGCCCTGGCAGCTCTGCTGGTGCCACCTCTGGCCTGGCCCTCTGTTCCACCTTTCCCTGGCTTCACACAGGGGAGCCTGTGTCTGGGGGCCGACGTGGGCCCAAAAAGCATCCCCTCTCCCCCAGCTGGGTCCCACCTCACCGCACAGGCCACGGCCCTGGGCCTCGCTGGTTTTGCTGGCCTCCAGGATCATGAGTCCTGAGCTGTGGAGCCACTGGATCTGGGTGTGTGATGGTGTCCGGATCACGTACATGTGGCCTGTGTCCTCAATTCTGAATCCATGTCTGCTCACAGGAGGCCAGACAGGCTGTGAGTCCACAGTCACCTTGTGGGGGGAGGGTATTCAATGTGAGCACAGCTTGTCTGTCCATCTGTCTGTCCGTCCATTCATCCATCCATCCATTTATCCAACAAACAGTATCAAGCTATGTGACAGGCTCTGTTTCAGATACATATGACTGAGACACTGTTCAAGGTGGCATCAAAGAATTCTGAAACCATGTTTATGAGCACAAAATGATGAAACATAAAATACAACAGTGAGAGGCAGGCTATATCCCTGTGCCCAAGCAAACACACACTTTGAGACCTCCTAATCACTCTCTTCTTTCCTGATTCTGCCCAGATCATTTCTTCTGGGAGATTTTTCCTATATCCTCCAGCCTCTGGCATGGGCACCCCTTCTCTGGGACCTCCTCATCTCTCTGCTGACCATTAGGGTGGAATCTGTTTGTCCCCTCATTGAGGCACCAGATGGACTCTGAATTTCTTAAGGGCAGAGACTCTTACTGATCCACCTTTGAATCCCCAGCACCTGCCTTAGGGCCTGACATAAATTGGGGTCTCAATCAATGTTTGTTAAATATGCAATACACCCTAACTCTCTCAAACTCTTTAAATTCAAAGCTACAACCTCTGCTACATATTGACAAGGTTAAATTTATATGCACTATGGATTATTAGTTTTACTTTGTAGAAGTAGGAGATGAAAAGACTAGAATCTTAAAATATTTATAATGACTTTATACCTCCCTCTCCTACAAGAATCACTGTTTTATTAATTGCTTTGTAAATTATCCAGGACAGGAACCTCTGTGTTGGAAAACTTTGACCTTGGGAAATCCCTGGTCTTTCAGCCTGAGCCTTCCTAGCTGTGCAGAGAGGGGCTGGGGCTTCATGAACCTGGAATCATCTCTTAGCTCTGGGAATGAACACTCCTCTGAAGCCCAGGGTTCTTCATCTGTGTTCACAGAACCCTATGTTCAAATAATGACAAAGGACAAATATTCAAAACTAAAGAGTAGGGCTTTAGCTTCTGACCAAGATGGAGTAATAAGGACTGGATATTCCCTCTTGCCTTAAACAATCAAAAAACCTAACAAATTGGGCAGCCCCGGTGGCCCAGCAGTTTAGTGCCTGCCTTTGGCCCAGGGCGTGATCCTAGAGTCCCAGGATCGAGTCCCACGTCTGACTCCCTGCATGGAGCCTGCTTCTCCCTCTGCCTGTGTCTCTGCCTCTCTCTCTCTCTCTCTCTCTCTGCCTCTCATGAAAAAATAAATAAAATATTTTTTAAAACCTGACAAGTTACATGAAACAATAGTTTTCAGACATTGAACAGTTGGCAGCATAAGAGAATGATCCCTGAGAAAGGGGAAACAAATGAGGAGAGCCTTATGATTACCCAGTTATTGCTTAGAGGAAGTCTCTAGGCCATGGTGTAGAAAGGAAGAAGGAACCCAGGCAGAGCCCGGTGGGCTCTCTGAGTTTATGAACAAGAGTTGGGAGTTCATGGAGGGCATGATAGCTGGAGTTTGCAGAGCAAGATGCTGAAGGGAAGAGAGCTGGGGAGAGAAAAAAAAAGAGGGAGGGAGAGAGAGAGAGAGAGAGAGAGAATGCACATGCTCAGAAGTTCTGTAGACAATCCCTCTCTCATCCTATCCTGACCCTGTGTATGAATACTGACCAGTGTATGCAGGTGGGAAAGCTACTTGAGTCCAGGAAAACAATCACCTAAAAGGAACAGACAGGGGAGATCCCTGGGGGGGCTCAGCAGTTGAGCACCTGCCTTTGGCCCAGGGCATGATCCTGGAGACCTGGGATCGAGTCCCACATCGGGCTCCCTGCAGGGAGCCTGCTTCTCCCTCTGCCTGTGTCTCCGACTCTCTCATGAATAAATAAAATCTTAAAAAATAAATAAATAAATAAATAAATAAATAAATAAATAAATAAATAAAAGAACAGACAAATTCCTAGGACTTATGCCTGGCTGGGAATAGTTAGAAACACCACCAGTTATAGTGCAAATACATAGGGCATAGGGTAGGGTATGAGAAGGCTACTGCTTCAGTAGTGAGGAATCACTACTTAGAAGAAAAAATATAGAATAAAATCACTTAGGATAAAACTACATGGGCTCCACTCAACAAAGCAAGCCTCAGATGGATTGAATTGCTTCCAAGTAGTATAACTAGTACAAAACTGAAAAAGAAAAGGATATTCAGTATCCAACAAGGCAAAACCCAATGTCTGCAATCCAAAAAAAATTGTCAGTAACCCAAAGCAGCAGGAAAGTACAGCCCATAATGAAATGGGAAAAATCAGTTAGAATTGACCCAGAAATAAAAAATATGATAAAATTAATAGTCAGGGGTATAAAAAGCAATCATTGAAACTATATTCAATATTTTCAAACAGTAATGGAAAACAAAATTTTTAGGGCAAGATGTGGAAGATACCAACAGACCCAAATCAAACTTCTAGAGATGAAAAAGTACAATTAATATCTGAGATGAAAACTATACTGAATGGGATTAATAGATGATGATTACACACCATAGATGAAAATATGAATGAACTTAAAAATAGGGCAATAGAGGCTATCTAAAATGGAACACAGAAAGAAAAAAAAGACCAAAAAAAGATGAATAAAGCATAAGTGATCTGTGGGACAACTTTAACTGGCCTAATATATGTGTAATTAGAGTCTCTGAAAGAGAAATGAATTACCAAGCATGTCTTAACCAAACTGCTTAAAAACAATGATAGAAGGAAAATTGTAAAAACAGTAAAAAAAAAAAAAAAAAAAAAGTAGGGAAACAAAGATCAGAATGATAGATGATATCGTTGTGGAAATAAACAAAGTGAAAGACAGTAGAAATTTATAGCAGCACTATACACAATAGTCAACAGGTGGAAATGGCCCAAATGGCCAGCAATAAATGCACAGATAAACAACTGTTGTGTGTGTATATACACACACACACACACACACACACACACACACAATGGAATATTATTCAGCCATAAAAAAAAATGAAAAAAAACCTGGTAGATGCTATAACATGGATGAACCTCAGAAACATGCTAAATGAAAGAAGCCAGACATAAAATTCACATATTGCAGACTCCATTTATATGAGATATCTAGAAATAAGCAAATCTATAGACAGAATGCATATCTGTAGTTGTCAGGGCTAGGGAGATTAATGATTAATTTTATGTTAGGTCAATTTTATCTCAATTTAAAAAGAAAAGATAGTGGAGCAAAATCTTTAAAGTGATGAAAGAAAAATTAACATATAATTCTAAACTCAGTTAAAATATCTTTAAAAATGAAGGTGACATAAAAACTTTTTCAGGGGCACCTGCGTTGGTCAGTCCACTAAGTATCCAACTTTCATTTTTGGTTCAGGTCATGATCTCAGGGTTGTGGGATCAAGCCACCACATGAGGCTTGGCACTCAGTGCAGAGTCTGCTTGAAATTCTTTTCCTCTCCCGCTCCCCCACCCTGCTCCTCTCTCTCTCACTCTTTCTCTCTCTCAAATAAATACATAAATAAAATCTTAAAAAAAACTTTTGCAGATACCAGCAGATTTGCACTATAAGAATGTTAATGGAAGTCCTTCAGACAGAAGAAAGTGATATCCAGATGGAAATCCAGATCTACACAAAGAAATAAAGGACACCAGGAATGATAAAGATGTGGATAATATAAACTTTTCTTATTTTAAAAACCATGTTAGAAGATAATTGACTGCTTAAGGAAAAACCATAATGATGTATTGTGGAGTTTATAACAAATGTAGAGTAAAATGTACAGATAATAATCCAACAGAGAAGATAAAATGCAATCATTAAAAATAACCCAGAATAAGGCAGAAAAAGAGGAAAGGGAGCAGAATGAAAAGCAGATGGGACAAATAGAAAACAAATGCCAACATTATGTTATATACAAATCTAATCATATTGATGACCAAATTAAGTGTAAATGGTCCAAACATCTCCCAATTAAAAGGCAGAGATTGGCAGATTGGATAAGAGAAAAGGAAGAGCCAACTATTCCTTCCCTACAAAACCCTGCTTTAAGTAAAAAGACACAAATAGGTTAAAAGAAAAGGGATGGAAGAAGATTTCTCTTAGATATATTCATTGGGTATACATGCTGTCACTAATCAAAATAAAACTGGAATCACTATTATAGATGAATCAGACAAAGCAGAATTCAGAACAAAGACTTTTACCAGGATAAAAACGCCATTTCACACTGATAAAGGAGTTAATTCAACAAGAGGGCATAACAATCCTAAATGTTATACATCAAATAACAATTTCAAAAATCTGAAAAAAAAAAAAAACGATAAAACTCCAAGGAAAAATGGACAAATCAGCAATTATACTCAGAAATTCCAAAAACTTCTCTCTCAATGATTGATAGAACAAGTAGGAAATGAATATGGATTTAGAAGGCATGAACAACACTCTCAGTGAACTTGACCTGACATTCACAGAACACTCCACTCAACATGAGAATACACATGTATAAGATAGAGTATATTCTGACACATAAAAGAAGTCTCACTAAATATAAAAGGATCAATGTTAGATAAAATATGTTCTCTGAACACAGTGAAATTAAGTTAGAAATCAGTAACAGAAAGACAGCTGGAAAAATCACAAAATATTTGGAGACTAAAGAAAAACACTTGTAAATAACTCATGGGTCAAATAAAAATCCAAAGGAAAATTTTAAACTATTTTAAACTTAATGAAACTGAAAACACAGTGTATCAAGTTTTTAAGATGCTGCTAAATCAGTGTCTAAAGATAAAATAATAGCACTAGATGCTTATATTAGATAAAGCAGAAAGGTCTCAAATCAGTGAACTAAGCTATCACCTTAATAAACTAGAAGAAGGAGAGTAAATTCAACCCAAAGGAATCAGAAGCAATAAAATAACAAAGATAAGGGGAAAAATTGATAAAATAGAAAACAGAAAAAAACAATAAAAACATTCTTTAAGGAAAAAAACATTTGACAAACCTCTAGGCAGACTGGTCAGGAAAAAGAAAAGACACAAATTACTAATATTAGGAATGAGATAGAGTACATGGATACAGATCCTACAGACATTAAAAGGATAGCAAGAGTATATGATGAGTTTAATGGGTCACCGGGGTGGCTCAATTGGTTAAGCATCCAGCTCTTGATTTTAGCTCAGGTTGTGATCTCAGGGTCCTGGAATTGAGCCTCTTATTGAGCCCGGCATAGGGCTCCGGGCTCAGCAGGGAGTCTACTTGAAGGTTTCTCTCTCTTTCTCTCTGTCCTTTCTCCACCTCTCTCTCAAATAAATAAATCTTTAAAAAATGATCTCTAAATAGAACTACTATTCTTCATAAGCTATTTATTTTTTAAAAATTTGAAAATCTTTCCCTTTTTAAGTAAACCCAAAACTGTAATTTTGGGTGAAAAGTCTAAAGAAAAAGAACAATATGATTATTCTAGTAGATGCAGAAAAAAGTTCTGACAAAATTAACATCTTTCATAGTAATAAAAACTCTCAGCAAATTACAAATAGAAGAAACTTTCATCACCTGATAAAGGATATCTATAAAAACTTCCTGCTTTATAGTGAAAGACTGGATGCCCTCTCCCTAAGATCAGATACAAGACAAGGATATTGGCGCTCACTCCCTCAACATCATATTAGAGGCCCTAACCAGTGCAGTAGGTAAGAACAATAAATAAAATGAATACTCATTGGAAAGGAAGAAGCAAAGCTGTCTCTATTTAGGAAAGATATAAACAACTATGCAGAAAAACTGGAAGAATTTACAAGAACTAATAAGTGAGTTTAGCAAGTTGTAAGATAAGAGGTCAATATGCAAAACTCATGTGTACACACAATCAGCTGAATGAAAAACCTAATGGCATTTTTTTTAAAAAATGCAAAAAAAATTGTATTTGTATATATTAGCAATATGAGATCAGAAAATGAAATAAAAAGAAAAGAATCATTTACAATAGGATCAGAAATATGAAATTTTTAGAGATAAATCTAACAAAACGTGTAAGATCTTACAATGAAAACTACAAAACACCAATGAAAAAAAATCAAAGAAGATTTAAATAAAAAGATATATTGTGTTCATGGCTTAGAAAGCTCACTAATGTTCACGTTGTAATTCTCCCCCTAAATAATTATATATTTAATGTAATTCCAATCAAAATCCCAGCAAGGTTTTCTATAGAAATCAATAAGCTTATTTTAAATTTATATGGAAATATAAAAGAATTAAAATTGCCAACATAATTTTGAAAAGGAAGTTAGAAGACTCATACAACCTGATTTTAATGAAATTTTAATAAAAAGTAACAGTTATCGGGATCCCTGGGTGGCGCAGCGGTTTAGCGCCTGCCTTTGGCCCAGGGCGCGATCCTGGAGACCTGGGATCGAATCCCACGTCGGGCTCCCGGTGCATGGAGCCTGCTTCTCCCTCTGCCTATATGTCTCTGCCTCTCTCTCTCTCTCTCTGTGTGACTATCATAAATAAAAAAAAAAAAAAAAAAAAAAAAAGTAACAGTTATCAAGATCCTATGGCACTGGTGAAAAGACAGATATTAAAAGTCCAGAAGTAAACCCAAGCATTAATGGTCAGCTGATTTTTGACAAAAGTGCAAAGACGAGTCAATTGAGGCAGGATAGTCTTTTTTAACAAATGATGCCAGAACATCCATATGCAAAAGAAAAAAGAATCTTGACCCATATATCATACTATTTATAAAAATTAACTTAAAGTACAATATACACTTAAAAGTAATACCTGAAACTATTAAACTGCTAGAAGAAAATGTAAGAGAAAATCTTTGAGACCTTGCATCAGGCAAAGGTCTATTAGATAGAATACCAAAATCATGATCCAAAAAAGAAAGAACTGGGATCCCTGGGTGGCACAGAGGTTTGGCGCCTGCCTTTGGCCCAGGGCGTGATCCTGGAGACCCGGGATCGAATCCCACATCGGGCTCCCTGCATGGAGCCTGCTTCTCCCTCTGCCTGTGTCTCTGCCTCTCTCTCTCTCTCTGTGTGACTATCATGAATAAATAAATAAAATCTTAAAAAAAAAAAAAGAAAAGAAAAAAGAAAGAACTGATATTTGGACTCTACCAAAATTAAAAACTTCTGCCCTTTGAAAGACACTTGTAGGTGATTGAAAAAACATGTCACAGACTGGGAGATAATAATTTTTTTAAAAGATTTTATTTATTCATGAGAGACAGAGAGGGGGGGGGGGGGCAGAGACACAGGCAGAAGGAGAAGCAGGCTCCATGCAGGGAGCCTGATGTAGACTTGATCCCGGGACTCCAGGATCACACCCTGGGCCGAAGGTGGCGCTAAACCGATGAGCTACCCAGGCAAGGGAGATAATACTTATATCTGATAAGGACCTGTATCCAAAACATACAAAAAATTCTCAAACTCAATAAAACACATTATAATCTTTAAAATGTGCAAAAGATTTGAACAGACATGTCATCAAAGAGGGTATACCATGGAAAACAAACCCAGGAAAATATGTTCAATATTATCAGCAATTAGGGAGGTGCAAATTAAAACCACGGTAAGATCTTATTACATATCTGTTAGAATGACTTAAAACTCAACACCAAAACAAACAAACAAACAAACAAACAAAAAAAACTAAAAAATGGGCAGAGGATCTGAATGTTTTTCCCAAGGAGACATACAGGTGGCCAACAGACACATGAAAAGGTACTCAAAATCACTAGTCATCAGGAAAATGCAAGTGAAAACCACAAGAGAGAACCTGACACCAGTCAGAATGGCTAGAATAAAAAAAAGCAAGAAATAATAAGTATTCGTGAAGATGTGGAAAAAAAAACTGTTGTGAACTGCTGGGAATATAAATTGGTGCAGCCACTGTGGGACACAGTATAGAAGTTTCTTTAGAAATTAAAAATAGAAATACTATATGATCTAGTAATTCCACTAGTGGGTATTCACCCAAAGAAAACAAAAACACTAATTCAAAGGGATATAGGCACCCCTATGTTTATAGCAGCATTGGTTATAATAGCCAAGATATGGAAACAACCCAAGTGTCCATCCATAGATGAATGGATAAAAAAGAGATACATCTTTTGTACACACACACACACACACACACACACAAATATTACTTGACCATAAAAAAGAATGAGCTTTTGCCATTTGTGGCAACATGGATGGGCCCTAGAAGGTATTGTGCTTTGTGAAATAAGTCAAACAGAGAAAGGCAAGTGGCCCATGATTTCACTTACATGTGGAATCTAAAAAAAAAAAACAAAACGAATGAAGGAAGGAATGGAGGAAGGAAGGAAAGAAGGAAAGAAGAAAAGAGCCAACCAACCGACCAAAAACCAGACTTAACTACAGAGAACAAACTGGTGGTTGCCAGAGGGGAGGAAGGGATGGGGAAATGATGAAATAGATAAAGGGAATTAAGGGGGGATCCCTGGGTGGCGCAGCGGTTTGACACCTGCCTTTGACCTAGGGCGCGATCCTGGAGACCTGGGATCGAATCCCACATCGGGCTCCTGATGCATGGAGCCTGCTTCTCCCTCTGCCTGTGTCTCTGCTCTCTCTCTCTTTCTCTGTGTGACTATCATAAAATAAATAAAAATTTTTTAAAAAAAGGGAATTAAGGGGTTCAAACTCCAAGTTATAAAATATATGTCATGAAAATGAAAAGTGCAGCAGGAAAACAATCAATAAGATTGCAATAACATATGGTGATAAGTGGTGTCTGCAATTATAGTGATGAGCACTGAGTAATGTACGGAAATGTTGAATCACTGCTGTACACAGGCAACTAATGTAACATTGTATGTTAACTATACTTCAATAAAAAAAAAAACCTTTATGTAAATGCTTATTGCAGCTTTATTTGTTATCACCCCAAACTGGAAACAACCCAAATGTCTTTCAATTGATGAATGGAGATAAATAAACAGTGTACATCATTACAACGGAATACTCCTCAGGAAGAAAAATCAATGAACTCCTGATACACACAATGTGAATGAATCTTACTAAATACTCTGATTCCATGTGTATGACATTCTGGAAGAGGCAAAACTATACGGACAGGAACAGTGGTTGTCAGAGGTGGGAGAGGAGTTGACAACAAAATGGCACAGGGCAACAATTAAGGGTGATGGAGCTGTTCTCTATCACGACTGTGGTGGTGGTTACAGGACTGTGGGTGTTTGTTAAAACTTGTAGAATTGTACACTAACAACGGTGAATTTTACTGTAGGTAAGTTATACCTTAAATATTTTTAATGGAAAAATTAAAAAACCTAATGGATGAAACCCAGGGAGTTCTTTGTATAAGCTTCTATCTCATGGAAAACCCACTCCCCAAAGCCCCTGTTCCCGAGAGTTCCATGGGGTGTGGTGGCCCTATGTTTGGCATTCAAGGGCACATGCCAACAGGAGGGGCTGCAGGTGTTGGCTCAGGAATGGGTGGGGAGAGTCAGGACTTTCGGACCAGAGGAGGAGATGAATCAGCCCCTGTTACTCACCTGCTGGGAGGAGCAAAGCAGACCCCCAGGAGGGTACCACACAGGGTGGGGTGCAGTTGGACACCAGCCTCATTGGCAGAGGTGGGCTTAATGTAAAACTCCTGAAGCTTAAAATCAGGGCTCCTCACTTATACAGCCCCCTTCTTGGAAGGGGCTCTAGAAATGTGTCAATGGGCATATATTTTTATAAAGACTGCAGAAGTAGATATTTTAACCACAATCATTTGAGGTCACTGTCCCTTGCCATTCTAACTTCTCCTCATTCACAATATTCCTCCTGGTACCTGTCCTCCTCTGACATTAGAGTGGCCACAAATGGTTTAATTAAAATCACTTACAAATATATCCACTTTTGCACTATTCTTCTTTAAAAGGGTCCCTCCCCACCCTTGCCCCCAGTCATGAATTAGCCTCAAGACCTCTCCAACCCTGGATGCCTTGCTCCTTGCCTGATTGCAGCCCTAGGAAGAACTGGCTTTTGAGGCACTCACCTTCCGGCTGAAACGGTCAATGGTGACCTGATGGGTCAGGTGAGTCACATTCAGCATCACCAGACAGAACGGGGGCCAGTTCAGGTGCCCCTACAGAGAGAGCCCAAACCTCATCAGCTCAGAGCCCAGTCCTGTTGCCTCCTCCTCCTGGGGAGCCACTGTGAGCACACTTTCCCTGCCACCCCCTCTCAACACACCAGAGGCACTCGTCAGAGCCGTGCAGATGCTGCACAGAATCCCATGGAACATTTCTGGTTCTACCTGACTGCCTGTAAGCCCAGGAGCAAAAACAAACCAAAAAACCCTGCCTCCTTCCACCTGGCTCATGAGGATATCCTAGGAGGTGATTCTCTGCAGCCAGCATCCTTGGCCACAGGCCATACCCCTGAGGGGTATCCCAGCTCCTCTGCACTTGGAGCCTCCCACCTGGGCCTACGCAGCTGGGACAAGCTGAGAATGGTGCAGGGCCCAGGGAGGGCCAGGAGGCAGTGCGCTCCACTCACCGTTTCTCCCCATATCCATTCCAGGAAACCCCTGACAGAAGGAGCTACTAGGGGCTTCTGCCTCTGTCCTCGCCGCTGGCACCCCTCAAAACCCAATTCACTACTCAATCTCCCTCCAAACCTAGTCAAATCCTGAGGCCCCAGCAGGAAAGGGAGCAAGGGGCAGTCACCAGGTTGGCGCTTTTGCAGTCAAGGACATGGACGGTGACCATTTCGCTGGGGCTCTGGGTGAGGATGTAGATAGCCTCCTTGAACAGGGCTACGTGGCTCCCATCGAAGGTCACGAAGCTTAGATCAGGGAAGATTGAGCATCGGCCTGGGGGAGGGACAGGGAAGAGAAGACTAAACAGATGCTTCTGGGGCCAGGGCTACCCAGGAACAAAGGGTAGGCACCTTGGCCTTTTCCTGGGTGATTCGGAGGTCCTGGGGGCTGGAGAGTCACTCAGAGCAGGCATCATAGAGATGAGGTTGCAAGAGTAGGGGACCTGCCAGGTCAGGGGTCACACTGAGACAAGAGATCCCATTAGAGAATACATTCAGGTCAGAGTCACCCTGACGCCAAGCAGCAGACAGGTAAGGGGCTGAGGTCATGCTTGGGGAGGACCTAGTAGACCCCAGGACTCACAGGCACATTCCCAGAGGGGGCAGCAGCGATCGCCGCCCACCCTCACTGCGAGGCCCAGGACCCCACAGCGAGGGGGTGTGGCACCCTGGGGACAGTGCTGGGACTGATTCACTCGGATCAGCTGGCCCTCCAGGCAGATGTGACGGACGCAGTCCTGTTCAGCGATTGGCTAGGGCACAGGGTGGAGGGACAGCATGAGTACCCAGCCCAGGGCAGCAGCCACTCACTACTCCCTGTCTCAAACCTAAGGGCATAAGATCCTTTCCACTGTCGGTCAGAGCAGGGCAGGGGGACCCAGCAGCAAGACAACCAGGGAGTGGGGTCCTCACCCTCCACCCACCCAACATGCCACTGGAACCTGGGGAAGGGCTGAGCATGAGATTGGGGTCAGGGGCCTGACTCCCAGAGACTTCTGCGTATCTGCCCAGCCCTTGTGGAGAGCTCCAGATACACAGGGGTACAGACGCACTAGCTCAGACGCAGAGAAACCTGAGCATACCCATGCGTGCACGTGTGCACACACAACCTCTTTATCTTTCTTACAAAAGCACATACAGTCTTATGACACAATCTATCACACACACAAAGATATATGACTGCTCACCCTGAGTCTCACACACGTAAACTATGCACACATAGGCCCACATGGCTCTACGGACACAAACATACACACACCAGCACACTCGTGTTGTCACACTAAGTCATCCAATCAGCCCTAGGGGAACGATGAGGTTGCTATGACATCAGGGGCCCAGAGCAGCCTGGAGAATTTGTCAGGCTCCAGAGTGTAGGGCAAAGGTGAGGGGGGTGACTGAACCCCCATCCTGCAGCCTGGCGGCTGGTGAAGGAGAAGCTGCCACAGACCATGAGGAATGTGACTCCAGGATGGTGACCCAGCCATGTGGCTGGGGAGAGAGGGGCATGGAGGGACCACACAGAGGTGGGCTGACAAGTCACTCACGACACAGGTAGCAGATGTATCGTCCTCAGTGATGGCTGTCACGGTCACAGCCGAACTCGCTGCGATGCTCTGGGCTGGGGCTGAGCGTCCAGACTGCTTGGTGGTGGCCTCTGCCCCCAGCTCTGCTGGGAGCTGAGGCCCAGCCGAGGTCCCATGGGCCTCGGCCAGCTGAGGGAGCAGAACAAGTGAGCTCTCTCGGGAGGCGGTCCTGGCTGAGACACGACTCAAGGGGTAGGATGTGGGTGCCAGTGGCACTGTGACAGCCCAGGGGCCACCAGCCTCAGGTGCCAAGGTAGCAAGAGTGTGGGCCACAGCAGGTGTGAGTTCTGTGGGCGTACCCTGGGCAGGGCCATATATCCAGGAGGGCAGGGACACTTGCTTGGACAGGATGGCCATCTTCTCCGTGGTGCTCTTCTGTGGGGCAGCAGATAGTGTGGAGGCTGCCCCCCCGGCCATGGCCATGACTCCAGAGGCTGGCAGTGTGGCTCCCGGAAGCAGGCCTGGTGCCGTGCCCGCTGCCTGAGGGGGTACGTGACTGGGTAGGTCTACCTGGGCCACGACAGCAGGGATGAGAGGCAGAGCTGAGCTGAGTGTCTGAGTAGGTGCAGTCGTGGCCACAGTGGGAGATGCGGCCTGCTGATGGAGTGGAAGGGTGATGATGGAACCCTTGGACCCACGTGTGGCCACTGGGGCCGAGGTGCCCACCTTGGCCAAGGGCAGGCTGGTATCGAGAGGCAGGCCAGAGAGGAGTTGTGGTGGCCGAGTTGAGTCCAGGGACACAAAGGGTGTGACCCCCAGCCCATGTGCAACTGTGGACTGGCTGGTGGCAGCTGTGGTCCCTGGGGGCAGAGCTGGGGGCCTGGTGGCTCTGGTGGTTTGGTGGGTGGGGTGGAGTGGGGCAGTGGGGACGGGTCTTGGAAGTGAGGATGCTGGTATGCCCGTGGGCTGGGGGGGCCCAGGCTGCCTCTCTGTGGGTGTGGGTGAGCTGCCTCCCAGCTCCCGTCTCTTGGTAGCCAGAGCGCTGACAGGAACCTGTTCTGCTGTTGTTCTACCCTCGGCTAGGGGGCCGCTGGGACTGGAAACGCTCTGGGCCTGTATGGGCTGGGGCATCCCTGTCCTGCTCTTGGCCTTTGTGACTGCAGTTGTCAGCAAAGCCTTGTGGGATCCCAAGGAAGTGGGAAGCCTGGAGGTCACTGCAGGGGAAGCCACAGGCCTGGAGGAGGAACTTGCAGGCAACTCCAGGCTTGGGAAGGGCTGGAGGGGGGTGGTCTTCATAGGCAAGGAGCCAGGGCCTGGTACTGTCACAGCTTTGGTCATGAGTGGGAAGCGAGGTGCAGGGGCTGACCGGGAGGATACTGTGATGTTGGGGATCCCTGCAAAGGTCACGGTCACCCTAGTCGTCTTCACAGCACCTGACCCCATGCTAGGTGTGAGTGTCTGCTGCGGAAGGGCCAGGGATGAGGACTCTGGGGTAAAGGGGGTGGCCAGGTGGCTGGCAGTCACTCTCTTACTGGCTGGGGGCTCTGTGGGGTGGGCAGGGAGGTTGGATGCAGTGACCCCCAGCGGCTGCCACAGCGTGGCCTGGGTAGGGCCTGGAGTCAGCCCTGGCCCCTCAGTAGCTGCCACGGGTGGGTTCAGGGCTGTGGTGAGCGGGGCAGCTGGAGTGAGCCGTGGCCTGTGGGAGGGTGCCCCAGGAGCTTCCTGCGGAAACTGCAGCTCCTTGCCACTGAGAGTGGGCAGCTCTTGACTGGGAGGCAGAGTCTCGTTGCCAAGAGACTCCTCTGTGCGAACCAAATCCACGGGCTCCACGCCTGGGGCAGAGAGAGGAGCTCAAACAGTGGGTGTCTGCTGCCCGCCCCAGGGGGTCTTCACCAGGCAGGGCTGTGAAGTAGGGCTCCTGAGCGAGCACCCGAGGTGAGCCTGGGGAAGGCAGCTTCCAATGGCCAGCCAGGCTGCCTGACCCACCCCGGGGCCTCTGTCCTGTGGTACTGGATGGCTCAGCAGGTCTGGACCCTGCCCTCAAAGCCTGAGCTCAGAGCCAACGGACCTCAGGTCTACCTTTGCCTGTACTGGGTTCCCGCCACCTGGCCCCAAGCCAGTCCCTTCCCCCAATCTGGGCCTCACGTTATTCTGTTTAATAGGAAGAACGAACTGGATGAGGTCCCTGCCTGCTCTAAAGGTCTCCTCCAGAAGCTCCTCTGTTGGCCCTGTTTCTCCAGGGACCTGGGGAATGATTGGTGAAGGAGACCTTGGAGATTTAGAGGAATCTGAGGGAGGGATGAGAAGTCTTGGCCACTCACAGTCCTCCAAGTAGACACATCTCTGTGTGACTTCGTCCAGGACCTTGGGGGTGGGACATGCAGGCACACAGCCTTCTACCCTGAGGACAGAGCAGGGGGCCAGTTAGTAGTCCGAAATATGGGGGTGATCATCTTTCACTTGGATTGAGCACAGCTTCATCCCTCCTTATGACACATGTCACATGAACCTCCAGAGATGCTTATACAGGAGCACATATACCCAAACGTGCATGTTACATGCTTTTGCACACTCCTGCTCCTCAGACCAAGAGGGAAACATGAACGAGGTCTGGTTATGCACATACTTGTGCATGCACACACACATGCTCCTATGTGTCAGCATTTAGGTACGCTGTCACACCTGCAAGACTCAAAAACATTCACACAGGTACATATACATCCAGATGCTCAAAACATCAGTGTATACCTTCCTGCACACACAGCAGCTGCATCAACACCCTGACACATGCAGCTCACACACGTGCACATATGCCCAGCTGTGTGCAGCCCATGGACACTGGTATGCCCACACAAATACACACAGGGCCCAACTATATGCACATCATCATACACAAATCAATATTCATATGTGCCCATCCACATAAGTCAGGTTCATTCTGGTACACACATCTGCATACACACACACACCCACAAAACATGTGTTCACAAGTAGGTGTGAGCACACACACACACCTCAGTACATGCTCATGCCTATGCCTGCAAACCACACACCCACTTACACATGTGTGTGCTCAAATCCACTAATGTACACACCGCGACTCCATGCCCCCTCACCTTGGCACGTCCCGGCAGCTAGCTGCCTGTGGGTCCCGGCAGGTTTGGAAGCAGGGGCTGGTGCAAGCATCGTAGCGCCACTCACAGATGGGGTAGGCAGCCCCTGAGGGCTTGGCATCTGGAAAGGTGACCCGTCCCGAGACTGAGTGAGACTGGGTACCAGCTCAGGGTCAGGTGACAGGACACAGAGGTCATCCTAGCTCAGCCCATCCCCGCCCTGCTCCACAGAAGAGACAAATGGACACATGCAGGAAAAGTAAAGAAAAATCAAGTAAAATGATAACATATAATATAAAATAAAAGCCAACCTAAGGGAAAACTGTACCCCTGTGAGTTGGGGTTGGTGCTGGGGGACCCTTGGGATGGGGCTGTGGAGACTCGGAGTAGGGCCAAGAACCCCAGGGTGGGTGGCTACAGAGCAGTCAGCTGCCAAAGAGAAGGTGGGGACCCCTGATCCTCTCCATAAGGTTGCCCTGTCACCCTGCTCCTCTGGGACATTGGTAGCCAGGCTGGTCCTACACCCTTGGTGGCTAGTAATAATAATAACAAACACAACAGCCAACTCCTAAACAGCACCGAACACAACTTTCAACATCTTCGCAAGTATTTCCTTCTTAATGCTCACAATAATCCTATGATGCAGGACTATCATTATCCCTGTCTTATGGATAAGGAAACTGAGGCACAGACGATGTGGGGAAACTTAAACTGTCCCAGGAGAGATTTCCTCAAAAAAAGGTCCTGTGGCCAGTGCCCTGACAGATGAGGAATCCTCAGAGAAAGCAGACAATGGGGGATGTGGAGGCAGACAAGACCCCAGACCATCTTAGCACAAGTGGCCAGTCTCGGAAACCACGGCCTGAGCAGGGAACGTACGTGGGCTCCGCAACAGGCCAGAGGGAGCAGCCCCACCTGACGCCTCTATCCCCACACTGCTGATGACTGTGAAGAAACCTGCTTTTCTAGGATCCTTGAGACAAGAGCTGAGAATTTACATTTGGAGAGGACCTACTACAAGCCAAGCCTGTGAGATGCAATCCGTCCTCACAATAATCCCGTGAGGCAAACAGCCCCACTGTACAGAGCTGGACGGTGGGCAGCGCTCCTCCGAGTGCCAAGGACTAGGGTGAGGATTTGAACCCAAGGCTTCATTCGACTCTGCCTCAGTGTCTTCCAGAAAGGGACACAAGTCTTGCCATTATAGCCAGTGATGAATCCGTTCATTGGCGGACTCTATAGATGACCACTGAATGTAAGAATGAGCTGGCCCAGGCCTGGTTTGTGGGGGAGGTGATAAATGAAGGGGCTGGTTGGAGATATATTTATGCACACATGTAAACGGATCCATTCATGCAGCACAAAGCGCCCCCACAGGCACAGACATACGTGTGCCCATGCACGAGGCACAGGGGCCTCCCTGGAGTGCTGGAGAAATTGTGATCCCTTCCTGCAGGGTATAAGCAGAGAGCAAGGTCTTGGGGGCAGACCCACCTGGCAGTGGGATGGCAAAGTCCAGGAACCGCCGCCCCCCCCGCCCCGGCCTTAGCTGGAAGGGGCGTGCAGTTGCTCCATTGCTGCTCAGGATGGAGGGCAGAGGGAGACCGCTGCCTCCTCAGCCTGGTGCCCCAGGGAGCGGTCTTTGAGCTCACAGGGCAGGCATGTGTCCCCATCAGCAAGAAACCTGAGCCAGTGGGCTATGCAAGCTGGGGCCAGGAGCACTTCTTACCTTGCTCCCACAAAGCCTGTCCTATTTTTAGACCATGTAATTGGCCCGTGGGTGGAGGCAGGACCCGGGCAGCTGGCTGGGCCCCAGGCCCCACTGCACCCTAGGCCACCGCCATGGAGGTCAGGGCAGTACCCAAAGGTGGCCTCCCTGTACCAGGACAGTGGGAATTCTGCTTCTTGAGGGCAACTGGAAGGATGTGATGGGAGAGGGCAGGAAGGGCTGTCTGAGGAGGGGCTGAGGGTGATGGCAGGGTGGACACCTACCCAGAAGGCGGAAGAACGTGCCCCGGCGGAAGGCCTCCGTGTGCTCATACAGCCGCAGGACCAGCGTGGGGCCCGACACGCAAAGGAAGGACCCAGGCTCGGCCAGTGACTCCAGGGCCACTAGGCCTGCCTGCCATGTCCCCCGGTGCAGTGAGAAGGAGGCATGGTGGTGGAAGGCAACGCTGCCCTGCCACTTAGCCAGCTCCAGAGACCCATTGGCTGTGACATGGAGGAAGAAGTTGGGTCTGTCTGCTGCCTCCAGGGACACCACATCCGGGTCTGTAAAGAGCCAGGTGGATGAGGGGAGCGCCGAGAGGGGTCCAGGTGAGGGGCAGAGCCTGGCATGCATCTGCACTCCATGACTCAGGGCAGCAACACGCCCCGTGGGTTAGCTGAGCCCTGCTCCTCCGTGCCTGCCCACCTCCTTCTGCCTGCTGGCTGCCCCTCTGCACACACCACCTCTCCCTGAGAGAAGTGGAAGGTTAGAGAAGCTGCCAGCTGCCAAACCTCGGGGAGGTGTCTCCCTCCCACCTCCCTTCCCTCCTCCCTCTTTCCTTCCTTTCTCCATCCCTCCCTCCCTCCCTCCCACTCTCCCTCCCTCCATCCATCCCTCTTTTCTTCCCCCCTGTAAGCATTTTGAGGACCCTCTGTGTGCCAGGAGGAATTCAAGATGCTAGGGATACAGCAGTGAACAGAATGACAGAAACGGCCGCCTTGGAGGAGTCATGTTCTATCGGACACACTGGGCAGACAGGTTTGCTGAATGGACAGGTTTCAGGGACCCCAGCTTGGTCCTGCTCCACACAGAATCCCAGAGGGTCAGAGCCAGCAGACTGAAAGGATGTTGAGTCCAGCCCCACAGATGGGAAGACAGTGACCCCAAGAGGGGAAGGGGCTTGCCCTGAGCCCTACAACTGGTCTCCACTGTCCTCTCTCCTGTGTCCACAAAGGCCCAGTTCTAGAAAGTGGGGCTCGTTGCCAGGTGGATAACTTCCTGCATGGGGACCCTGCAGATTTTGTGAGCCTCCAAATCCACAAGCAGGTGTCCAAGAGTCCTGCCCGCCACGACTGGCCATGTTGTGTGCAAGTGACTTAATGTGCCTGAGTTGTCGTGAGGGGCAAACCAATATGGCGCAGGTGAAGGCCTAGCACGGGGCTTGGTGTGTCTTCCCTCCCAGCCCATGTGGCCCTGTCACACCTCCCTGAGCAGCTATGAGGAGACAGGAGGCAACCAGAAGAAGGATTCGTTATTGACAGTAATAACAGTAAATGTTATTTATCAAGGACTTACTATGTGCCAGACACGATGCTAAGCAAGCCCTCTCTACCTGCTGGTTTATTAAATTCCAAGAGAGCCCTAGGAAGTGGCCAATTCATTCATTCAGCAGCTCACGTTTTCTGAGCCCCCATGATGTGCCAAGCGCTGTTGCAGGCACAATGGGAAACAAAAGGACCCAAATCCCTGCCCTGATGGAGCTTACATTCAAGGGGGAGGAAGATAAACATCATAAACAAGTAAAATCTTTAATAGGTTAGCAGGGGATGATCTTGCTATTCCCATGTTACAGAGGAGGAAAGTAAGGCCCAGAGTTGCACTACCGGTGGAAGCGGGAGGCAGGATGGGGAGACCAGGCAGGCTAGAGTCCAGAACCTTAACCTCTGCACAGTCTGCCCCAAGGATGGGATCCAGGAGCAGGCCCAATTGTATCATGATCATATATATCACTTCTGTCTCCTGGATGGGACCGTGGACTTCCAGTGGATGGGGATGTGTCTCTTCCATGCCTGATGCCTCAGTGCTTAGCTCTGTGCCTGGCCTGGGAATAAGGCTCCATGAAAGGGAGGGAGGGGAGGGGGCAGCAGGGGAGGGATGCAGGGGTGGGGAGAGGTCCTCATAACTAGGTAAACTGCAGACCCGGAGAATCTGAGAACTTAATTTCTTAGGCTAGGATGAACTCTCTGAGAAGTCTTGGGTCATGGTTCCAGTTGATGCTGGGCTGGGCCGCATCCCTGCAGTTAGGGAGACACTGACCAGATGGGGCCAGTGGGATGTGGGGGTAGAAACACCGATCACAGTGGCACACAGTGGCACACTGGGACACACACAAATAGCCACAGAAAAGACTCCCTAGCACTGGTTGAACTGACGCCTTGGCTGGCCCAGGGCCTAGCAAAATTACATCCAGGCGTCCGTCTGCACCAGGCAAGGGCCCCGCTGCCCCTTAAGCACTACTGAACTCTAAAGGGAGGACACTACAGTGAAGCCAGTCTGGTCTGCAGACTGTCTGAGACCCAGGAGGCTGTGGCTGGTTCCAGGCGTGTCCCAGTTTTGTGTGACATGCCAGCCCAGAACCCAGGATCATAACCCGACCTGCTCCTTCAGTCACAGAAGGAAGCCCCGTTGGAGTCAGCACCTCAGCCAGCTCCCCTAGGGCACTTAGTCTCTCCAGTCTCAAAAATGGAGTGGAGGGGAGGAGGAAGAAGAGGAGGAGGAGAAGCAGGAAGAGATGGATGAAGGTGGAAGGGAGGGAGAGAAGAGGAGGGGGAGAGGGAAGAGGGGGCAGGAAGGAGCGGAGGAGGAGAGGGAGAGGAAGGAGCAGTTGTTGCCACCAGGCTTGCCCAGAACACAGCAATGGTATAAAGCAAGGTACAAAAGTACATCCAGACCTTGGCCTCCCTGCTTTTTCCAGGGAGAAAATGGAAGGTGTCTCTTTGAAGAGACTGACAGGCTGACCCAGAAGCCTGTCTCAACGGGGAGAGGGGCATCTTTTGGAGCTCCACTTTTCTCCAGCTACTGCAGATTGCTTAGGGCCTCAGCATCCTCCCCTCCTCTGGCAACTGCCTCCCTCCCCCAAGGGCTGGGGTGGGGCTGCAGGTAGGCCTTACCGTGAGCCTTGGCCTTGTATAGGGCAGCTGTCAGCAGGAAGTTCACAACGTCCCCTGGAGCCACGTCCTCTGTGCTCACTAGGACTATGGCACCACCTGCTGCCTTGCTGGCTACCAGGGCACTGCCAGCTGCCACACTGGCCAGTTGGTAGGGACCCTTACCTAGTGCTGGAGAGAAGGGGCCCAATCATGAGGCCTGCCCCCATGCATCTCTGCCCACCTCCCATCCTGCCAGCGGTGGGGAACAGAGGCTAGAAAGCTACTCTCAGCCACCTTGCTCACCCCAGGCCCCAGGGAGCTTGATTCCACAAGAAGGGACATGTACTCCAGGCTGTCAGGCCCTGATGGGAAGGGACTGACTCTCTGCACAGCATCTGAACAATTTCACAGGAAACCTGGGCACGGGGCCACCCATGGGAGATATCTGTTCCACCCCCACCTTCACCTCAGCGAATGTCTCTCCTTGGGCCTGTCCCACAGCCACTACTCTATTTGGGGTAGTGAGTCCTCTGAGACTCAACATCGGACCTAGTCTCTGTCCACCCAAGCCCTGAGGGATGGAAGCTGGAAGTCTCTGGCTCAACGTTAGTGTTTACTTACTTCCCTCAAATGTATCATTTTTGTGTCTCTTGGGTTCCTAGTTGTTGGTATAGGTTACAGAGAGTCATGGGTGCCTTATAGCCAACCTCCCTGCCCCTGGTGTGCCTCTGGCCTCCAATGTTTCCTGCCCACAGGTGCCTGAGTCACCTTTCTAGCCACACTCGCTGCTGGGACTCATCCATGGCTCCCCATTGCCCTCACAATGGAACCCAAGAGCCCAACTTGAATCCAGGGACCCTGGATGCCCCGAACCCCACCTACCTCCCCACACCCTTGAACTTCTCTGGCTCTTCCTTGAAAGAGCCATGCTGTGTTCCACCTCATGCCTCTCCTCATGCTGTCCGCCCACTCAGACTAGTCCTCCCTGTTTTGTGCCTGGCAAACGCCTACTCAACCTTTGGGGCCCAGCTCAAATGTCACCTCCTTGGCGAAGCTCTCCCTGCACCCTCTCCCGCCACACACAAACGTCATCCCTCCTCCTCTGCACTCCACCAGCCCTTGGAGCATGGCACGCACTGATCACAGCTCTTATGATGAGGATCTCGATGGTGGACCGACATCTGTCCCCCTAACCAGATGGGAAACAGGCAACGCTATGCTAGGTAAATGCATAACAAACTCTCAAACAAACAAACAAAACCCCAGTTTGAAGCGCTGGTGGATTCCCATGGTGTGAATGTGCATGGCAGTGGCCAGTTTCAAACTACCAAATGGATGTGGAGTTAGGACCACACGATGGCTAGAGAGCCAGGGTGAGCCAGCTCCAGCACACCCCTGTGACAGGCCTCTTGACCACTGATTCCCCAGCACCCAGCAAGGGCCCGGACCAGAGAAAATGTTGGTAGAAGACAGAGCAAGGAATGGATGGGTAGGTGGATGAGTAGGTGGAGGATGCTAGAAACAGCTTGTCCTTTGCCAGTTACTGCCACCCAAAATGCCACAGAAGGGAGAAAACTCTGCTCAGAGCTGTCTTGCTGAAATGTCTTGCCTGATGTCAGAGAGACCTTGCCTGTCCCAGCAACTGCGCTTCTCCTGTTACAGATTCATTCCTATAAGGAAAGCTTCCTCATAGCCAGGAGGAAGCCCTTGGCCATCAGTAGTCCCTAGGGGCTAACATTTTGGAGGGTCTGTAGTCACCAAATTATCATGCTTCACCCTGGTCCAGCTCTCATCTTGCAGACCCCCTAACTGGCATCCAGGCCTCTAGTCTGTCCCCCACTATATTTCACCTGCTATACTCTCTGCTGGTGGGACAATCCTCAACCCCAAATCTGATAATGCAGGTAACTAAGAACAAAGCCTTGGGCCTAAACGCACAAAGGCCTGCTCCTGGCATGGTACCTGGAAGGGGATGGGGAGCAGGGCTCAGAAGTCAAAGGTGAATGGTACCAAGGACCTGATGAGCATCTAATTCTGCCAAGATCTGACTTCCCACCCTATTGCCTATGACCCTAGTGATTAAAATGAATAATGAGCTCTAACGCTGGACATTAGCCTCCCTCAGGTCTTTAGTCGTGACCTGTGCTTTCACCCTAGCTAATGCAGAAGTTGGAGCATATCCTGGTACCCTGTGACTTTGGCTAAATTTGAAGATGAATCTGACAGGCTGAGCCAAGCTATAGGTTTTGCCCCAGCCATCCGAAGAAAGAGCAGCTTGCATTTGCCTTTGCCACTCAAAAGTTCAGGAGATTTAAGACAATATTCCATGAGCCTAATGAGCTAGAGTTTTTAGGTGCAAATGGGGTTTTTACTTCCTGGTGAAGCTGCCCTGGGTAAAAACAACTCCCAAGAAGCTGGCCTGGCCTAGATTCTACAGAGGTGCTGCAGGAGCTTCTAAAGACAGAGTTCTGGGGCATCCCTGGCCTCTGCACTGTGTGGGTCCTCTCTGCATGGTGGGATCCCTCCTTGCACCATGTCACAGCTCTTCCAGGGCCAGCAGCGTCTTAGGATGGTCGATGCTGTTATGGCATCAAGGCAGGGCTAGCAATATCTCAGCCCCCCAGGCTTCACTTGGGGAGGATGGGCTTACCTTTGTTAAAGAAGTCACAGTCATATGCTGAAAGAGAGAGAACAAGACTTCTTGAGAAGCCTGGGACAGATGGGCAGAGCCAAGGCCCCTAGCATCCCAGCTGTCCCAGAACTGGCCTGCCTCCCAAACTCCAAGATTTAGGCATGGTCATTTGATTCGGGTATCTTAAGGTGTAGGAGATACTGTAGCTCCTCTCTGTGCCCCCAGCACAAAGCTCAAAGCCTGGCCTGGAGTAGGCACTCAGCATGTATCGAGTGAATGAAAGTGAATGGGTGAATGAGTGAATGGATGTTGGACAGGATGGTGCATTTTGTGTGGCTCCAAAGGGCAAGGTTAGAGTCAAGGAGCAGAAACTCCAATCACAAATGTTATAGCAGGTCCTGGAGAATGCAAGCACAAGGTAGAAGCTGGTATTTCAAGAACCTTGGGTGTAAGGGAACCAGGAGCTCCAGGACCCAAGGCTCTTTCAGGCCTCTGGGTGTATTCTCCAGCAGGAGGTGACAAGCTCCTCCAAGTGTGTGCTCAGTGCACCCTCTAGTGGTCTGGCCCAGCACCGCAGCCTGATGCCCAGGCGCCTCAGCCATGGATTCTTTCAAACTGGGGCAAACTAGGTACTTGGCAGGGGCACCTAGAGCCAGAAGCAAGACCACCAGGAGCCAGTGGGCAGACCACAGATAAAGGCTGAGGAGGATCCTCCCTCACTCATAGGCATGGTCTAAACACAGCCACCAACTCCACCCCATACCCAAATACCATGATCAACACTATCTCTTTGCATTTGGCGCTGACCTCTAGAAAGAACACAAGCACTGAGATTGACCCACCATGTGGCTATGGGAAAGTGATCACTTCTCTTCATTTGCTGACTCAAATGAATTCTAAATTTAGATCTTGGAGTCTCTGGTATCAAGTGTGTACCACCAGGTCAGTGGGAGGTAGCCCTGAACTCACAGACCTGAGTTCAAACTCCATCTCTTTCACTCTTCAACTGTGTATACTGGGGCAAGTTACCAACCTCTCTGAAATTCAGTGCCCTTTTCTATAATATGGGACCACCGGTTGCATCTACCCCACAGTTTTGTGAGTCCTGGGCTAGAGTAAATAAGAATCCACCTTGTGTGCAAAATGTAAGGAGGCATCAAAAATCCCAACAATTAAGATATATAATATTTTAATACACTGTTTTAATTTTTTAAATTAATGCAAAATATCTATGGTGAACAAAATATCAAAAATTTAAAATAAGGACAGGATCGATGATAGCGCCGAGCCACACTGGATCCTGAAGCAAAAGGGAAAATCAATACCATTGATCCTGTCATTACCTAAAACTTTGATATTCTGTTCATCAAAGCCAAAGATATTTTTGCATTAAGTTTGACTTTTAAAAAATGTTACCTTAAAATGTGATCTATCTCCACTATTGAGTTTTTGGTGCTCCCTTAAATCTTGTGTCCTAGGTGAGGTGTTCCTAGTCCTGAATATTAATGAGCTAATACACAGAAAGCACAGGGCCTGATATGCGGCAGATCCTCGGTAAATCTGCGCTCCCTTCTCCTTCATGAAGGAATCTTATCTGAGAAACAGAGGGAGGGCCACAGAGCATGACCATAGAGCATCTGGACTGGAAGGGTCTTAGAGGAAACAGGGTGGAGGAAAGGGAGGCCAGAGGCAGATACTGCTCTATCTTCTTCCTAGGGTCAGCCTGCCTGGGGCTCTCAGGGCTCAGGACATGCCAGCACCTGTGTCCCCACAAGAAACGACAGCAACCTCAAGCAAGAGCATAGAGCACTGTGCCAAGTGCTTTACATGTGCTCACTCATTGAAATCTCACAGCACCCTGCAAGGTAGGTACAGTTCTCCTAACCCTGAAGTATAAGAGTGTGAAGAACATGCCCCAGGTCACCCTGCTGGGTTGGGGCTAGGGCCTGAACCCAGATAGTCTGGCCCCAGAGCCTGTGTCATAACCACTGCCCCCCAAGGCGAGGCATGCTTGCACCAGGGAGATCATCGGTGTGCCGGAACAAATAATAAACAATAAGTTAATTAGTAATATAACTTTCTATATATTTTATTTCATTTTTAATATTTAATTTTGTATTTCCTTTATGATACAGTTACACTAATACTAATATGTGTGTATGTGTATATATATATGTATGTATATGTATCTATGTATGTGTATGCATGCATGCTTGAAAAAAAAAAACAAACAAAAAAAAAAATAAAGAAATATTTTTACTGGATGGGGCTTGCAACCCAAAGCATATGCAGACCACCACTGCTCCATATAAACTGATGTCTTGGGATCCCTGGGTGGCACAGCGGTTTGGCGCCTGCCTTTGGCCCAGGGCGCGATCCTGGAGACCCGGGATCGAATCCCACATCAGGCTCCTGGTGCATGGAGCCTGCTTCTCCCTCTGCCTATGTCTCTGCCTCTCTCTCTCTCTCTCTCTGTGTGACTATCATAAATAAAATTTTAAAAAATTAAAATTAAAAAAAAATTAAAAAAAAAATAAACCGATGTCTTGTGCTGCCTTTGATGGGGCCTGTGTGTCTTAGCTGACACAGGGCTTTTAATTCACTATCCCTTTTGATCCTTACAATATACCTGGTGGGGCAGGTCTATTCCTACTTTTCAGATGAGAAAACAGCCCCGAAGGCTGGGTGACTTGTTGGAGGCCACGCAGCTTTTAAATGGCAGCTGTGGGTCTGAAAGGTCTGGGCTCTTGACTCCTCTGGTAAAGTGGCTAAGAGCACAGGTTTGCAGCCAGGCCATCTGACGTTGAGCCTTGACTCCACCACTAAGCTGTGTGGCCTCGAGCGTGGTACTTATCTCCCTCTCTGTCTAACCTGTTTCCCAATCATAAAACAGAAATAAACTCCTGTTTCACAGGGTATTATTTTAAGAATTCAATGAAAGATTTGGGCAAACCGGTTGGGGCCTGGCACATACTAAGTACTCGATAAATGCTGGTCAGAGCGAGGGCAGCCCACAGGCCTGCCCACAGAGGGGCTCCCACTCCCCACCTTGCACAACTGGTCTGGATACTCACGGCAGAGGCGTGGGGTCCGCCAGTCCACAGCCACCCCATGCTGGCAGCACTGGTGGGCATAGGCAGACACGCTGGCACAGAAACACTCACAGTCACCGCCCCGGCTGCAGCCACACGTGTCCGTCAAGCAGTTTGAGTAAAACCAAGTGACATCAACCTGGGGGAGATCAGAGGAAGGCTCCTGAAGGTTAGCCCTTCGGCTTCTCAGCTGACGCCCCCTAGCATCAGGGAGCAGCATAAACATGAAAGGACCACAGGCCAGAGTGAGTGAGCTGCCAGGGTGGGGTGAGAGGTGGCCGGCTCAGACGGAATCAACTCCATGGTCCAGGCAGACCTGACCTCTGAGAACCAAGCTCTCCCCTTCCTCCCCTATGCTACTGGATCCAGAGGCAAAGGGTGTGGGTGAGAAACAGAAGGAGGTGGAGGGGGGGGCAGGAACTCCCCGCCAGGGCCAGGCCGACAGAGCCCTCGAGGCCCTGGGGGTGCCATGCAGAGCTAAGCGCCAGCCCCCCTCTGTCTCCACTGAGGGCAGAACCAGCAGCAGGCCGATGCCACAGTTGAGGAGAACTTCCTCATCAGGAGGAAAAGCCAGACTGAGGTCGGTTTAGAAAAGGCATGGAAGCTGTTTGTCTGGCTGACTGTCCTGGGTCATCTGGGGAAACAGGATGGGCTCATCTGAGCAGGCTGGAGGCAGGGGATTGGCAGAGGTGGATCTGCTTTCTAGACCTGAGGTGCCTCTCCCAGGCACGGGCAGGGGAGCAGTTGCGGTCTAAGAACAGAAGGATCCCAGGAAGGTGGGGAGGGGCTCAGGAGGGCGGAGGCTGGGGTCCACTCACCACAGGGTGGCAGGTCTCAAACACCTCACTGAGCAGGATGCTGCACTCTTTTCTGGCAAATGGTTCCCGGAGAGGATTCAGGACACACGTGTCCCAGGGGTCAAGGGTGTCTGGGCACTGAGAGGCAAAGGCAGGGCTGTTGATCTCTTTACGCCCACAATGCCTGTTGCCTGGTGGGGTGGACAGACTCTTGGAGTGGCCCCTACTTCCCCCAACTCCTGAGGTTCAAATCCCTGTATAATCCCTGCCCCTAGCATGTGGGAAGGGCCTACAACTTGCTTCAAACTCACAAAAGAAGGCAAAGGTGATCCCATAGATACAGCTATGTGTATGTGATTGCATTTTTATGCTACATGGATGGCAGATCCATCTCCCTGGAGTCTCTCCCCTGCTGGCTGTTGAGGAAGCAAGCAGCCATGCAGGGGGGGGTCTCACATGGTAGGAATGGAGAGTGGTCTCTAGGAGCTGAGGGTCCTCTCCGGCCAACAGTTAGCAAAAAACACTGACGTTCTCAGTTCTATGGTTGCAAGGAACTGAATGCTGCTGACAAACACCCAAGTAGGTGGGGAAGGAGATACCTCCCCAGTTGAAGCTCCAGATGAGAGCCCAGCCCTGGCTGACACCTTGGTTGAGCCTGCGATACCCCAAGCAGAGAATCCATGACTAATAGCTAATACAGACTGCCCCAATGTCTGCTGAGCCTCCTTTATCAGTCCTGCATGCTCGCCAGAGCCCCCCAGGATATGCCAACGGGATTATAGAGAGAGGAACAGCAGAAAGGAAGCAGACGAGGAGAGCAGTAAAGGTTAGTCATCCTCTCTGCTTCTCTAAAATGGGGGTAGGCGAGAGCACACTCTTCTGAGGCTGCAAGAGCAGCCCTGTCTATCTGAGGATTACACGGGGCTTCAAGCCATGACTGTCCCATGCGCCCAGTCTACATAAGCTCATCTTGGTCTACTCCTCAACAGAGAATGAGGGACCCAAGATGACTCAGCCCAGGAAAGGCAAATATGTAACCCTCACATCACTACTCCCTGATGCTGCCCCCATAGCAGACATAACTAATCAATCACAGTTCTCCTTCTAGCTGAGCCTGACACAAGTCTTAGACATTTCTCAGCACAGCTTCCCAGGCTGCCTCTTCTGACAGATCAGAGTTGTTACTAGAGATTAAATCCATTCACTGTCCCTCTCCTGGCACAGCTTCTTCACAGAGGACCACAGAGAGAAGGAGCTTACTCAAGGTCGCCCAGCAAGTCACTGGATGACCCAAGACAAGAACCTCAGTCTCCGGCTCTCAATTCATTCAGTGCTGTCTCACCTGCCATAGCTCACAACTTGGGGGCCTCAGCCATCTCCCAAAACCCAGCATCAAAGATAAGCAGTGACACCCTCCTCATTTCTGCCTCTGCTGAAGCTGTCCTCCTTCTCAGAGGCCTTCTCTTTGACACATTCATCTTTCCAAACACGGCCTATCCTTTAAACACCAGTCTACTCCCACCTCCTTCAGGAAGTCTTCTCTGATTGCCTCAGCCCACATGGGTCTCTCTTGGACTCTCCTCTGGACCAGACCTAGTGCGGGCACTGGGGGCACAGAGATGGTCCAGATGGTCATGTTTCAACAAGCCTTATCTTCCCTAGTAGGTAGGTGGTCATTTCTCCTAGGACAAAAACTTCATGTCCTCTTCAGCCCCCACTCTCCCACGAGGGCTTGACCCAGGGCACATGTGCAGCCTGATTTGTGAGAGGGGTGGTATGTCCTCAGGCCACAGGACAAAGTCTAAGGCTGAGGACGCCAGGTCAGAGGCTGAGAGAACAATGGCAGGAACAGTCTCACACCAGTACCTCTGACCTGGGGCCAGGTACCCCCAGTGCTGGCCAGGGCCCACTTGAGTGAGGGAGCAAGCCAGCCGAGGGAGGCTTTACCTCAACTGCAGCCCAGCTGCCGCCAAACTCCTGGGGGTTAGTTAGCTCTAAATTCTCCGGAGTCCTCATCTCATTGATGGTTTTTAAGTCAAAGTTCCCACAGAGTCCCGCCAGCTGGCCCTGGAGGAAGAGAGGACATCGCAGTCACAACTTGGGGGCCTCAGCCATCTCCCAAAACCCAGGGACACCCAGAATGACCAACCACTGGCAGAGGAGTTGCCATGACCCCAGGAGTCTGTCATTGACTCAGAAGCAATTTCTGGAGTCACAGTATAAAGAGGATAGGAGAGGAGTCAGAGGAGAAAGGCACAGAGTGGGATGGGGGCAGACAGGACAGGAGGCATGGTACTCCAGGCTCCTTGGTGAGGGTACAGCTCGTGCGAGGATGCCCAGTGGCCTGGATCAGCCCCAGGCAGGAGTACAGGGCCCTGGCAGGGTCACTGCTCAGGCAAGTACCTGCCACTGTGGCCCAGCCTGGATGTGCACTGTGGTTCTCTGGTCCCACAAGAGGGTGATGTGCTCCCTTGGGAAATGAACCAGCGTGAAAAACCCTGCTTGCCACGTGTGGACCTCCTGCTTCTCATCCAGGAAGCTCTCAGGACTCTAGAGGGACAGCGATGGGCATTCCTGAGGCCTGAGTGTCCTCCAACACCAGGGTCAGCTGCCCAGCCCCAGGAACTCACACCCCCCTCACATCCTGACACTGACTTCTATGCTCCTGACTCTGACCAAGGAGTTCAATCTGGGCTGCTGACTCAATAGCTCCAAGGAATCTGGCCCTTCTCCAAGGAACTGGGTCCTCAGCCCTCTTCCCCCTCCCCCTCCAGCCCCTGTTAACATACAAACTCTCTGTACAGCCTGAACCAGAACCAGGCCTTACAGGACTTCCTGAGTCGTCATCAAAGATAAGCAGTGAGTTTCCAACGTTGATGGAAATAAACTTCCTACAGATGATGCCAGAGCTGTAGCAGTCTACATTCTCTACAATCACAGAGAAACTGAAATCCGAAGTGCTCTGAGGAGAAAATAAGTTAGTTCAGTAAAGCCAGGGGGAGAAAAGAGACTGCTGCCAGGCACAGAGGTAGTGGGACATGAACTCTGAGGTGCTTTTCAATCCACTTATACTTCCTATTAGCTGTGTGACTTTGGGCAACTTCAGCTCTCTGAAGCTCAATTTCATTGTTGGGGGCCTAGTACCTAGTGCATGTAGTCACTCTCCAAAAAATACTGGATGGAGGATGGATGAATGGATGAATAGATGGATGTATAATAGGGATGACTTGTGCTGACAGGGGGCACTGTCTTAGATACATGGTGATGGTAGTGTAAGCCTTTCTAGAGGGCAAATCGCAAGCACTGGATAACATTTTATGTGTATACAACTTTTTATAGCAATTTCACTTCAAAGAATCTAGAGATACATTCACAAAAGTATTCACTGAGCATTTAAATTTCAGCAACAACCGAAGCGTCTGGCAAAGGGGGGGTGGATAATAAAACAAACTAGAGAATGTCCTCTCTGCAGAATTTTACAGAAAGAAGAAAGCAGCATGTACTGATTGTATAAAGACTAAGGTATATAGTATTAAGCGAATAAAACAAATTGTAGAATCCTAACCATATAAACAAAGTGCATGTGTGTGCGTGCGTGTATCTGTATCATGGAAGATGACCTTGCAGGATTCACACCTAACTGTTGTGAGCAGTGAATGGGAACAGAAGAGCTGTGAAGGGAAATATTTATTTTTAATATATGTTTCTACGTTGTTTTAAATGTCAGTGAAGATCACACATTACCTTTGAAATTTAATAGTTAAAATAGGGTCAATTATCTGTGTCTTCGGGTTACAGAAATTATGTGAAAGACCCCCATACGATGCCTGCCCCATAGATGGGACTCATTCCATAAAAGGTTCATCATTATTATTACTCTTACTATTATATAATGAGATAGGCCTGTAGCAAAATCCAGGTCCCCTGGGCGTGTCTCTGACACTCTCCCACCTGCCCTCTTGGTATCCTTTTTCTCCTCCTGGAGAGGATCCTGCCTATACTATGCCTCCCACCCCACATCACCATCCCTTTTCCTTCACAGGAGCTGACAGCTTTAGCACACCAAATTTCCCGTCCGATTTCTTGGTTCAAACCCTGAAGCAGTTCTGCCACTGCCTGGTGGTGTGACCTTGGGCAAGACACCTAACTTCTCTAAGCCTTAAGTTGTTGCATCTATAATGTGAGGTCAATAAACTCTACTTCATAAGGTTGCTGTGAGAATTAAGTGAAATAATCCATGAAATTGGCTCAGCAGACCACCAGGCACACAATAAAAGCTCAAAAAAACATTAGTTCTTATTACAGACAGGAGAACCATTGGGACTCCGTGGGACAAGGCTATACTGGTGAGTGGACAGGCAGTGGGATATTATGTGACTGCGAGCTCTGTCTAGTGGAGCCTGCTCCTCAGCACTTCTTTCAGGCTCTAGATAGCTTAGATCCTTCCACCCACCCAATTACGCATCAGACTAGAGTCTGGAACATCATCATGCCTGACAGGTCCTCAGCTTCAGCCGCCCTGGGTCCCCATACAGCCAGCTGGGCAGACACACCCAGGCACTCACCTTGACCAGGTGCACTTTGCATGTCCCCACGAAGTCAAATGGGAGCCCATCAAATGTGCGGTAATGCCGGTCACCATAGGCCGTACAGGTGGAAGCACAGGGGTGGAGAGAGCACTGGAACGAGCCCTGCTGGCACACACTGAAACACAGGTGCCCAGACCAGCTCACAGGGCACACTCCCACATACTCTGAATATCCCCAGCAGAGCCATGGCCTATAGAGCACCCACTATGTGCCCTTTGGGCTAGGGGGTCACAAACACCATCAACCTCCAACAGTAGCCTGGAGGTCACAAAATCACATTCGTGTAAACATTTATAAGGCATCCCCCAAATATCTACCTATGCATACACTTGTATATATACACACATCCCTGTGTGACACACAAACACATAATACGGGCACGAACATGCTGGAAAGGGGAATGCTAGTCTGTGCTCACGTTCATGCTTCTCATATCCATCCTCATCCCCAGCAAAAAGTAGAGCCTGAATGGTACCTCCAGGTACTTACCAGGTATGGCAGGGAGACATGACCTGGTCCCCAGGGAAATATTCCTTCCCTTTCCAAGTACATGGGCAATCTTCTGGCAGGAAACATGCATCCCCATGTCTGAGTAAGCTGTAGGGACACAGCAAGCAGGTGATTAGGAAAGCACCCTTCCCATACCTGCCATCTATGGAGGACCTGCATCCACAGGGATACTGTAGGACAGCTCTCAGCATTTACCCAGAAGAAACTGACCATGTACCCACCTACCATCCTCAGAGTAGGGCTCAGAGTAGCCCTCAGAGTAGGGCTCAGAGGTAACTTAGTAACTGGAAAATTCGAAGACAGACTTGGCCTACCTTGGAACCTCTGCCATTTATCAGGAAGCAAGGCTCAGCTATACCAGCCCCATCTCCCACAGCCAGGCTGGATGCCAGTTGTCCCTTAGCCACTAGCTATATATTAATGAACAGATGATGAACATGGGCATTTGCCCCCCTACCCGAGTTGCTTATGGAGCAACCAGTAGACCTGCATTAAAAAGAAATGTTAGGGGCGCCTGGGTGATTCAGTTGGTTAGGTGTCCGACTCTTGATTTCAGCTAAGGTCATGATCTCCAGGTCCTGAGATCAAGCCCCTTGTTGGGCTCCACACTGGACACAGAGCCTGCTTAAGATTCTCTCTCCCCTTCTCCCCCTTCCCTTCCCTGACCCTGCTCACATGCACTCTCCCTATTAAAAAAAAAAATGGGGATCCCTGGGTGGCTCAGCAGTTTAGTGCCTGCCTTTGGTCCAGGGTGCGATCCTGGAGTCCCGGGATCGAGTCCCACATCAGGCTCCCGGCATGGAGCCTGCTTCTCCCTCCTCCTGTGTCTCTGCCTCTCTCTCTCTCTCTCTCTGTCTATCATAAATAAATAAATCTTAAAAAAAAAAGAAACGTTAAAGGAAGTTTTTCAGGAAGACAAACTCAGATTCACATGAAGGAATGAAGAGCTCTAAAAATAGAAAATATGTTGATAAATAATTCTAGAAATTGTTGCTTAATTTCTTTAAGAGATAACTTGAACACTTAGAGCAAGGTTAACATCAATGAATTGTGAGGTTTATAAAATATGTAGAATTAGGGATGCATGGACGGCTCAGTGGTTAAGCTCGGCTTTCAGCTCAGGGTGTGATCCTGGGGTTCAGGGATCAAGTCCCGCATCAGGATCCCTGAGGTGAGTCTGCTTCTTCCTCTGCCTATGTCTCTTCCTCTCTCTGTGTGTCTGTCATGAATAAATAAATAAAATCTTTAAAAAAAATAAAAAAATATGTAGAATTAAAATGTACAACAATAATATCACAAAGGACAAGGAATAAGTAAGTGAAAGTATGCTGGTACAAGTATTCTTCAGAAAGTGGTAAAATAATAATTCATAGTAGACTGATAAATGGAAGATACATATTGTAATCCCTAGAAAAACCACAAAAATAAAAATGCCAAGATATATCACTAAAAATGAAATAAAGGGGCAGCCTGGGTGGCTCAGTGGTTTAGTGCCACCTTCAGCCCAGGGCATGATCCTGGAGACCTGGGATCAAGTCCTCCGTCGGGCTCCCTGCAGGGAGCCTGCTTCTCCCTCTGCCTATCTCTGCCTCTCTGTGTGTGTGTGTCTCTCATGGGTAAATAAATAGAAATCTTTAAAAATAAAAAAAAATAAAAAGTAAATAAAGTAAATAAAATAGAATATTAAAAAATACTTAGGCCCCCAAAAGGCAGAAAAGACCAAAAAAAAAAAAAAAAAACCAATAGGACAAACAAATAACAAGATGATAGTATTAAACCCCATCTAATTACATTAAATCCAAATGTATAAACTCTTCAATGAAAAGGAAGAAACTAGGGGCGCCAGGGTGGCTCAGTCAGTTGAGTGACTGCCTTCAGCTCAGGTCATGATCCCAGAGTCCTGGGATCAAGCCCTGTTGAGAGGGAGCCTGCTTCTCCCTCTCCTCCCCACTATGCTATCTCAGTCGCTATCCCTGTTTCTCTCTCTCTCTCTCTCTCTCAAAATAAATAAATAAAATCTTTAAAAAAATAAAATAAATAAAAGGGATAAACTGTAACATTGGCTAAAAAAAGCAAGACCCAACTGCATCCTGTTAACAGAAGACACAACTGAAATATAAAGGCACAGGTAAGTTAAAAGTAAAATTATAGGAAAAAATACCATGCAAACAGCTGTTCTAAGAAAGATGGAGTGGCTTTAATAACATGAGACAAAGTAAACTTCAAGCCAAGTAGCATTAACAGAAATAGGAGAGAGAGTTCATGACAACAAGAGTCCATTTATCAAGAGAATATAACAATCCCAAATGGGCATGCACAAAGTAACAGAGCTTAAAAACAGAAGCAAAAACTCACAGAAACTAAAAGGAATAAGAAACAAATCCACGATCATAGTTCAAGATCTCAACATTCCATTAATGATAGAAAGAATGAAAACTTTTCAAAGATCCAGATCTGACCCACTCTGACAATGCTCTTGACTTAACTATTTAAAAACTCTTCTGTAGAGAACAAGATGGAGTCACTCATGTCAAGCAGTGGCCCGTGTCCAACAGTGACAAGAGCAGCTAAGGGCCTGGCAGACTGAGGCCAGCACCAGCCGATGTCACCCTCAGAACTGACAGCCAGCAGAAACAGAGGACGTCCATCTATGAAGGCCCAAGACTGATTAAATCCCTTTTAAAAGGGAGGATTTTTGCCACAAACTGTCAAACTCCTCAGATACGGACTCCCTTATGCCTGACCACTTCCAAAAAGGCAGATGCTGCCGAAGGTTCTGTATGATTGGTCGCTGAACAGAACAGAGATCCTTCACCCGCTGCTTGAACATGATAAGCAATAAGTGCTGGGAGCTAACCTGGACTGGACCAAGGCCGCATCTCGACCGTGCGCTCACAGACTGACTTCACGTTTGGTTTGTTAATGTCCTACCCCCCATTCTATCTCATTTGTTGTGTGGCTTGTCTTGTGCTTTGCTTTGTGTTACACGTAAGAAGCCAAGTTAATCACATGGTGAAATGTCATTGAGTTTGGAATCCCGAACCTCCTTTATGATCGTGTTCACCTTGCTTTATGACTGAATAAAGCTGACATTGTGGGAAGACACAACCCGTGTGTGCACTTTTCATAGAGTGCTCTTGACACTATACAGTAGCAGCAAAATGCACATTATTTTTAAGCATTCATGGGAGGTTTACCCAGACAACTATACTCTGGACAATAAAAACTCAATACATTTCAAAGGTCTGAAATCCTATATTCTAGGATCATGGTGAAATTAAATTAGAAATCAGGAATGGGGTGCCTGGATGGTGCAGTTGGTTAAGCATCCAGCTCTTGGTTTCAGCTCAGGTCATGATCTCAGGATCATGGGATCAAGCTCCATGTTGGGCTTTGCACACAGAGTCTGCTTGAGATTCTCTCTCCCCCTCCTTCTGCCCCTCCTGCTTGTGCCTTCTCTCTAAAATAAACAAATCTTTAAAATAAGTAAATCACGAACAAACAAGTATAGGAAAAACTCCAAATATTTCAAAATTTAGTAACATTTCTAAATAACTCATAGGTCAAAGCAGAAATCATAAAGGAAATTAGAAAAGATTACAACAAAGATAATGAAAACACATTGTATCAAAATTTGTAGTGAGCCAAAGTGTGCTTACAGAAAAAATTTATAGCTTTAAATACTTACATTAAAAATAACAAAGGTTTACAATAAAAGATCTGAACTAGGAATATAAAATCTAATTAAATCTAAAGTAAGTAGTAAGAAGAAAATAGTAAGAGCAGAAATCAGTGAAACAGAAAACAGTAGGGAAAAAAATCAATGAAACCAGAGTAGGGTCTTCAAAAACATCAATAAAATTGACAACCCCCTGCTTAGACTGGCTAGTAAGAAAAAGTTCAAATTACCAATATCAGGAGAAAAGAGAGAACATCACTGCAGATCCTACAGATATCAAAAGCAAAGTAAAGGAATACTTTGATGATGTAAAGCCAATAAATTTGACAACCTAGATGGAATGGACAGCAAAGAAATAAAATACCTATTAATAAGTTCAATGACATGTGCAAAGTCTTTCTATGAAATGTATGAAACACTGATGAGAGAAATTAAAGAAGACCCAACAAATGGAATAATGCCATATTTGTGCATTGGAGGACTCACTAGTGTGATGTCAACTCTTGCCAACTGACTTCTAGATTCAACACAAAACCAATAAAAATCCCAGAGGCTCTTCTGTAGAAATTCCCTAAGTTCACATGGAAAAGCAAAGACCTAGAAGTGCCCAAAAAATCCTGAAAAAGAACAAAGTTGGATCCCTATCACTTTCTGATTTCAAGACTTACTATAAAGCTTCAGAAATCAAGACAGTATGATACTGGACTACAGACAAACAAAGAGATTAATGGTCCAGAATAGAGTCCTGAAATAGATCCACATTTATACAATTTATTTTTTTTAACAAAGAGACCAAAGTAATTCAATAGGGAGAGAAAAGCCTTTTATTAAAATGGGGCTAGAACCACAGGAGATCCATCAGGAAAAAAATGAAATGAAATTTGACTCCATTTTATAATATAGAATCATTTCAGATAGATTATAGAGCCAAATGTAAAAGCTAAAATTATAAAGCTACCAGAGGAAGACATCAGAGAATGTCTTTATGGCCTTGGAGGTGCAATTACTAAGGAGAGGGAGAGCACTGATCATAAAGGGGAAAATGATAGATTAGACATAATCAAAATGTAAAACTGCTTATCAGAAGTTTTTAGATATATTAAAATATATTAAGTAAATAAATAGGCAAACCACAGACAGGGAGAAAATATTTACAATGTATATATTTGATAAGGAAAGAACTACAACTCAATTTAAAGAAAATAGTCAGCCAAATAAGATATGGGCAAAAGACTTGAATGGACACTTCACAAAGGAAGATATACAAATGGCCAAAAAAGGGACGCCTGAGTGGCTCAGTAGTTGAGCGTCTGCCTTCGGCTTAGGGCATGATCCCGGAGTCCTGGGATCGAGTCCCACATCAGGCTTCCTGCATGGAGCCTGCTTCTCCTCCCTCTGCCTATGTTTCTGCACACCGTGTCTCTCATGAATAAATAAAATCTTAAAAAAAATTAAAACAAATGGCCAAAAAAAAAAAAAAAACCCACATGAAAAAGTACCCACTGTCATTAGGTAAAATTACCAGTTAAAATTATAAATTAAAACAATAATGAAATATGACAATGAGTACCTACCACTGGTACTATACGTGAATATTTAAATTTGTCATAACTTAGCAAACTATATGATTAGAATCTACACATCTTACTGTTTATAAATTATGCCTCACTTTAAAAGAATTAAGAGAAAAATAGCAGTGAGGCACCAAAAGTTGACTAGAAGCTGCATAATTAAGGGGAGCCACCATCTGGTTGGAAGAACCCCTAAAATGTCAGTTTCCGTGAATTTTTTTTCTCTTGGCCCAGCCCATTTTCAAGAGAAGAACCCTCTTCATCTCCAGCCTGGGAGGCAGAAGCTTCAATGCCATTATTGTGGAAACCAAGCTGGAGAAGCGGACTGGGGTCCACTAGACTTTCATTTAATCTCCCTGTTTTTACTCTGCATCTCATCCCTCCTGGGGCTCCTGAGATCAAAGTCTCTGATCTGGTTCCAGCAGAAACTTTTACCACCTTTCTCCTGCGGCATGGGGTTAGGGCAGTTGTGTGACATGAGGGAGGAGGCCTGGGGGGGTTGACATGGCCCTGCATGGGATATCCTCCTGTCTCCCCCCACTACCCCACCTTCAGAGATGCCTGGGGCCTCCTGACCCTGAAGCTGTCAACACAACCTAGGTTGTTTCTCCTCGGCCTCCTCCTCTGCAAGCATCAGCTGTCAACTGCTGCTCTGCAAGGTCAGTTTCCACACATCCACTCTTGTTTGTTTCTCAAAAACTATTGACCCATCTTATGCTACTCTCTTTCCCATGCCCGTTCTCTTTGTCCCTGGGGACTTATAGGTTTGGTGTGTGTGTGTGTTTTTTTCCCCTCCATTACCAGTATTTCATTGTGGGAGGAAGCAGAGGGGAAAAAAAAGCATGTGTTTAATCCATTGTTTTCCCTGAAGCCACTTAACCTTCCTAAGCCTGTTTTTTTGTGCGTAAAACAGGGGTAATGATGCCTTCCTCCCAAGGTCATTATGAGAATTTCATTACAGACCTGGGCACACTGCCTAGCGCCTGATACACAATAAATATTGGTTGCTTGTCCCTCCTCTACCCATAATTACATCAGACACCAACAGTAGGCTGGCTCATGCCTTCCACCTTCAGCCCAGGCCTTGCCTCTTGCCACCTCCCGAGGGATCTTTCCTGCTGCCCACCATTCATTCCTTGCTCCTTCCCTGGCCCGATGCAGACCTGCCTGTTCTTGAGTACTGCTGTGTGTCCAAAACAGAGAGAAGCTCTGTCCTCTGTCCTCAAGGTGCTCTCATCCTGCGGAGCACCTTCTCCTTACCTATTAAGGGATCCTCAGAAGACATCTGCAAATGTATGACATCCAAATGAGGAAAACAATGCTTGTCTGCTCACATAGAGCACTTACTCTGTGTTACTTTACAAATGAGGAAACTAAGACTCAAGGAAGTTAACTAACTCACCTAGTAAGTGGTGGAATCAAGATGCAAGCCTAACTCCAGAGTCTGTGCTTACAACCACTGTACTATATACTGCTTAGTGGCCCCAGGACCCTTGGCTTGGCAGCCAGATGCAAAGAAATCTGAAGTGGCACAAACAGCCCTAGTGGCTCTGTAGTGGCTCGGGGTCCTTTGGAACAATACATGGCACCCAGAGATTCTTATAAATGGAGAGGGATATGGGGCCCAGGGTCCCAGAGGGTCCCAGGCAGGGATGGTTAGGATAATACTTAGGCATCTTTGGAAGCCCTACCCCAGTTCCCAAGGGGATATTCCAGAATGGCAGGAAATCCTTGTCCTTTCTTTACAAGTTGAGGCTCTAATAGTTTCCCTTTGACAAACCCCTACAGAATGTGTGTAAGCTCCTCATAGGGCATTTGACACAGCATGCGAGCCACTGTGGCAAATACCCCAGTTCAGTATTAAATATTCAGTATTAAGATTAAGAAAGGGAATTCAGTATTAATATGGCATTCAGTATTAAGGGTTCAGTGTTAAGTATTAAGTATTCAGTATTAAGAAATTCAGTATTGGATAGTGTTCGGTATTAAGAAAGGGAAGAACACAAGTCTTAGGGAGCACTTACTACACAGTGCCTGGCTCCTTGCAGCCACTGCCTCATTCAAATTTCGCAAGAGCCCTGCAAGGTGGGATTACTATCCTCAATTCACAGACGAGGACACCTAGGCTCAGGAAAAGTGACTTGTCTGATGTCACCTAGTCAGTGACAAATATTCAGGTGACTGAGCTGGGGGGGCCTCCCCCCTCCCCCCAGGACTCTGGACTGTCCATGTTCTCAATACAGCTTCAGGACCTGAACTGAACTTTAAAAGGCCAAGAACAGAGGAAGAGGATTCCGGTGCTGCCCTGCTCAGACTCAGCCAACAAACAACCAGTCGCAGCTTACGGACAAGAAAACGGATGCCCAGGTGGCCGTGTAACTTGTCACAGGTTACCCAGCCCATTAGAAATCTTCACATTCTATCCATCCCTTTGTTAACCTGGGGATTGAAAAGGGAATACCACTCTGGCTTTTTTATCTGAGTTAAGCTAATTCTTAATGGTGGATAATGTTCTAGAACCCTGCTATTCAAATTGTAGTGGCCAGACCAGCAGTATTGGGATCTCCTGGGAGCTTGCTAGAAATGCAGAGTTACAGGTCCCCCCTGCCCAGGCCTCCTGAATCAGGCTCAAATCCCTGATGGTGCATGCGCATGCACATTAATGTTTGAGGAGTATAGTTTGAGACCACAAAGCACTGTCATGAGAGCACTCTCACTGAATCCTTCATTCCCGAGCCCCTCTGGGAGGGAGTCAGCAGCCCTCATTGTACAGATGAAAACATGTTCAGGGAAGTCACAGGATGGGTCACTGGCCCAGCTCTCAGTTCCACCTGGCCTCTGTGGCCTTGTCATCACAGGTGGCAGTGAGCAACCCTCAGTTCCTGACCCCAGAGGCAATGGCTCTCCCTGTCCTCAGAGAGGCAGGCTTGTACACACAAGGAGAGTGACGCAAGGGGCCTTCAATGACAGACATTCCTCATAAGCTCCTCTGGGGCCTATGTGGCAGCAAGTATCGTCCACACCCTGCCACTTAAGTGGTGGCAAGGATCCTGTGGCAAGGATCCTCAAAAGGAGGCTTTTGAGACCTCACAGGGGTCTCTTGTGGATGCCTTTGCCTGGGAAGGGGTGGCTCCTAGCCCACAATATGACCTCTGTATGGGGGACCAGACCCCCGGCCTCACAGAGCTGGCATGCTCTGGCCAAAGGGCAGGATCCGGAGTAAGCAAAGTTGGGTTTGAGTCACGGCTCCTGGACCAACCACTTCTCTCCACCCTGCCCTTCGCCTCAGTTTCTTCATCTGCAAAAGGAGAGTAATGATCCTTCCTTCCTTCCTCCCAAAGAGGCTCTGAGATTGAAGGAGGTGATAAAAGCAAGTTGTCTTATAAATAGTAAAGCCGGAACTGACTATTCCCTCGTCTTACCAGCTTGATCCCCCCACCCCCTCACTTCCCTTGACTGCCAGGCCTGGCCAGAACTCCCAGCTGACCACCAAGCTCTGCCCCAGCTGAAGGACAACCCTGGGCTGCCAAGTCATTGAATCAGGCAGCGAACTTCTTGGCCCACACCTGAAGTGAGACCAGAATCAGGAACAAGCACTGGTGAAGAAGGATGCCAGCCCCGCAGCCCACGAGGCACGCCCACAAAACTCAGCTTGTGTGGTGTCTCAGACACCTGGGTGGGAGACTATTTCCACTGGGTGGGGCCTTTCTTTTTGGAGTATTACAGGGGCACCAGCCCTCCACCTGAGGGCTCTGGTCAGGCCTTCGTAGAGAAAGGGGCAGAGGGGTGAAACATGGCTTTTCTCTCATGGGCTTCAACCCACTCCTCTGGAGCGTGCCACACACCCCATTCAGTGCTTCCACTTCAGCAATGCCTGTACTCCTCATGACAACATGCTGAAGTGGTAGGCGTTATTATCATTCCCACTGTACAGATGAAAAACAGAGCCTCAGACAGGCTAGGCCTTTTCATCATCCAAGGTCACACCACAGCAAGAAGCAGAGCCAAGAAGGATCCATTCCAGGCTGGGTCCCCACACCACTGTTCTTTCTCAGATTCTGTGCTGGCCCTTACATGATCACACAGCCATCCCTCCTGCGTGGCCAAGTGAGGAATTCCTTGCCCCTCCCTCTGTCTCGTGGCCCCTGGCTCTGCCAGCCTCCTGGAGAGGGGGACCAGGCAATATGGATACTCACCCCTGGGGACAGGCACAGCCCGAGAGACAGGGGCCATGAGCTGGCACGCTCAGGTTCAGCAGCTGCTGCTCACATGTCCTCTCTCTGCTCAGGCTGGGGTCGGCGTGCAGGTCACTGCAGTTCACGAAGACCTGGCCCGCCGGGCAGCTGATGGCTGGAAGAGAAGACGGTGGCTGCTGGGAGGAGCCTGGATGCTCAGCAGGATGTTTGAGACACCAGGCCCTAGTGTCAGGTGAGGGGAGGGGAGCTCCTGGGTGGCAGGGGTGGCCAGGGAGACCTAGCGACCCAACAGCTGGACGGTGCAGGGAGAGATGGGGCGATGATGCTTTCAGAGGCATTCCTTGGGTTCCCAGATGCACATCATAGAGGGAGGGAGGGCTGTGTGCTGACACACAGGACAAGCACCACACTACCAGTACCAAGGGTATCACGTCCTCTCCACCAGATACTGCTCCAGGCACTTCACATGCGTTATCATACTGGATCCTGCAACAACTCTGTGAGGTATTAGCATCCCCCATTTCCCATACAATGGAAAGAAGGGACTTCTGCTTTCAAAGCCATAATAAGGCGAGAGAAGTACCTCCAAAGAGACCAGGAGATGAGCCAGAAAGAGGATTGTGATGCAGCATGGCCAGAGGACTTTTAACAACAGGAAAGTCAATTTCCCATGACCTATGTTTCTGTGATATAAACCCCCCCCTCTCTCTGAGCCTTCAATCAAGTCAGCTGTGCATGCTTACACCTCGTGTAAGTGATCTTTTTTAGGGAAATCAATAAAAAGGAGGTGAGTTTCAAGCCCAGCTTGGGATGGCGCAGAGAGAAACGAATAGGCACAGGAGATGAGGTAAAAGTCCCAAAGAGGAAGCAGTCTGAAGCCAAAAGCAACAAAAAGAAAACACAGAATTCCAGGCCATATATGCAAAAGAGGAAGCGAAGGCTCAGAGAGGTGAAGTGAGTTACCCAGGGCTGAACAGCCTGCAAGCACTAGGCAAGATTTGAACCCAGGGCTGCCAGACTCTGGAAGCCCTGTTCTTTGCCACCTGCCATATGAGTATTCTCTGACCCCTCTGTGCCAATCCCCATCCTCACTGCTCCCTGCCCTCCTGCTCCAGTGCCCTCTCTACCATCTCCACCTCCTTCACAGGCTGCCCCACCACCATGCTACCTTACCCCCACCTCTATTGTCTGGGACGGTCTCAAAGGCCCAGGCTGTCCTCCCCAGCTCTGTGCCCCCAAGTCTACCACATGGCTGGGCACAGAGTCAGCCTTAGCAGATGAGTGACAGCTCAGATCGGGAAACCCAGGCCCCATGGGAGGTCGAGGGACTGTCCAAACAGCCCCGCTGGCTGCCCCTGATGAAGACAGAGTCTCAGCCTCTCCTTCTTGAGAAGCAGGAGGGACAGCCGCTAGCGTGGGGCTGAGGTTGGGCCAGGATTTCTGGATGCCGCCCTCCAAACTGGAGCCTCTCCCAAGGCGGCAAGGAATACAGGAGGCTCAGTGTGAGGCAAGACGTGGCTGGGCTCTCTCCGTCCTGGTCTATCTTCAAGCTCCCCACTCTCCTCTCCATAACCCCACTACTGTGGAGGAGCCCCCAGGAGAACCCGTCCCCTTCCACCTTACCTGGGGCTCTGCTATCGCAGCTCATGACTCCATCTTTACAGTGGCTGCAGAGAGAGGGGGAGTGGGGGCGCACTGGGATTAGCTGACTCAGTCACTGCAGAGCCACAGACTGTAAGCTGCTGTGCTCGGGCCCCTGCAGGGCTCAGACATGTATCCCCTCTCTGTCCCTGGCCCACTGCACAGAGGCGGAGGGTGAGCACTGCTTTGTGGAAAGATCTGCTCGGCTGTATTTTCTTCAGTCAGCAACTTCCATTTAAAGAGAGGACACTGACGCTGCTATCTAGGGAGCTCACCAGTGGCCCAGAGATGGGATGTCGCTGTCTCCAGGGGGATAGTCCATTCCTTGAAAGTGGCAGGAGCACTGGTTCCTGTAAAACCCAGGACCAGAGAAAAGTGAGCCGACTCAGGAGCCAGGTTAGGGACTGCCGAGGATGGGGACCCCAGCCCTCAGCAGCCAGGGGTATAAGGGCACAGAGATGAGAAATGGCATCTGCTGTGACAGGTGACACATCTCCAGGGAGTGGGGAAGCCAGACTGGCACCAGGAACCGAGGTCAGGGCCATCCAGCGAGCCAGAACAAAGATAGCCTCTCTGGTCTCTGTCCACCCGAAGCCAACCTCCCTGGGGCCAGGGAAAAGAGAGGTGACAAGAACAGGGCCACGCTTCCTGAGCCCGGGCTGGTGAGAGGGACAGATGCAGGAAGGGTATTCTCCTCCTGCTCATTCACACCCAGCATTTGTTCTGATCGCTCAGTGCCCACACCATACCGATTGTTAAACATTCTGAACACCAGGCTAGGCCCTCCAAATATGTCATCTCATCTATTCCTCACAGGGTCCCTTATGCTCTCTTTTGGCTCCTCTTTGTAGGTCAGCTGAGGCCAAAGACAGTATCCTCCTCACACATCTTCCATGGCCCCTGCCAGTCCTGGCAAAGGACAGGCCTTGGAGCAAACCAACTGAAGGCTGGAAGGGATGTCTGAACTCATCCAACCCCTGTGCTTCTCAGCCACCTTCTCCCTCTCCAACCCCTCCCCCCATATAAACCTCAGAGGCCCTTTTGTTGGCAATACTCAACCGCCAGGGGTGGGGATCTCAAAAGAGGATCCTATAGTTTGGAAAGGTCTCTGAGTGATTGCGATATACCCCCTACAGGAGCCCCTCTCCAGCCCCCACCTCTCAGTGGAATGTGACACCATTCTAGAGGAGAAGCAGGCCAAGAGGGGACCAAGGGCTTTGCCAGTCAGCCCTGGGATCCTGTGAGGTCACCACCTCCCACCCCTGCCTCCAATCACACTAAGGACACGCCTCAACCAGCCTCAGAGCTAGCTGTTCCCTTGGCCTAGAGCACTCTTCCCTCACTTCACCCCATCTTTGCTCACGTCACCTCAGCAGAAAGGCCTTCCTCCTGTACTCACCCCATGCGACACAACAGTAACCCCTCCCACCTGTTTGTAGCTTGTTACCACCAGACCCTTTAAGTGTCTGTTTTTTTATTAATCTGTCCTGGCACAAGAATGTGAGCTCCATGAGGGCAGGATTCTGTTTTGTCTGCTGCTGAATTTCCAGGGTCTAGAATTGTCTAGAACATACGAGGTGGTCAATAAATATTTGTGAAAGGAAAGAGGAGATGAAGGGAGAGAGGCTGTTTCTGTGGGCTTGTTATTCTGTCTCATGGGGCAGCCAGGCTGGAGTGGTCTAAAGAGCTGGGGCTGAGGAAAAAGGCCTGGAGGGAGGGGTCCAAGGGAGAAAACCCACCCACCCAGCCACCCAACAAGCTCTGCCCTATGACTATGAGATGAAGCAGGGACATGAGAAATGCAGTCAGCCTCCCCAGCCTCAGATGCCCTCCTCAGCTTCCCCCCTCCCACTCCCTGACAGAGGTCAAGCTAGCCCACTCACCTAGGAACACAGAGGTCAGCCTGGGTATCCAGATAGGTGTCCGGCGGGCAGGTACAGCCTTCTACACACTCATCCCCACTGAGGTCACTGCTGCCACCAGCCCCACAGGTCACAGGGCCGGCCAGGTCCTGGCAGGTTTGTCCACACAGGGCCACACAGGGGCTATACTCCTTGGTGGCCTCACAGGACAGTGCTGTAGTGGGAAATGAAACCGTGTGCTTTGTCTCCCTCCTCCCCACAATTGTGTGGGGGTGGGGTCATCATCCTGATGAGAACTGAGAACCAGAGAAGAACTTTGTTCAAGGTCACAGAGCGGATCAAGGTCAGACATGGGATTTGAACCCAGGTCTGACTGCAGAGTCCCACTTCCTCCCACTACAATGGCACAGTGGCAGGGCTGGGTCCCCTTCTAGAGCTCAGCCTGGACCCTGCCATTGGTATTTCTTTTTCTCCGCAGGGTGTTCCTCTTAGGTAGTGATACTTGGGGAGGGCAGAGGTCACCACTCACTGACAGTCCTACACCCATCCATCACCTACACATAGACACAGGCACAGGCACAGGTGGGTATTCCACACACTTCTGTCCCTCTCACTTCCACAACTATAACACACGTGGGCTGTGAAGATCAATGTGGCCCATTTAGCAGCCTCTTAGGGCCCTCTGTCCAAAGATTCAAGGCTACTCTCCTCATCTGGCCAGCATCCCACTCCCTCAGGGTCTCCTGTACCTGCCAGAGCCAGACTGTCAAGCTGTTGTTCTCACCCAGTCTACACATCAGTCTCCATTTAAAAATGTTGATGCCGACCCCCATTGCCAGATATGTTCTTTTCATCGATACTGAACGTAGCACAGATATGTGCATTTTTCTTTAAAAGCTCCTATGGTGAGTCCAATGTGCAGCCAGGGTTACAAACCACTGGTCCTGTCTAGTCGCCTCTGGAGAAACTCTGGTTCAGAGAGTGGCAGGGCCTTGCCAGGGGCACACAGCAGTTACCTGCAGGGCTGGCACAGACCTCAGATCTCTTGGCTCCCAAGACAGACTCTTTTCATTTCTTCAACAAACATGTGCTAAGAGCTCACTGTGAGTGGGGCTTGTGCTAGGGCTGGGGGCACAGAGACAACTGAGACATGGGGAGGACTGTGGCCCAGGTGTGGGAGGGTGAGCAAGGGCCAGCTCATGCCCATTGAGGCATATGTGCACTGAGGGCAATGGGAGCCAGTGATCTCGAGAAGGCTCGCTCGGGCTGCAGGGAGGCCTACTGGGAAGCCCCAGCCCCGGGTGGTGGCAGTGGAGGTGGTGACAAGTGGGTGGATTTCAATCTCCAATTGACAGGCCTGGCAGGACTTGGAGATGGGCTGGAGGTGAGGGTAACAGAGAAGCAGCCAGTGTCACATGTCCTGAGTGGCAGGCCTGGGTGGCCAAGGGGATGGACAGCATGGAAGAGGGGTGGGGTGGGGGGTGGCAGGTGGCAGAGGGGCAGGTGAACACATGGGTCTGGAGCTCAGGCTCCTCGGGCCACCCTCCTGTGGGGGCACCTGTGTGGGGCACTCACCACAGGCAGGCACGTGGGCACGGAAGTCAACGGGGAGCCCATGGCGCCGGCACAGGTGAGCATAGTGGGCCAGTGTGGCACACAGGCAGGGCTGCCCGCAGCGGCAGGCATCCTGGCGGCACTGCTCAAAGTAGGGCACGGGGCTCAGGTACGCGGAGCAGGGCGCAAACAGCTCCCCGGTGAGCACACTGCAGGACTGCACTGCAAAGGAGGCTGGATGGGAAGAGCAGGGGTGGGGAGCAGGGAGCTGGTCTGCCTGGTGCCCCGGGCCCCAGCCTCTTCCTGGGGCCTCTCCTACCTCTCCGCGCCCCACCTCACAGTCAGGGTGGTTGGCATGAGAAGGTGGATGGGAGGGTGTGTGTGTGTATAGTAGGCCAGGGCATGGGGGTAAATGACTAAAGGAGGGCGAGGGCGAGGCCGAGGGCGAGTGTGTGTATGTGTGTGTGTAGCACATTCATGCAACATGGTCCACCTTGCACGGGATATGAATCCACATGCTGGGAGGAGTGAACAAAACTCCTGCTTACGCTGTGGTCCAGAGACTGCACAACTTACAGGGCGAAGGGGAAGGGGAAGGCCTCAGAGGGAGAGAAAGGTGGGAAGGCAGATGGGCATTGAAGGAGGCGTGGGCAGGGCAACTGCAATTTTAAACAAGGTCAGGAAGGCATGTCTGTGGCGACAGGAAGTGTGAACTACAAGTTGAAGAGGTGAGGGAGTATGGCCGGTGTTTAGTGAGGGAAGAGCATTCCAGGTGGAGGGAAGGGCAAGTCTAAAGGCCTGGAGCAGAGAGCAGACCTGGCTGTGGAGGAGGAACAGCAAGAGGCGGGTGGCTGCAGCAGCGTGGGGGGCCCGGGGGACAGGCAGAGTGCAGGGCCTAGTGGGGCCACCGTGAGGGCTTAGGCTTTCACCCTGAGATGGGAGAGCCAGCACCCATCCGCGTCTATGCAGCAGCGGTAGGGCCTGAAGCTCCCATGTGCCCAGCCCTTACTGGGAGGGAACAAAAGTCCCCTCTCTGCAGCTCCCCCACCTGCCCTTATCACTTCTGCCCCCCCTGCCCAGCCTCCTCAGGCCCAGAGTTCCCATCTCACTCCTCTCCAGTCCCCCCCACTCCCTACTCACCTGCTTGCAAGTGCACATCACAGGGGTCCAGCGGGGAGCCGGAGACCAGTGGGGAGCAGGCAGACAGTGTTTTCCAGGAGTTGCCAAAGAGCTGTGGGGTGCTCTCGGGCACACCCACCGGGGACCTGCAGTCACGGCATAGCCACACTCACACACGTGCCATGTGTACTCAGGTGGACGTAGAGCATACGCCCAAATAAGTGTCTACTCACATATACACACACAGACCAAGCATGAGCCCACACACTCAGAGACACGCATGCCACACAGACCTACAAACACCACTCACACGCACCCTCACCACACACACAGACATATGCAGAGCATATGCCAGACATGCAGACAGCCAAGGGAGTCTACACCGTCACATACAAACACAGACGATTATGGATGTATACACATGCGCACACACGTCACATTTAACAGGCTATCTAACAGGCTCCAAAGGGGCTCAAACGTGGCTGGGGGCCACCTCCTACCCTATGTTCACCACCTACTCCCAGCTCTTCATGTCGGACAGAAACAGGGACGCCGTGAACCAAACTTCCCCGGATTAAACCTTCCTCTTTCCTTCTCCATGAGCAGCTCCTGCAAGTTCCTTTGCCTAACCTTCCCCTCTAGCCAGGAAATAGTCATGCGAGTGGTAATAAAGGAAGGAAAGGGGGAAAGCATGCCTCCTGGACATCACCAGTCTCCAAGACGGCAGGCCGCAGAGACCCTAAGGCGCAGGGCTGGGACAGGTGCTGCCGCGCTCAGCACGCTACCCTTGCGCTCCTGAGCAGTGCGAGCACAGCAACTTCTCTGCCCAGAGCTCCCATTGGGGAGAGCTGCAAGTCGCCCACCCACTAAGCAAGGGGCTGTCTCCACCAGGCTGGCCAGTTGCCCTCATGTCCACCCCGCCAAGCAAGACAGAGTAGAATGCTACTTTTTTTTTTTTTTTAATGTGCATGCATTTAAAAGCTCTTCGTTTCTTCTTATTCTTGTTTTTCCGAAAGAATCTGAAGAATGTCCTCTCTGGCTGAAGAAAGCCTCTCCTTTTTACTTCTGCATCACCTAATGCATGTAACTTGAAAAAGCAGCCAGAACCTCTAACCTTCAAGGTCAACCCTTGATTCCCCTTTCTGGAAAGTCTGACTCTCGTCCCCTCCCAAGTCCCTAAACCGTATCCACACCCAGACAGGCTTTCTCTCGATTCTCGGTCAGGCCTCGGGAAACAGCCTTCCCCTGAAGGTGGGGAGGCTCACATGGTGCAACCCTCATGCACCAGGCAGGAAAGATCTATGGCTTAGACCGGCCCACTGAGCAGGGAGCCCGATACGGAGCTGGATCCCAGGACCCTGAGATCACGCCCGGAGCTGAAGGCGGACGCTTAACTGACTGAGCCACCCAGGCGCCCTAAATATCAATAACCTGAGGTAAAGAAATCACCGTAATAACAAATTCATAGACGATCTGTGTGTGCCTGTTGCTCTCTGGGCTACTCACAAGATCCCCGGAAACATCTGAACTACAAACCGGGAACATCTGTCAGATTCCCTCAAGCTGCCCTCACTCTCTGTGAAGATGCTTAAAGTCTGACATCCAGAAATCTTCCCAACTGGCTGTCCTTAGAACTCAGGCACGGGCTTAACATTTAATCCAATTCATAACCATCGGTGTTCTTTCATTTCCATAGAAATGTCTTTTATTTAATACCTGATTACTTGAACCATAAGCCTAGCTGTGAGAATACACCTGCAACCACTGTTTCCTGAAATGGGTTTAATTCAACCGATCTGAGACTGAATCAATGAGTGAAACCACCTACCACCCCAACTTTTTTTTTTTGGGGGGGGGGAGTATAGAAAGCAGGAGTTTGGGCATCAATGGCTCACTGGAGGCCTACGCTCAGCTCATCTAAAGGTGTTCCCAGGGCAGCCCGGGTGGCCCAGCGGTTTAGCGCCGCCGTGGCCCAGGGCGTGACCTTGGAGACCCGGGATCGAGGCCCGCGTCGGGCTCCCTGCGTGGAGCCTGCTTCTCCCTCTGCCTGTGTCTCTCATGAATAAATACATAAAATCTTAAAAAAAAAAAAAAAAAAAAAAGGTGTGTTCCCAGTCAATTAAAACAAGGAAACGCGTGAACCAAATCCAATCCAGCCGAGGCCTACCAACTTCAGGACCTCACTGTAGCACCGCCCTTCTCACGGCACGAGCCGTAGATCTCTCGCACTAGGATCGCAGCGCTCACTCATTAAAACCAGGATCCTCGGGCCCCAACCCAGGAGACCCCAGAGACGTAGAGGCGAGGAGTCGGCATCTCCACGGGCTCCTCGGGCGAGTCCTCCGCACCGGGGAGACCCTGAGGCACCGCCTCGGAGAAACACGCTTCAGTGTAAAGGCCGAGGCATAAGTGATCAACGGCGCATGCGTGGCCCCGTCACGGAGGCCGCTCAAGGGGGAGCGCCTCGCTGGGCCTTCAGGGGCCCACCCCCCCCGCCTTCTGCTTCCGGGGCAGGGGCACGTACAGGAAGTCGTCCTGCGTGTTGCCGTTGAAGGTGCCGCAGAGGCCCACGGTGTCGTCCGCCCATCGCTGGTCCACCTGCAGGTAGAGCCGCAGCCCTTGGCGGTCGTAGAGCACCCGCACGCCCACGTTGGTCCTCACCCGCAGGGACGTGGACGACAGCCTCCGGATCTCAAAGGCGTCTGGGCAACAGAACCGCGGTAGGGAGGTGGGAAGTTGTGCCCACGTGCGCCCCCCCCCCCCCACGCTGCCCGCAGGGCCTCGCCGACCCCTGACCCCTGACCCCGTGCCCCGCCAGCCTGGTCCACACCCGCCGAAGCCCTCCCAACGGAGCGGTTGGCTTGGGGCGCCTTGAGGAAATCCTGTTGCCAGGGCAACCCCGGCTGAGAATTTTTCTCTCTCTTTTTTTTTTTTAAGTATGAAATGCCAATTAAAAGTTTTTCCTCCATAAGAAACTGATAATAACTTCCTTCTGTAGCAAAGGAGAATTCTGTTAACTACCCTTTTTTTGTTTTGTTTCGTTTTCCACAATGGCCACCAGGAAGCTCACGATGTGGTTTTAGATTCAATTGTAGCTATTTCCAATTTTTTTTTTCAATTTTTTAATTGTAGTGAATTTTTCACCTTTTGTGGCTTGCATTTATTTGGTCTCTTTACACCCCCCCCTCCCCCTGCATCCCCACTCTTCTCGTTCTTGAACCCTTATTCTTTTTTTCTTTTCTTTTTTTTGGGGGGGGGGGCTTTATAATTTTCTCTGGTGCTATTTTATTTCTTAACAGTTTTGTCATTTTTGTTAGATGTGCTTCCTACAAGCTACCACAGATCCCTTGTGGATTCAGACAGGATAGTAAGTAAATAAGAAACAAATAGCAGGGCCTGGGTGGCTCAGTTAAGCGGTTCACCTTCAGCTCAGGTAATGATCTCGGGGTCCTGGGATCTAGCCCTGTGTAGGGCCCCCTGCTCAGCGGGGAGTCTGCCTCTCCCTCTCCCTCCCCCTCTCCCTCCCCCCCCCCATACTCTCTCTTCTCTCAAACAAAATCTTTAAAAATAATAAAATAGGGATGGAAAACAGCCCCATTCATATCCTTATGTTAGGAGAAGCCATCATACTGCTGTAAAGCCTATTGTCATGTTGGGATGGGACAAAGACCATCTGACGAGTCCCGAGTCCACATTCCTGGGACCAAGGTACCCCTCTGGCCTGATCCACCCAGTATTAGAGAACGTGAGCTCTTGCCCATGTGGCAGTGCCTTTGGCCAGGGGCAGTGCTTAGAAGAAGAGGCCTGGGCAGCCAACTCCCAGCTAGCTCTCGTCCATCAAAGCCGTACCATCTGTGTAGGGTGGGGTGACCTTGTACTGGTCAAACAGAAGGACATCCCCCGCTTGGGTCAGGGTCACCTGCCTCCGAGGGTCCTGATGCAGGATCACTGACACTGACTGGACACAGACTCCATCTTGGTTCTGGAGAAAGAGAAAGTCAGATGGGGCACAGTTAGTCTGTCTGTCCTACTGGTCCCCACAGAGTCCCCAGGAGCAGGGATTCTAGTGCAGCTTGAGGCCAGGAGCAGGCTGAGACAGAGCCCGCAAAGGACATTAGGAGTCCTCTAACCAAATGCCCTCGTCTGGGAATGGGAAGGCAGAAGCTCAGATTGGAGAAGGTTAGTGGCAGAGCTGGGATAATGCAAATAAAGAGAGAGCCAACTCTTAGGCTATTCATGACACAGAGCAGAGCTAGACCCCCTGGATGGCCCAGAGTCTAGCCTCAAAAACACTGGCCTCCCCACTCAAGTACAATATAAGACTTCAATTTCATCCCTGTATAGGTATTTATATAGCACTTTCCTGCAAAGTACTGAGCTCCACTCATAGGCAGGCAAGAAATGAACAAATACTATCTGGGCCTCAGGTTCTCATCTCTAAAATGGGTAGTATGCATCAGGCCCATTCATACTTCCTCCCATGAGAAGACATCAACACAACCATACAGTGATGGAGTGATATACTCATGGGGAGTACATATATGTGTGGGACACAGACATTTAAACAATCACAAAATCAGCTTTTAAATTATTATTGGGATGAGTGCTGCAAAAAGGTGTAGGGTGGGGTGACTAGGAAACCATGTAGTGAAGGAACAAGACTAGTCTGCAGAGGTAGGAAAGGCCATTCTCAGGAAAGATAATGGTAATGTAAAAATCATAACAAAACTTTTAATAATGTTAGATTTATTATGATAACAGTTACTTTTAATATGAAGTTACTACGTTCAGGTGCTGTTCTAATCTTTTTACACTTATTTACTCACTTAATTCTCATAGCAATCATATTTAGTAAGTCTTACTAATAACCCTATTATGCAGATCAGAAGGCTAACACCCAGGAAAATGTGACCGTTGAGCTGAGATCTGAAGGGTCCATAGAAGGTAGCTGGGAGAAGAGAGAAGGCAAGGAGGGGGACATCCAGGTATAAAGAACAGCTTGTACAAAATTCCCTGACACAGGAAGGCATTTAATGCATCCAAGCACATAAAAGAAGATCAGAGGGCCAGAGGCCACTGAGCAAAGTGGTTTAAGATAACGTTCAAGAGGTAGGCAGGGCAGGGGCACCTGGGTGGCTCAGTGGTGGAGCGCCTGCCTTTGGCTCAGGCTGTGATCCCAGGGTTCTGGGATCAAGTCCCACATTAGGCTCCCTGCAAGGAGCCTGCTTCTCCCTCTGCCTGTGTCTCTGCCTCTCTCTGTGTGTCTCTCATGAATGAATAAACCAAATCTTAAAGAAAAAAAAAAAAAAAAAGATAGGCAGGGGCCAGCTTAGGCAGAGCTTTGTAAAATTTTTGGACTTTATCCTCAGTCCAAAGACAGCCAGAGAAAGTATAATCTGAAAGTGATATAATCAAACAGCAGAATGAGGCAAGGATTAGAGCTTGAAACTTTTCAGAAAGGCTTTGTGCAACAAGCTATGACCTTTCTTCTAAGCTCATTCCCAAGGAGACATAAAAATCCCTGAAACAGCTCAAAACCATTGTATCTGAAACATTACCTTGTTTGCCAGACCCACTCATCCCCTGTCCCCCTCTGTACCTGTCATTGGTGCAGGAAGAAAGACTGCAATGCTTTAGTCAAAGTCTTAGGCTCAGGCCTTGATGTCACTGAAAGCTGAGACCTTAAAGATCTCATTGAACTTATCCACACTTCAGTTCTCTCCTTCAGGAATAGAGAAATACCACAATAGTTGGTCTTGCCTCGTTTGATACAGGTAAGAAAACGTGCCTGGAATACTTTGGAGGTTGTATTTGTCAAAGCCCAGAGAACATTACAGCATAAAGAGTGAACCCTAATGTGTACATTTTTTTTAAATCAGGTAGGAGTTCAAAGGATCCCAGAATGGAATGTAGACTATGACAAAAGAATCTAACTGTATTACAAATATATCAAACAACCTCACTGAAAGAGGGGTGCAGGGAAAGGTGTTGACTTAAGTAACTTTGGAAATAAGTGGAGTTTGTAAGACTAAAGGCAAATGGAACTGTGTATAAGTACTGCACTCTAGTTGATAAAGTTCTTTCCCATGGATATGGGTTAATAATTCCGATACTTCTATACATGTATACTGGAATTGAACAATTAGATAAATGGATGATGGATGTGGAAGCCAGATTTCTCACAGTCAGCGTGGGCATTTATAGATAAGCAAGGGGGGAGGCTACAATGACCCACATGGTAATAGATTAGAGTTGGCACATCAATATGAACTTTAGCGCATAAAGATATACAGAGCTATTGATAGATTATCTATAGATACGTATATATACATTGGTTATATGAGGATATTCATAAGTTATACATATTATTTCCTTTATCTGTAGGCTAAGAGGGTCTAAAAGAAGTGATACCCCAGTAGCAATGGTGCACACCTAGTACCCCAGATATTGCTGTCTAATACCGTTCTCCAATAAAAAGAGCCCAGAGCATCTGATAGTATTTTTTCTGAAATGGCTGACTCTAGGAATGCAACAGGAAATATACAGCAAGAGCCTGGTGCATCTTGTAGGACCATAAAGTAAGGCGGTATACACATTGACACACACACACTCAGACACACACACACACTGATGGGGCTATGTCAAAGAGACTCCAGAGCCAACTGTAAGACTGCCCAATGGTCAAGTTAGAAAAAGTCTTGAGTAACAAAATAAAAAAGTATTGGATTCTTACCCAAAATATAAAATAAATATCCCTGGATCCATGCTGACATACATAAATGACTGAAAGAAAATATGTGAGGGGGAAAGAAGACAAGTCTCCTGTGCAGAAAAATTCCAAATAATGTATGTAGAATCTCTGCCTTCAAGCAGAGGGAGCATAACTTTCCATTCGCCAAGTATGGGCAGAGCATAGAGACTTCCTTCCAAAGAGAACAGTATGGCAAGGGGAGAAAAGAAGGCTAACTCTACATGGAGAATGTGACAAACACTACCTCAGCCCGATGACCAAGGTCAACCTCAACAGTGATAAACCATGTTGGTATATGTACCCTTGATAAGATGTGATGAAAATAGCAATTTACCTCTTATCTTCCTCCCAAAATTCATAAAACCACTCTAACCATGAGAAAAACATCACACAAATTCCAGTAGAGGGGCATTCTACAAAATATCTGACCAGCACTCCTCAGAACTTTCAAGATCATCATAAAGTCTTAGAAACTGTAACAAGGGGGTTCCTGGGTGGCTCAGCTGGTTAAGTATCTGACTCTTGATTTCAGCTCAGGTCATGATCTCTGGGTGGTGAGATCAAGCCCCGAGTGAGGCTCCACACTGGGCATGGAGCCTGCTTACGATTCTCTCTTCTCCCTCTCTCAAAAAACCAAAACCAACAAAAAACCACATACACACTAAAGAAAAGAAGAAAGAAACTGCAACAGCCAGAAGAGCCTAGGAGACATGATGACTAAATGCAATGTGGTATGTTGGAATGGAGAAAAAAAGATATTAGGCTAAAAAAAAAATAAGGAAATATGAGTAAAGTGCAGATTTTAGTTAATGTACCAACATTGGTTCATTATGTGTAACAAATGTACCATACTAATGTATAATGTTAATGATAGTACAAATTAGGTGTGGGATTTCTGGGAACTCTATGTACTATCTTTGCATTTTTTCTATAAAATCTAAAACTACTATTAGAAAGGTCTACTTGAAAAATATTTCAAAGGCTGTAAACACTGCCCAGATATTGGGGTAGGTGTATAAAGAGGCTGTGACAAGCTTTCCGGACTTCCAGCCTTGGGTCTGGCTCAGCTCCCCCTCCCGCTGGCTGGGGGTTATCAGGAACACCCCAAGCCTCTATAGGCTTGTCTTATCATATTTTAAGTGGAGAGAATAATAATGATTACTACATGGGGTATTTTGAGCCTTAAACTAGAGGTCCCATGCAAAAGTGATTAGTCAAAGTAAAAAGTACTGTGCAAATACTTTATCATCATCATCCTTTTTATTAACATCTTCACCCTACCCCCTTGTGTTCACCCAGGACTGAAGTCATGGCTTCATCTTTGACTCTTCCTTCTTCTCTCCCACACACCCTGCCCACTTTACCAGCCAGTTGCCAAGTCCTTCTGCATCGGCCTTAATGTTTTCTAGAACATTCCAACCTCATTGCTTTCTTTCATATGATCTAATCCTCCTGGATTGCCTTTTCTCCCCATCCTCAAACATATATATCCTATTTCTATTTATCTTTTTAGGCCCACTTTAGGTCATTCAGCCCAAATGCCACCTCTGCCATGAGGCTCTCCCTGATCCTTTCTTCTGACCTGTAGGAATATTTCTTCCTCCACAGAACTCCCCTCTGATAGCACTGCTCTTGTATCTCACCATGAAGCACCTGTCCTGAGGACATGAGTGACTCCCTCATCAGGCTGCGAGCTCCTGGTGGCTAGGATCAGGGTCTGACTCATTTGTGTAATCCTCACTGTGCCCTGCACAGAGCCAGCAGAAGACTAGCTTACTGTTCATCAGCATGGATGAAGTCACAAGGAGGAGACCTGGCTCATGGTAAAAGGAAAGTACTATCAAGAGGCACTGTTGAGCAGTGAAGCAGGTTACCTCAGGCCAAGGCTGGCTGGCCACCATCTAGAATGTGGTAGAGAAAGGGTTGGTAAGGGACCTCCAGGGTCTCATGGCCCCAGGTATTCTAAGACTCTAGAACTTTGTAAATGGGAAGGAGTTACACTGGGTGGTGTCTGTCTGCTTGCCTTTTCTTTTGCCTCCCTCAGGATGTCATGGGAGCCCCCAGGCTTTTGAGGACAAGTGTTCTGATTCAGAGAGCAGCCAAGGGCAAATCCAGGCCATTCTCTGGTAGAGAAAGAGGAGGGGATCACTCAGGCCTCAAAAGGAAGAAAGCACAGCCGTCTCCCTTGTCCACAGCCCAGCCTGGGTCCCCAGGGCCAGGGAGGGGACCTCTAAGTGATGTCTGCTCACACCTGACATCAGCGGGGGAGGACAAGGCAGGCAGGGAAGGGGGGTTGGGGGTGGCTGCCCAGACTAGGGGTGTGAACCCCTGCTCTACTGAGCAGGAAGGAGCTGAGTGTAGCCCAGACCAAGGCTTATGGGGTCAGCTCTGTATGGTCAACTCAGGGAAAATGCAGTCACGGAGAGACAGACAAACTCACAACTACCTCAGATATGTGAGTTGGCGATTTTCTCAGTTACGTTCCTAAGCAGCTGACACAGCTCAGGGGTCCCCTCCTCTAGGAAGTCTTTCCAGATCACCCCTCCTCCCACCTGACCTCTTGAATAACAACAAGGAAAAGCTCCTCCACAGGGACCTACCCTGTAATGTCCACGTTGTCACAACTCCTATAACATAGTGGATTATGGGGGTACTTCTCTGCCTCACCTACCAAACTGCAAGGCCCAGGAGGGCAGAGCCAGATCTAATCCATCCCAGTCTCCGAGATCCAACATAGCTTCCGGCACAAACAGATGTTCAGTATTTGCTGAATGAATAAATGAGTGAGCAAATAAACATAGGGATGTTGAACGTACAATCCAAGGAAGCAGATAAGATTAAATTGAATTAGACCCATTTTAGAGATTAAAAAAAAAAAAAAAAAACACTCAGGCCCAGAAAAGGGGAAGTGCCTCTCAGCTAGCAGATCTTCTAGAGACAGAACCTAGTCTCCTATCCCCTGGCTCGGCCCAGAAAGAATAGACATCAGGATGAGTGGGCCGTGGAAGCCCTGGGACCCTGCCCGAAGTCCCTCAGCCTCCCGAGGAGGCAGAGAGCAGAAGCGGCTGGCTGGAGTGGGCCTGAGGGTGCTCAGCCCTTACCAGGCCACAAGGGGCATTCTGCAGCGTCACTGTGAAGGTGCCCGAGGAGCGGCTCTTGGCCAGGATGTACTGACACGTGGCAGGGAAGGTGTACCGCCGGCCGTCAAAGGTCGTGAAATGGATGTCACCAGTCACTGAACACTCGGCTGAGGGGCAGAGAAAGGTGGCTGACATATGGGAGCTGCCCCACGGGGACTGCCTCTGCCCTGCGGGCCCCGAGCATGAGAAGGGACAGCACCCTGTCCTCAGGAGTTCGGGCGGTGTTTGGAGCCCTGGCTCCCCCTTTCGACACTGGTCGCTGGGGAGAAGCAGCCCTGCCCTCACCAGCCTGTCTGAAGGGAGATACAGCCCTGCCCTCGGCATCTCCCCCTGCCAGGAGGCCAGTCTCCGTGCAAGGCCCCCAAGCTCAGGAAGGTCCTTAGATCTGCCCCCACAAAAGGCCTCCCTGACAGAGGCTGGAACAATCCCTTAACCAGGCAAAGTGGCTCTGAGGAATCAAAGAGGGTCAAGCTGGGAACTGCAGGCCTGGCCCCCAGAACTTACCTGCCCCCAAAGCTGTGAGACTGGAGGAAGGGAGTAGAGTCAGACATACCTGGGCAGACAGATGTGCTGCACACCCACTTGCCTGCAGTGCATGTGCTGAAACAGAGACCGAGGAGGCAGGGCTCACTTCTCCAGGCCTAGGGGAGATGCTGGAGGACTGCAGGGTCCACAGAGCTGCTGCCCCCAGCCCTCAGTCTTCCCATCTCTAAAGTGGGTGGTAGAGACCTCCACCTCCAAGGGTTAGATCTAATGAGATCTCCTGAGATTTAAAGATGCTGAGTGCCCCCATGTCACCAGGGCTCCCAGACCCCAGATGGGCAGCCCTGTTGGAAAACCCTGGAAATCACCACTGCCCCACCCCCCAGCTGTGGACACAGACCAGGCGTTGCAGTCTTCTTTCACCACAGAGCCAGTCGGGTACAGGGTCCCATGGAACTCACAGGGACACTCAGCTGGTGCCACGCAGTCCCCGTCCTCAAAGATCAGCCCTAGGGTGACAGCAAAGGCCCACTTAACTCACCTCCACTCCTATTCACAGACCGTTTATGGCTCCCCGGGGCCATAAGATCCCTCATCCAAGCTTTTACCACTGAGCCCACTTTCAAGCCTTCTCCTGCATAAATCCTTGGCTCAGGCCAGATCTCTGGACAAATAATCTCACCTCCAGACATTTGCTCTGAGAACTGCCCACCCCAAGCAACCTGCATACTGACCAACTTGTCTTCTCCACCTCTCAGAAGCCTGTCACTGCATCTAGAACCAGCTTAGGTACACCTCTTCCGGGAAGCCTTCCCTGACAATCTCTCCCCTCACTGAATTCCTATGTCTCTTCTTGTCTGAACCCCTGAGTGGGTCCTCACTGCTTTATGCCTTAGACGGGAGCCATAAATAAACGTCACTGCAACCAGATTGTGACCCCTAGAGTCCATGACTGTATCTCTATATATTTTTATCTCAATCCCTGCCTAGCCATGGCCTGCACACTACAGATATGCTGCAAATTTATATCCCCCTAAAAAACGTGGATGAGTGTTTAAGCAAATTCATACATGATCAATGAAGAAATGAATGAAGAATGAATGAATGAATGACTCGTCCTTGTCTACACACCTTAAAAAGCTCAGTCCCAATAACATGAAACACCCTGATGAACTTCTCAAGAGCCGCAGTGCCACCCCCACCCCCACCTCCCTGAAGCCAGCCATTCATTTATTCCCTCCCGAGTTGTGTGTTCCTTCTCCCCTCATTGCGCAGATAGGCACCCTTGGGGCCCCTGATCACGCTCCTCCGTGCCAGCCCAGGAGGACACGGCCAGGCACCCGCTCTGCCCCTGGCATACCGTCGGGGCAGTAGCAGCCGTCCACACAGGCGATCTCGCTGTCCACACAGGATGCCCGGGACTGGCAGGAGGCGGGGCAGCAGGCGATGCACTCATTGTAGGTAAAGGCCGCCTCCTTGCAGTGCACAGCTGGGAGGGGGGGCACGGGGAAGGGGGGAGTCAGGCCCCAGCTCTGCCAGGACAGACCCAACCCCTTTTCCAGGCCTTGGGGTCGGGGGAGTGAGGGCTGTGATCTTCCTGTTCCCCTAGTCCCAGCGGGAACCCTGGGTGACCAGAAAGTAGGCGAGAGCCTGGGAGGCTCGGAGAACCACGCTTAGCCTGCTCTGTGGCCGCAGGCCAGTCCCTCCACTCTGAGCCCGTTGGCTCCTCGGTCACACGAGGATGGGGCCTCAGGCCTTACAGCGCCGACAACTATGGGCCTAAGCAGGACAGGACATTGAGCTGAGCCCGAGGGTGCCACCCACACCCCAAGCCAGAGCTTGTCTGAACCCTGTCCCTGCCCACCAGCAGATGCACCCACCGCACTGCCGGAGCTGGGTCCTCCAGTCCTGCAGGGGCCGCCCCGCCTGGGCGCACGCTCGGGCGTACTCCGCCAGCGCCCGGCACCAGGTGGCTTCGTCGCCCACTGACCTGTGCAGGGAAACCAAGCGTCACGCCAGAGCCCACTCCGCCACCTGCCCTCCCGTACCCTCTAGACACTTCCAGGGTGCAGGGCACCCCTCCTTGTCACACAGCTAGGAAAGAGAAACTGGGAAGGTATCTGTATACAGATGGAGGCAGGACACCTGGGTTCTAGTCCCACCATTGCCATTGACTAGTGTGACCCTGAGGGTGTCAGTCCCTATATCTGGGCTTCAGAGAATAGGGAAGCCCTGTCCACCTATGAAGATAAGAATTTCCGAGCTTTGGGAAGCATATCTGTCAGGGCCTGGGATTAGCAGCCCCCGTGGCCCACGTGCTGAGCCCCCTCCCCGCCACCCCCACAGCACCGGGACAGGTCTCCCCACAGCCCAGCGGCAGCTCCACGCCTGGCTGGCTACTCACTGGCAGAGATCACTGGTGCAGCTGGCTGTGAAGGGCAGGGGGCTGACGTAGGCGTGGCAGGCATCAAAGGGGGGCCTCAGCAGTGCCTCGCACCGGTCGTACACGCCCTGGGCAAAGGGCCACAAGACAGAGCTGGGGGCTGCAAAGCCACTCACAGCCCTCTGACTTCACCAGCCCCCACGCAGAACCCCAATTTGAGCTCAAGAGAGAGAAGGAGAAAGATGGGGAGAAAAGAGGTGGTGCACAGACTTTTTCTAGGAGGTGGACAGACACTAGGAGGGGTGGGGGGAGGCACTCTGCCTGAGGCCCAGACCTGCATGGTTCCCGCGCTCTGCTGCAGACACGGTGGGCGAGGCAGGGAGGAAGTTGTAGGCCTCGGAGGCTGGTTGGGGGCCTGCTCCTGCCAGCTGTGCACAAACTCAGCCACATCGTCCGTCAGCTTCCCTGGAGGGGAGAACTAGCATGACCACAGGTGGATGGCGGGGAGGGGGCCGTGGAAGGCTCTAAGTAAGGGAGGGCAGGTGGAGCCTGAGAGATGCCAAAGGTGGGCAAGGAGTCGAAGAATCCAGCCTCCCAGCTCGCATTCAGTCTGCATTTCCCAACGGAGCCACTCTCCTGAAAAAGCTGGTGATAATAGGCAAGAATGCTCGAGAACCTGTAGTAGCTCCCTACTGCTCCAAACTGGGGGAGGCAACACCATGCAATCCAGAGACAACTAGAATGTGAGCATGGACAAGCTCCTGCATTTCTCTGAGCCTCAGTTCTCTCATATGTGAAATAGGGCAAATAACTCCCCCCCCCCCATGAGATTACTGCAAAGACTGTATGTTAAGTGTTCAGTATGTTGTGGGTGCTCAAAGGTGTCACTTCCCTCCTTCCAGCCAGAGTCGCCATGATTTGGCCCTGCTACCTTCACTCTTACTTTACCACTCCTCCTTAGGTATCTTCAGGTCCCATGGAGCCTTTTCTCTTCCTGGCTCTCTCTGGCTTTCTGCTCCCTACCCCTGACACATACTCATCTTGCAGGATCAATCCCACCCAGCAAAGTGCCCTTTAGATCCTCACACAACCGTAGTAGGAGTTCTCATTAGGACCATTTTACAGACAAGAAAACTGAGGTTGAGGGGTTAAGAACATGCCTGAGGCCACACACTTTGTAGGAAGGGGCCCCAGGCATCCCAAAGGGTCTTTAGTACCATGATCCCAGGGTTCCACCCAAGGTCTCTCCCACCCACCCAGCCTGACCCATCCCCCACCTCCACCCACACCCCACAGAGGCCACTTGCCCTACACCTCACCATAGCTGGTCACCAAATCATCCTGGGGGTCGGCATTGTTGTTCCCACACAGCCCATGAGTCCAGCCCAGGAACTCCGGGCTCATCTTGATGTAGACAGCAGAAGCGCCATCCCAGGCCAGTGTGAAGGCTGACTGATGCCGCACAAGGACGTAGCCAGCAAGCCGCTGCAGACGCACGTTCCCCATCACATGGGGCAGTTGGACCCTGCAGGGTGCAGCCCAGAGCTTCAGGCCGTTTACACCACCTACACTCATCCAATCCCTTCACCAAAGGACCTGCCGCGTCCCCTACCTGCAGGACCCATCATGTACCCAGCACCTGCCTCATCCACATGCCACCGGTAGCATGGGATCTAAGGCCCCCGCTTTCCCTCCCCCTGACTTTCTGGGTATCTGAAGTCCACCATTAGAGAGGGATTCTTTTGTCTTCAGAGTTTAAAACTTGCTTTTAAAATTGCAATTTCTGGGGCACCTGGGTGGCTCCGTTGAGTAGAGCATCTGCCTTTGGCTCAGATCATAATCCCAGGGTCCTGGGATCAAGTCCTGTATCAGGCTCCCTGCAAGAAGCCTGCTTCTCCCTCTGCCTGTGTTTCTGCCTCTCTGTGTGTCTCTCATAAATAAATCTTTTTTAAAAAATTAAAAGAAAAATAAAATCGCAATTTCCCCGGCAGGATAAATCTTAGAGTATCTGAAGCTGTCAGCTCATTTCTCCTGGATGGGAGAAATGGTATAAACAGACATTTATGTGATTTGGTTTTTTTGGTGGCAAGCAAGAAAGGGGTAGGAAGAGGAAAAAAGCTGAGGGATAAAGAAAACCAGGAGAGGAAGAAAGGATGCAGGCCCATAGCAATCCCGACCACATTCCCAGTTTTACTGGGATAGGCTTTCCTAGCCAGTATGGAATCTGGCAACTTTTAATCCACTTCAAAGTCAGGAAAGAAAAACAAAAACAGGGTCTAACCAGCCAAAACTGGAACCCGAAGATCCATATACCAGTCTTTTCTTCACAGGAAAAGCCCCTGGGCTTTCAATGTTACCCTGAGCCCCAGAAAGTGTGGTTACCCAGTTTCCAGATTGGAAGCAGGAAATGAGACCAAGAGAAGGGTCCTTGCAGGAAGACTCCTTCCCGCAACCCAGCAGCAGCATGAAGGGACAGCAGACAGCAAGGGAGGGAAAGGACAATGAAGACAAGACACAAGAAAGACTTCAGAAGAACCACAGTCTGGGCCATGTGGTGTGGGGGCAGAGTCCTCATTCCTCTGCTGCCAGATGTCCCAACAAGGTAAGTGACATTGAAATGACCCTTTGCAATCAGAAAAGGTGACAATGAGTTCAAGGTCTCCTCTGAGGAGGCTTGAACTGTGTATGATCCACTCAAGAAGGTTCCCTCGAAATTGTGAAAGAAAAAAACTTAAGCATGCTTTCCGTGCTATACTCTATCTCAAAAATTCTGCTGTTGGCATGAATACCCACTGCCTGGAAATGCACAGGGCCCTCAGAGTCTCAGAAAATCTCGAGGGACTCATCGTTCCACACACCCAGCTGCTGGGAAACCCCGCTGGCCAGCCAGTATGTTCCTGCCCTGATGGTGGAAACTCTTCGGTTTGCCCCCAGAAAACAGTTTTCTTTAGGCTATAGAAGGAAGATGCTCACCATCCCTCACCACCAGTGTCAGGGGGCAGGAGAGCTCAGAGCTGGTGTCATAGTTACCTCACGCCTCCGAGGGTGACCTCCTTGGCCAGACGGATCTCCTGCTCACCCGCAAAGAAGAGGCTGACGGACCTGGAGCAGGTGTAGGGGGAGGAGCCGCACTGCGGGTCGTTGTGCACCTGATTGAGGGGGTTTAGAGGCCAGTGACACCCCATGGAGCTTCCGCTTAATGCTCATCACCTACCTTCTACGTGCCAAGCACCCTTCCTCTGTGATGTCTCCCAGTCCCCACAACCCCGCAGGAGGACAGAGCTCCGATTATCTGCATTTCCCGGAGGAGGTAGGTGATACTCAGAGAGGTGAAGTGATGAAGGTCAACACACGCACACAGCCAGGATTCCAACCCAGGACTCAGGCTAAATTTCAGGGCTCTTTCCAGTACATGGTGCTGTCTCCCTATTTTTGTATTTTTTTTTTTTTTTTGCAACCCAGGTTATCTCATCAAATTAAAAGCCAAGATCTTCACTCACACCGTCTGACACACAGAACACACACACACACACACACACACACACACACCCCTCATATATTCACAGTGCACACACTAACCATGACCCGGACAGGTGCGGTCTAGGCCTTCCTTGCACACACAAGCACGTGTGACCTGTGTCACTCCTGTGCCGCCTGTCACATGCACATCTCCTCTGCCCCCTCCTCAGATGGAACCCATACCTCAAACCCCTAAGACCCAAGAGAGGGAGGAGAACTGAGGCTTAGGGAAAAGCCTGAAATGTTTCTCTTCCTGGTGTAGAAACCCTTCCACTAGATTACCATTCAATGTGTCTAAGCAGGCTGGGGTCACTCCAGCTGAAAGTGGGGCTTGTGAAAGCCACCCCACACTCTAAACTTGTCAAGCTTTGGATCATGACCCACAGTAAGAAATATAAATATATACATATATAAACAAAACAAAAATTTTACAAAATAGTATTTACCCCTATTAATGTGTGATGCATCCACATTATATATTCTATTCTCTTTGGGGTTTTTTTCTCTTTTCTTTCTTCCTCCCTCCCTCGCACCTTCCCTCCCTTCCTCCCCCCTTCTTTCTTTCTTTTGGCAGGGTTGCTAGTTCTAACTCATTAAGTTTATTTCAGAATCCATGAATGCGTTGCACCCCGTTAGTCTAAGTAATTGTATCTGTCACAAAATGACAGTCATAAAAAAACTCTGATGTGTGATACGCCGAGGCAGAGAGGGCATGCCATCCAGGCATGGCCCCTAGGGCGGCCCCGCGGCAGGGCTGTGCCGGAGACAGAGGGGCATGCCTGCTGGCAGAGGAGTGACAATGACCACGAGGATCTCCCCAAACTCCCAAGCCTCTGGCCCTAACTCTGCCCTAACCAAGGTGCTCCTCAGCAGAGCCGGCTCCCAGGCTGACTTTTCTCCGGACGGAGGTGTACCGACCAGTGCCTGAAGCAGACACCCCGCACCACACATGGGGTAAGCATGGAAATCAGATCCACCTGACAGTCTCACATATGTGTTCGTATACAGGGCAAACGTTTTCTGAGCGCTAATCTGGGTCCTGGGAACACCGAATGAAAAGACACGGTCCCTGCCTGGAAAACTTCTATATGGTTGAGAAGACCAACCTGGAAACAGACCTTTGTAAGAGAAATGCACTGACAATGCACCAATGCAGAACTTTGGTTACACAGAGAGGAGCCCCTGAGCCAACTTAGGAGGTCTGCGCATCCAGGAGGGCTTCTTAGAAGAGGTAACCCTGAACGGAGTCGTCCAGGACCTCTATCATTTCCTCAGAGGCACAGTGCTCTTTGTTATCTCAGGTCCTCAGCACCCAAATTCCCTTTATCTGGAATGTTCTCATGTCCAGCCCTCAGACCTGTGACCCTCCACTTGGCTAACTCCAATTCATTCTTCAGATCTCAACTTAAACTGTCACTTCCTCACGGAAGTCTTCCCTGATCATCCTTCTTACCAATAAGCAAGGTTAGGTTTCCATCGCATGCTTTTCTAACATTTGGTATTTCTCCTCTGAAGTGCGTTCAGTTGCACTTGATTCATTCGATTTGATGTCTGTTTCCCCCATTAGTCTGTAAGCTCCACAAGGACAGAGACTACATCTGTGTTACTGTCCACAAGGCCACCGCCAAGCCTTGTGCCAGGGAGAGAACAAGTATGTACCTAATACTTAATGATGAGTGACTAAATCGGTAACTGGCCAGGGGCAACCAGGAGTGAGTGGGTGAGAGGGAACCATGGAGCCCCCAGCTCCTCCCAGGTGTAGACTGTCTAACTGTGACCAGCAAAGCCCTGGCCAGGACGACCTCCAGAGCCTAGTGGAACCTTCCTAGAGAGGCAGGGCAGGAAAGGCCTCACCTGGACTGAGAAAGTCTGGCCCTCAGGCTCATGCTGTCCCACCAGGGTGTAGCTGCCCTTCCCAGAGAGGTAGTAGTAGAGACCGTCAAACGTCTCCACATGGTGCTGTCCCCAAGCCCGGCAGATGCTGTCCCGCTCAGGGCCGGCGTTATACACTGTGCCAGAGGAAAGAGAGCCTGTCCATGCAGCTGCAGTGGGCACCAAGCCAGCTCCTAGCAGGGCCCCTGACCTGTGCCCCCTCCCCAGCCTGGGTCTCCCAGGCCTTAGGCTCACAAGCTTTCCCTGTACCCACAGCCCACCCCCGGGGTGGAATAGAGCTCAGACTCACCCATCTGGCAGCGTGGCCCAGTGGCATTGAAGCGTCTGCAGTCACAGAAGGCTGGGTACACACATTCGCCCCCGTTGAAGCAGGAGAACAAGTCTGCAGGGGAGACACAGAAGGTACCTCCCCACTGAACCAAGATGGGCAGGACCCATTGATACAGCACCTCCCTCATGCCAGGGCACCAGACTCAGCCCTTCCAGAGCTACATGGAACTCAGATCCCCACCCACAGGTAGCCCCAACATTTCTCAGGAGCTAGCCCTAGTGGGGGCATTGGTAGGGTGCCTCAGACCCAGCTGCCTGGCTCCCTCCCTGACAGGCAGGCAGCGTGGGGGCTCAGAGTACCTGTCCTCAGTATGCCTCGAGTGCCCCCCAGGCCAACCCCACCTGGGCCTTCAGCTCCTTGCACTGAAAGTTCGTGGCTGCCACACAAGGCAGGCAGACTGAATATGGAGCACGTAGGGTGAGTGGGGAGACTGCTCAGAGATCTTCAGGTACCTCTCTTCCTCACTGTTCCCTAAGCTCAGGGGAAGAGGCTTAAGCACGACCCAGGGAAGGGGGAGATGCCTCATGTTTGGAATACGGGAGACAGACAGGCCACAGAGCATGAGAAGACAAAGTGAAGCAGAGTATGGTGAGGGAAGGAGCCATGGCACAAGAGAAGGGGCCACGGACACAGCACAGGGTAAGGGGAGAGGCCGCGGACACAGGGTGAAGAAGAGGGGGAAACAACCACTAAGCAAGGAAGCCCAATCACACTGGCATCAGAAAGTGTGAGAGGGAAAAGCCATGGGGCCATGGTCATAAGAACAGGACACTGGAGAGGAAGCCCTCCTCAGCCAGGCAGGAGACAGGAAAGCAGAGTTGGAGGCTGGGACTGGGGAAGGTGGGAAGAGACCCTTTGCAGGGCAGAGAGATCACAGGAGGCCCTGAGGGAAGCCTGGCCTGCCATGGGCCACAGGGAGGGGGGCCACTTACAAGATGGTGCACATTTGGCCCGATGGAGCCGCCTTTCCCAGGAAGACATGGCCAAGGAGTCCAGGACTTCAGCCTCCTTTTAAAGACAGAAGGAAGAGAACATGGTCAGGGAAGGACTTCCTAAAGGTCGTGGCCCTCCCTGTCCATCGCCCAGAGGAAGGAGGCCCCCCACACCTCCTTCCTCCAGCCACTCTCCCTCCCCAGGCCCACCTCTGAGAGGTCCAGGAGCATTTCAGACCTGCCCTAGAGGAGTGAAGGCTGGTTTTTAACCCTCCAGAGTGGCATCTCGGTGGCCTGAACACATTCCCTCCCCTCTGTGCTCCCATATCCCCCAGCCTCCCTGCCTCCTTCCCTCTCTAGTACACTTTCATGCCCTCACAAAACCCAACACAAAACCCCCTTGTCGGGAGAACAAATACCTCGGAAACCACACGAGGCAGACCTAAGAAACAAAGGCAGCCCCTCGCCCCAAGGCTGGGGAACATCTCATGCCATCGCCTACCCCAACCTTCCTCACGGGTCACCACCCACAGTCCTCAGAACTCGGCTCCACGCCAGGACTCTCCCTGATACCATAAATCTGAGGAGGACACAGGCAAAGCGAGGCGAGAAATCCTATCTTCCAGACCAGAAATCCCACCATGTGGACTCTCTGGATAGAAACCATCTGAAACTGGAACTGTTCTGAACATCAGGGGTGGTCAGTCAGCACGGAGCTAGCTGACTTGGATGCCTGAGCTCTCGGGACCCTAGTCTGAGGTGGCTCATACCACTGGGACTGGGGTCCCAGTAAGCTCCTCCCTCTCAGAGCCTCAGCCCCCTCCTGTGTACAGCTTCCCCGTGTGAAGGGGACAAAGTCTCTGCCCTCAGGGAGCCCGTGTGCATGTTCACAGGGCCAACAAGGCACCGACACACTGTGCTTCTCAGTCTCACGTGTCCTCCTTCCTCTCTGTCATCTCCACAGCCTCAGGCTGAATCCCCAGCCTCAGGCAAAGGACTTGGAACATGGAGAATACCCAGAACCCTTGGTCCCTGGAGCCCAACCTCCAGGGGTCTTTGCCAGTCTCTCCACTCAACCCTGGGCAGTCACTGCCCCCCTTTGCACTGTCCTACTGACCCATGGGAAGTCATCGGCCCCTCCTGGGCCAGGTTTCAGTGTTCTTGTGCCCCTTTGGCCCCTGGTTCCTGAGTCCTCCCCGGCTCTCCTTACCCTGCACACCCAGCCTGAGCCCAGGAGTCGGGCTTCCCACCCTGGTGGTAATCGATCTCACGGGGCCTCAGAGACCATGGGAAAAACTGATCACCTCACATCCCGTAGGCCCCAAAGAGCTCTTAATGAAACCTTTTTGTGTCTTTGTGTCTCTCCACTCCTCACCCCCACCTCAGATGTGGCTTCTGAGATCAGTGTTAATGAGGGCAAGATAGGGTTGCAGAGCCAAGGCCGTTTTCTGGAGAAATCTTTAAATCCTGCTCAAATGATTTGTCTTCAGTATAGATCTGAAAGTTCTTAGACATTTTGATGCCAAGAACCTCTCTGACAATCTAGTGAAGCCTATTGACCCATTCTAAGAATAATGTTGGTAAACACATAAAACACAGGATGACAAAGACATGGATTATATTGCAATATAGTCATGAAAATGTTTTATTTTATAAAAATGTGTGGCTTCGTAATATTTCGACTACATTAAATAGCAAGATCTAGCAGCAAGTCTTATCACTGCCAGAGTTTTGTAGCAGTGAGTATAAATGAGATCTGGAAATGACAAGTGTAAGGTGCTATCACCTGTGTCTGTGATTTCTACTGGTGACAGTCACAGACACTGCTACTGCTGTATTGTGGTCTGTAGCCTATAGTCATAATTAAAGGGAATGCTAACTTTCAGTTAAATTGAGGTAAATAACATTGCTTTTACCCTCCCACCCTGGCCTATACTATGGATTCTCTGGACAACGGCTGTGCTTTATAGGAATGTGGCAGCTCTGAAATGAAGGTCAATTGGCTGCTGGTCTGGGACCCCGACCCTCACCGCTGAGGTTATTCAAGGCAGAAGCCCTCGAAGGATCCCCAGGTTCACTTTCTAGCTAATGACCTCATTTCCCCACACCCACTCCAGTGGCTTTAAAGGAAGGCCACTCCAACCCCTTATTTGCTCTGAGGAGTAATGTGAGAAACCCACTGGGGTTGTCTGGTCCAGATGCTTCCCGAAGGTAAAGGGAGAGAGGCCTACTCTAAAATCCAGCGAGGAAGGAAGCCTGCTAGGGGAATGAGGTGCTTGGGTAAGGATTATTTTCTCCACTAAAACTCAGGGATTCCTGGAGTCCTAGGGGGGCATTTATGTTGTGGGGCAGCAAGCTGGCTCCACCAGGAGTCCTCGATTCACTTGCTTCCTGGGGGCCCCAGCAGGTCACCCACCTACCTTGATTTCATCACATAGAAAAAGAATAAGAGGGTGCCTAGGTGGCTCAGTCAGTTAAGCATCTGACTCTTGATTTTGGCTCAGATCATGATCTCAGGGTTGTGAGATCGAGCCCCACTTTGGGCTGTCTGCTTCTCTCTCTCCCTCTCCCTCTGCCCCTCCCTCACCTTATCTCTCAAATTAATTAATTAAAAAAAAGAATAACAATATTATCTTTCAATTCAAACTACATCTGAGTGTGATTCTAAAACTTGTGGCCTGGCTAAGTGGGCAAACAAAAAATAAATAGCCTGGATAATCCACCCCTTACAGAATAAGCATGTCCTCTTCCTGCCTTGGGGTCTTCATACCTATTTCCAAAGGGCAGGTATTTGGGAGCACATTGTTTTCTATTACAGGTGATAGTCCCCAACCCACTGGCACAAGGAGTTACCCAGGGCTGATCCCTAGGGCCAGGGTGCATGAGTTGAGGTTCTAGATGCTCTATGGATCTAGGTATGGGCAGGCCAGATTTATAACACGTCTATGTTTGTAGAATAGACAAGTACAGGGACAGGATTGGAAAGAGTACATGAGTCACTTGACCCAGAGACCAAAGAAATTTGGCAAAGTGAGAAAATAAACTATTACCTCTCCTGAAAGAAGGGAGAATGCCAGGAGGGTGGGAGAGCAACAGTACAGACTCAAGAGATTAATAGTTTGCGGTTCTCCTTCCCATCCACACAATGTGAGCTCGTCCTCACAAACCCCACCGAGTGGCCCAGTTCTTGTCTTTCCCTCTCAAGGCACACTAGCTGGAGCACTGCTCAAGGTATGGAGTGGGGCATCTTACCGGTTTCATACCTTCCCAGATCAGGCCAGTAAGAGGGAACTCCACTCGCCTAAACCCTCACCTTTGTGCTTTCACCCCAGGGTGGGGGAGAGTTCAGCTATGTCCAGATTGCATCTTAGTGCCCTCCTCCCCAAATGAAATAAAACAAAAACAAACTGAACCAACTACAGGCAGGGTCCCAAGAGATTAGGTAAGTGGGAATAGAAGTGTATCATGAATTTGCATACTTCAGACATATACTAGGGACACTGTCCCCTTCCAAATAACTGCAGAGACAACCTTCCTGCAACCTATAGAGCTCCCTGTCAGCCCCGGTCCCAGACAGAAATAAGCCCCTGCCCAGTGAAGCCCCCCTTCCCCAGGCCTCCTCTTACCTGGCTTCCCATCACTGTTGTAGCATCCTTTATGGCAAGGGACACCTCCTGCTGTCTGTGGCTAGATGAGAAACAAGCCTAAGGTGAGTGAGGGAATAAGAATGAGCCATGCCTTCCCACCACCCCCAAGGGCAGCCCACCCTCTGTGCTAAAACGCTGGGATCATCCACACCAGAAATAAAGATGGGAGTCATGGGTGGGGCAGCCACAACCTTGCACCTACTCACCTGGGATCCTGGGCTGGGTCAGGCTGCAGCTCTGCGTTGCCCTGGGGTGTGGGTGCTAAGCCTGGGAAGGGGGATTGCTTTCCAGTCAAGCCAGGCCTCCCTTTCTTGGGTCTCCCACCTCCTGTCCTGGATCTTCTAGGATGCATCTTCACCCCCTCATTCTCTCTCCCTACAGATTTCAATCCGTTTCCCTCTCTGGTGACCTCTCCAACAAGGGTCTCCCACTCTCCCCCTACTCTGTGCCCCTGTTCCCTCCAGCTCGCCACCCTGGGTGCCTTCCATCCTGCCTAGCTTGGGACCCCTTCTCCCGGCTGTCTCTGGCCTCTTTTTCCTTGGCGCCCCTCTCCCCTCTCCCCTGCCCTCCCCGCAAACCTCCTTTTCCTCCCTGTCTAGAACCTCCCGTCACCGTTCCCCCTACCCCGCGGCCCCCTCCAGCCCACTGCCCTGGCACCGAGAGACGGCACCCGCAGGGACCGGCCGCCGGCTCACCCCGGGGCAGCCAGACGCAGGCCAGCAGCAGGCAGAGCGCCGGCGAGGGCGCGCCCAGGCCCGGGGACCCCATGGGGCGCGCGGAAGCTGCGAAGCGGGAGCGCACGGCCGGCCGAGTCCCTCGCCTGCAAAGGCCGGGTCACCCTCCGCTCGGCGCCTCGGCTCGCTCTCTGGCCCCGGGCCTCCGCCCCGCCTCCCAGGCGCTTGGCTCCTCCCCGAGCTGGAGCGACTGGATGCCCAGCTGCCCGGCTCCGCCTGTGGCTGCCCCTCCCCAGAGGGGGCCGCATTCAGATCAGTGGGCTCCAAGTACCCCGGGGGAGCAAGGAGGTAGCCAGTGCACCCCGCAGCATCCCTTACTCCTCAAAGATCCCCATCTTAGAAACCTGGGTCTCTGAAGGCCCTTCCGTTGGACACCCACGATGCTTGTGGAAGTCTGGTCTTCCACTCTCCTTTCACAGAGGCCCCGGGGCCTGCCACTCAGTGGGCAGTTGTCAGTGGCAGAACCAAAGCTCAAGCCCGCAGAATCCGGGCCTGTGCTCCCACCACTCACTACTACAGCTTCCTGGGGCTCCAAGTCCCTACTCTACCTCCAGTTTTGAGCACCTCTAGGGAACGGATAGTGACTTAGTCCTCTTTATGTCCAGCACTAGTTCAGGCCCCAGCTGAGAAAATATTGACTGATGATAGAAGTGCGTCACACTTCCATATTACCGCTCCCCTCGAGACCAGACTTTAACAACAACAGCAACAACAAAATGAAAAAATAACCAAAAACAAATGAAAAAACAAAACACCGATTTAATTTTGTGAACAAGATATACTCCCTGTCCAGGAGGAATGTTAATGCTAATGCTAGAACTGTGGGATTAGGAGCCTTGGGAACCTGTGCAGCATTCTCTTGGCCAATAAGTTATTGGAACACCAACCAGATGCAAGTCTTGCAGGTGATGATGATGATGGTGGTAGTGATGATGGCAGTGGTCCCAGGAGACCCCTAGGCAGGGATATAGACTTCGGATGCATTCATTCATCCATTCATTCATCCACTCAACAAATTTATTGAGCATCTATTTCTTACCACACAGTGTTCTGGGAATATAGTGATAAATAAAGCATACAGCCCCTCACAGAGTATTTGAAGCCATGGGCATAGATGAGAGGAAGGGGAGGGAGCTAAGGATGGAAACGTAACAAGCCCTGGTTAGAGAACAGGTGAGGGCAGAGGAAGCTTGAAAAGGAACATTCATAGGAGAGGAAAGCTCTGACTCAGTCCCCACAACCAAGAGGGGAAGCATTTAAAGAAGGAGAGAGTCTATGAGGGTGGTGGTCATGGAAAACGATTGAAGTGGCCCATGGATTGCATCCCCCTTTGAAAGGCCATTTGCCACTCTGCCTGGATTCCAACTATGAAATAACAGCCACACGACTTAGTTAAGAGACGCAGAACATCAACAAAGGAAGTTGGAGGGGAACATATTTGAGTGTCTTTCCTGGACCTTTGAAAATCCCACAAGTCTTCCCCTTTTATCTCTGACTTAACTAGTTAATACTAAGGTGAGGACATGGATAATATTTCAAGGTTTTTCTCCAGGAAGGATTTACATCCTAAACTAGGTGACAATTTAGTCCCAATAAAAATAAGTCTGTTGGCAAAACTTCAGATACTAGAGATAAGATGAAAAACAGGAGGGTTTTAGGTGTCCCTGAAGTTACAGTTGTAAGTGGTTCACTATTTTGGGTTGCTGTCCATCTCCCTGTCCCCTGCCCCCTGACATGGTGCAAACACCCCCCCCCCCCGGGTTAAATCCAGGCACAAGCCCCCTGATCAAAGATCCCCACTCTCTCCCATACGCCCCTTTCTTGACCCCCTCTTTCCTCTCAGTCTGTCCCCGACTTGGTTCATCACTGTCTTTACACTCCAGCACTAGACCTAGGAGTTGAACAAACTGGATGAATTGACTCAAATGAACCAGATGGGATCTGAGCCCTGGGTAAAGGTCAGCAGTAAATCAAGATGTCACTGCCAGGCCCTTCCATGTCCCAGTGAGTGTGTGTGTGTGTGTGTGTGTGTGGAGTGGGGTGGGGCTAGGCAGGTGGGAGGGGAAGTCAGTTCCGGAGGGATACGGCTACCCCACTGATTCAGGCCTCTGTGAGCGCTTTAGACCCGGCCCCAAGGAATTCGCAGATCAAAGATTTCCTCCTCCGGGGAATTAGCCTGGAGAAGGCCATTATAGAGGGTAGGTCGGCTGAGAGAGGGATGCCCGGCAGGGGGTGAAAGCCTCAGGGGCCGAGCCAATGGCCCGCTATCTGCGGATCCAGGGATTATCCCTACCCACCCTTGTGAGAGTCTCAGGACCTCCTCCTACAAAAAAGTCCCAAGCCTCCTCCCCACGTTTCCCGAGATCCTGTCCCCCAACTGCTTGTGTTTGGAGACCCGTCCGAGGGGAGCGCCGGCCTCGAGTCCGGCCACCGCCGCCGCCACCACCACACACACCCACGCACTCCAGACCCTTCGCTCGGGGTGTCGGTGGGAGGCGACAAGCTTCAGGACAGGTGTCCCGGGCGTCCCAGCAGCCCCGCCCAGGCCCCGCCCAGGCCCCGCCCACCGCGCCAGGCCCCGCCCACCGCGCCAGGCCCCGCCCCCCCGCTCCCGGGCCCGCGGATCTCCGCTGCGGCTCCTGCCGGCTTGGGGCCTCCGGGCACCCGAAGGAGCGAGTTGTGCGGGCGACGCGGCTCCGCCTGGCCCAGCCATGGACCGGAAGGTGGCTCGAGAATTCCGGCACAAGGTCAGAGCTGCGAGGGGCCCCTAAAGCGTTCAGGACCCCGGAGTCCTGGCTGGGCGGTGGGGGGATGGACGTGCCCCGCGCTACCCTCCCTTTTCTAGCCCGGCCTCAGGGCTGTGGATGGACTGGGACCCCTGTGGGTGGTTTGGTTTCCAGCAGGGATCCCCAGTAAAATAAGGGAGGGGGCAGGAGGACTCCAGGTGTAGGAACCCGTGAACCGATCTCCAAAAAGTATTCTTTCTCCTTGCGCTTCCGAGGGCTGGGGCTTCTCTGGTGTTGGAATTCCTTCCAGCTTGGCCTGAGACAGGAAGCTTCTCTGAAATGCCCCGTAGTGGGCAAATCCCAGCTCCTAGTGCCCCAAGCTCAGGGCTGTTGGAGCATATGCAGAGGATATGGGACAGTGTCTGAGAGGTGGGGATTGGTCGGAAGGGAAAGTGGTCCTCTGTCTCTGTCCTTTGACCTCAGAAAACGAGCTAGAAGCACTTTAGGGAGCCCCCTCCCCATTTCAGGGCATTTCTTAGGGCCTGAGAAGCAGGTGAGGAACTGGTGCTGACCAGGGGGCAGTGGGAGGAAAGAAGGAAGTACAGAGAGTCAGCCAGAGTCTTCAGACAGAGAGCTACAGCTCCCCTGGTGTGTCCCAATAGGAGACCTCAGGGATGGTCCAGGATTCTCAGAGGCTCTCACTGAAAGCTACTGGATTTCACCCAGGGCATTTCCAGAACTGTTTCCAGAGCTGTGCAGGAGCTACTGAGGCCCTGAAGTGAGAGAGGACCACTGGCAGTAACCCCAGTGGACCTCCCCACCAGGACTCAGAATGCTTCAGAGCTCAAGGGTGAAGCCAGGGGTGTCTAGAGCTACCCACAGGCCCTACCTGAGACGACTGTGTGCCCTGAGGCCCTCACAGAGCCCAGAGGGGCAGTGTCTTTAGACCAAGCCAAACCTCTTCTGAGGCCTGAGGAAGCCGAGCTCTGGTAGGCAAGGTCCGGGTGCTTAACCCTTCTCTCCCCACAGAGAGAGGCCCAGGGGAGCCAGAGTAGCCAGCCAATGTGTGGGCCACGGGAGCTAAGTGCCAGGGGGCAGTCATTCATCTAGTAAGTGTATTTTGAGTACCCACTCTGTGCCAGACCTCCTCTGTGCCCTGGAATTGCTGGCTGCACAGGTGAGAGAGGGACCCTACGCTATGGCTGGGTGCTGAGTGTGGGGGTCGAGGTTTGGTGGAGTACAAAAGGGGAAGCTCTACTGCCATGAGTCTCCTAAAAAAAGAGGCCTTGGGGATTTCTAAGAGTGAGAGATGGCTGGAAGTTCAGCAGGAGTTTGGGGACTGGCAAGTAGCAACCGGAGCACGAGACAGGGTTCACCTGTGCATCCTGTTGCACAGGGACACGAGAAGAGAAATTTCAGCTGCTGAGGACATTTGGTGAGTGTAGGTTTCAGGCAACCCACTTTGAAGGAACCCAACCTCTGTCCCCTCCCCCAAGACTCAGGCTTGAATTTCAGTTTCCTGCCCCTGGGCAGAAAGAAGGTAACATCAGGTCCTCATTGGTTTTTTCCCTATGGGTACTAGTCTTTGCCCCTTTTTGGAGAATTACCCCTGGGGTCCGTGGTGTCTGACTGCACCCTGAGGTTAGCCTCTGTTTTTCTTCTCCAGGCCCTGCAGCCTCCAGCGGGCCTCAGGCCTCTGTATTTCCACTGCTCTGCTCTTCCTCATCACAGGAGTCATTACCTATTAATGTCCCTGTGTGTGCAGGCGGGGCAGACACCAGGCTGGGCAAGGCCCTGGGCTGGACTTTGTGCCCTGCTGCTTCCGAGACAGCAGCAGCCTTCCCCTCCCAGGTTGGAGATCACCTAGGAACTGGGGAGAGAGGACAAAGCGGCAGAGGCTACAGCTGGGGGCACGTAGCCATGCTGGGCGAAATTTACTGCTCCTGCCCATTGCTCTCTAGCTGTCCCTCCTTTGGTGTTGCAGAGCACATTTACCCCTTGGGAATGGCTTATGACCTAAATCTTTAGTTGTTGGAGGTAGCATGAAAAGTGGCATATTGTCATGGAATGTGCTGTGTGGCCTCGAGCAAGTTATTAACCTCTCTGTGCCTCTTTGATTTGTTAAATGAGGATAATAATAATATTTAGCTCATAAAGCCCTTGTGAGTGTTGGAGGAGATCTACATGCACGTAGGGAGTTTAGTGAGTCCTCAACGAATGTCTGCTGTTGTTATTATCTGATGTTAGGCAGAACGGGGTCCAATCTCAACCCTGCCACTCACTGCCAGTGAGACCTTGGGCAAGTCATTTAATCTGGGCTATCGTTTCCTCAGCTGTGAGATGAGGTTCACAGTGCTTACCTCAGGGGGTGATTAGGACTAAGTAGGAATTCAAGGACCAGCTACTCTGGACCTATAAGTAACCCTTTGGTCCACAGCCACCTGGAGATTCCTGCTGAGCACCCTGGTGGATGTGCCAGCAGGCTCCAGGCTGGGGAGGAGAGTCTGTTCCTCTGGGCTTATGCAGTTTCCCCAGGACATCCGGCAGCACTTTCATGCCCTTCCCAGCAACAGCCTTGGGCCAGGATACCAAGGAGAAGGAAGGGCAGCATCAGAGACTAAGGCTCTTCCCTAAAGAACCAGCTTTTCAAAAAGGAGGCTGCCCCTCTGCTCACTGCACCTGCAGGTTTCAGGAATTTGGTTACTCATTTGCCCAAAAGGGCTTTATTGCCTAGTTAGCAATCATGCATTTATGGATATCCGTGGTTTACCCTGCCCGAGGCCAGCCAGGCACCTGGGGGTAGAAAGAGGGGATAAATGAGGAGGTCAGAAAGAGCCTCTGCCTTCCAGTGTTTTGCTAATCATACATGCATGCATGTCATAAACGTTGACTGAGCTTCTAATATTATGCCCAGCAGTACTCTAATCATTGAACAATAAAACAGAGTCCCTGGCTCCTTAGTCAGGAAGACAGACAGTTAACAAGTAACCCAATGCAAGTATCATATAATGCAAAGTAGTGATAAATGCTATGAAAAAAAATAAACTGAGATGAGAGGATAGAGAGCAACCAGATGCGTCAGAAAGGTCTCCTTGAATCTAGAAAGAAGTAAGGAAGGAGCCTTGGGGGTGTATTTGAAAGAACATTCCAAGAAGAGGGAACAATAACCTGAGGCAAGTGTCTGCTTGCTGGCTTTAGGAACAGCAGGTGGGATGGTGTTTCTGAGAGGAATTATGGATTGAATAGAGTGTGGTGGGGGCTCAGTAGGCCACGGTCAGGACTTTGGGTTTTGTTCTCCAGCGATGGGAAGGCAGCCATGAGGGGATGGCTTTCCGTTTAAAAGGGGTTGTTCTGAGTGCTGGTAGAGAGGAGACTGAGGGGGCCGGGAGCAGAAGGGGGATAGGAGACAGGAGGTGAGGGCTTGGACTAGCATGAGGAGTGGTGAGACCCAGAAAATTCAGGAGAAGATAGATCTGACAGGCTCTGACGGTGGGTGGCTCTGGGTGTGGAGAGAGGCATTGAGAGGGAGTCTACATTTTGGGAGGAGCGTGCTGATGGGGACAAGAGGGGAGATAGCAGAAACCAAGAGTTCCATTTTGAATGTTTTGAGATGCCTGGTCAACCATTGAGCCAGTAGCTATGGGAGTCTGAAGATGGCGGGAAGAAGTCTATCCTGGAGCCTCAGTGCATCCTTGAAGGATAAGTGATCGTTCAAACCCTGGAGACCAATGAGGTCACTTAGGGACATGATGCAAATGAAGAGAAGGCCCAGGACAGAGCCAGGGCACTCCAACCTTTCGAGGAGAGGAAATGGGGAAGGAACAGCAAATGAGATAGGAGAAGCAGAGAAGGAGGGCATGGTGAGCCATGCTGAGCACTGAGTCAAGTGCCACCAGCTAGCTAGCAGGACACAAGTGTCTTAAAAAGATGAAGAATAATATAAAACAGGAAAAGAGCAAACCCAGTACTACCCAGGATGCATGCTCTGAAGGCCTGAGAGGAAGTGTGGCTGGATCCATTCATCCCATCCCATCAACATTTTTGGAGGGCCCACAGTCTGCCAGCTGCTGAGAACATAGAGTCTGTATTCATTTATTCCCACTTAGTTTTATTTGACAAACACTGAGAACTACTATTTGCCAGGCACTGTGTCAAGCACTTAATGATTATTAATTTAAATAATAATAAAAAAACCCCAGTGATTAATCCCTCACAGAAGGATGAAATCCTATGGAGGAGGTATGTTTATACCCATTTTACAGATGAGGAGAATGGAGCACAGAGAAGTACAGACCCAGGTGAGGAAGGGGCTTGTTGGCCTCACCCTGTGCACTCTTCCCGGGCCTGTGTCTGGGCCACACACAGATTAGCAGGGAGACGAGAGGGTAAAGAGAGGTGGAGAAGGCTGCAGAGTGGGTCTGGGGGCACCGAGGAAGAGATGCAGCGTACATTTCAGAACCCTTGAGATCTGAGAGCCCTGGGCACCGTCTGAAGTCCTTTGTCTATATTCACTTATTTAATCCCCACAACAGCCTGAGGAGGGCAGATGTTCATCGAGTGGAACAACATGCATTATTTAATTTGTTCTTGCTCTCTTTCTCGCTCTTTGGCTGGGTGCACACGTGGAGTTGTATTTGCATGAGCTGAATGTTGTTTGCTCCCCCTGTGCAGCTGTCCTGAAGGGGTCAGTCCATAGGGAGGAATGCCAGGGAATGAGGCTGGAAAGGGCCCAAGGCTCAACCCAGAGTTTTTGCCTCAAGGGCCCCAGACAAGGACCCTGAATCCCAATCCCCCTCATACAGACCGGTAGTAGAGGGCCAGTTGAGCATCAGCCCGAGAATGCTGATGCAGGTTGGAGGGGACCTGACACAAGGTGGGCGGGGAAGGAGGGATTGAGTGGTAAAATCTTTGCAGATCGTGGGCTCCTTTAGAGTTTCTTTGCCCCTACCAAGAGCGATCCAAGAAAAGGAATAGCTTTTCTTTTTAAGATTTTATTTATTTATTTCAGAGAGAGCATGCTTGAGAGAGCACAAGAGACAGAGCACAAACTGGGGCTGGGGTGGGGGGGTGGGTAGATGACTGGGGGCTCAATCTCAGGACCCTGGGATCATGACCTGAGCCAAAGGCAGATGCTTAACTGACTGAGCCACCCAGACACCCTGAAAAGGAAAAGCTTTTTAAATCGAATTACAAAAAGAAGATACAGTGTTTTGCACACAGTAGGTGCTCAGTAAATACGTATTAGACAAGTGCATCCAAAAATTCTATCTGCTAAGTGGATACTATGTGGTGGTTAGGAAAAAGGCAAAGGTTTTGGTGTATTAGACAAATGCATACAAAAATCTCTATCTGGATAGAACCAAGTAGATACTCTGTGTGCCTTAGAAAAAAGGCAAAGGTTTTGGAGGCAGCGGTCTTAAGTTGGAGTCTCAGCTCTGTTGCTTTTTCGACCCTTATTTCCTCATCTATCAGATGGGGATGATAATATCCACACACGTCAGAGGTTTGTTCTAAGGTTAAAGATAATTCACGTAAAGCTCCTCAGACACGGTTGGCAGTCAGCAAGCAATAGGACCTGAACGAGCCGACAAGGAGCAGTGCAAGGACTGGCTTCAGGGAGCCCCTGCTCTAGGGCACTTTGTGCCATTCTCTTGCTACCTGGCGCTCAGGGAGGGCCCCTGGCATGCTGTAGTCTGCGGCAGCAGCAGCCCGCAGAGGCGCACAGTGCCCAGTGGTGCCTGCTGAGTGATGAACGCACTCCAGTTGCTCTAGTCTAGAGCCTTCCTTTTATCCTCTTAGCTCAGCCCTGGGTCACCACCTTCCCATCACTCCTCAGCACACATCTGCCACAGCCCTTCTGGATCTGTCCCTCTTAGCTCACTTCCATCTTGTCACAAAAGAGTGGGTCATAGACTCATGCGAGACTGCCCTGCCTCCTCGCACCTGAAGGCTGCCTTCATTTAAGGGGAGTCCAAGCCCACTCTTATAGAGTATTTCCTGACCATGCATAGCTCAGAGCCTCCTCACCCGCCTCCCAGCCTGAGGCCCTTCTTGCCCTCTTACTCAGTCTTAGGCTAAAGAGAGAGAGCCAAGGATATGATGTATAGAGATTCACGCTGCACTGTCCCAGGGAGTGGAATTTGGGGCTCCTCTACCCACCAGGTCCCTTGGGATTGAAGTGCTAATGAAACAGCTCCTGACCTTGACCTTGGAGTCCCAGCCATTGACGTCAGCAAACCTGAAATGATGTAACTTGACTCTCCCCTTGGGGGGGAAGCGGGGGACAGAAGGGACCTGGAGAGGTGAAGGAGTGGTCAGGAGGCTGACTAGTGGACAGAAGTCGGGGCCAACCCAGCTTAGGCCAGGACAGGATGGGGTGGAGTTGCCCCTGGCATTGGTGATACAGGAGGACAGTAGGGTGCTTCCAGAGGGTGGGATGTGCTATCTGAGCGAGTGGCCCAAATCCTTTCTGAAAGCGGTTATCCGGCACTATAGCCACCATCAGGTAAGACGATGGGCTCCTTCCAGACCGGGTTGCTGACACTGGCATTGCCACTCGGGACTGTGCTGTCAAGTGGAGGGTCATGCGTGTGCATCTGACTATGCATCCACCCGGGGGAGAGGTTCAGCCTGGCCACATCTGGATGTGCACAAGTACTCTGGTGGCATCAGGGTGATCTGCATGTGGCTGATGTGTTACTGTCAGAGGACCCTGACTGCCCTCCTCTCGCAGCCCCAGCCCTGTGGACATGCTGAGGAATGGCAGTGGCCTACCCCTCCCCTGGCATCTGCTATGGACGTGCTGGGCCTGGGGTTAGAATTCTCCCCTTGGGTTTTCCAGGTGGATTTTCTGATTGAAAATGATGCAGAGAAGGACTATCTGTATGACGTGCTGCGGATGTATCACCAGTAAGTGTGCGGGGTCCAGCTCCTGTGGACCAGCCGGGTACCTCTGCCTCCGGGAAACTCTGGGCTGGATGTTCTGAGATGGAAGGACCTCTCCCTCCCATCCTGGGGGCTCTGGGAGAGGGGCAGACGCTCAATGCTCCTGGGAATCACATGGACATGCCACGCACTTGCCTTAGCAAATACGTACACAAATACTCAGTGCGGAGCCATTGAAGGGTTTAGAGGAGGGGAGTGACATACATTTAGAAAATATCAGACAGGCATGAGCAGGCCGGCTGACAGCTGGAGAAGTGCAGGCCGAATATGCTGAGGGTCTGAGAGGTGTGAGGAGGAGTCATGGGAGGGATACTGTGAGGGCAGCTTACCTGTAGCGCAGAAGTGGGGACCAGGGTTCGAGAGGGGTCACCAGCATCTCACACGAGTTTTCCCGGCTGGAAAGATCCTGTGCTTTAGAATTAGGCAGAGCTGAGTTTGAATCCTGACTTGAGTTCATCTGTAGACTGGGTTAACAATCCCCACCTGGCCTGTTTCCTTGTGACATTAAATGTGGAATAGTGAAGCTCTCATGAGGCCCCTAGCCCAGAATTAGGGGCTCTGGGCTTTACAGGAGCGTTCTCTCCACTTCCAAGGCCTGGACTCAATGGGTGAGGACCCAGCTGGGGACCAGTTCCTCTGGGGATCCTTGGGTGTCAGAGGCCGTGGCCATGGATGAGGCTCCCTGTGTTCCCCGTGTCTCTGCAGAACCATGGACGTGGCCGTGTTCGTGGGAGACCTGAAGCTGGTCATCAATGAGCCTAGCCGCCTGCCACTATTTGACGCCATCAGACCCCTGATCCCGCTGAAGCACCAGGTGGAGTACGACCAACTGACCCCCCGGCGCTCCAGGTACAGATGGTGCCACCAGGATAGAGGCAGGGGTGGGAGAGGTCACCGGGGAGGGACATCACTGGCTCCTCCCATGGCAGGAAGCTGAAGGAGGTGCGTCTGGACCGTCTGCACCCCGAAGGCCTGGGCCTCAGTGTTCGTGGGGGCCTCGAGTTTGGCTGCGGGCTCTTCATCTCCCACCTCATCAAAGGCGGTCAGGCTGACAGCGTTGGGCTCCAGGTGAGTGAGCAGAGTCCCGCGGAACAAGGGGTCAGGGCCTCGGCCTTGCTGCCTCCCCTCACAATGGGATCGCCTCGCCTTTCTGAGGCATTGGGGGAGGAAGAGGCCCACACATCCTGACAGATTTTCCTCAGGCCCATAGAAATCAGGCTGCGGGCAGCCGCCTGTTTTCTTCAGTCAAGCTGGGAACCTGGCTGCTGCAATCCCCCCCCCCTCCCCTACTTCCCAAAGGAGGAGCGTAGTTACCTCCTGGCACCTGAAGCTCTGGCCGTGTAGCCTTTCACCGGAAGGGAGAAGGAAATCCCACTGTAGTGTGGTGTTTGAGAGCATAGACCCCAGAGCCAGACTGTCCTGGCTTTGCAACTCATGAGCTATGGGACTATGAAGAAATTACTTAACCCCATGCCTCAGTTTTCTCATCTATAAAATGGGGATAACAATAGCATTCCCTACCTCATCGGGTTGTCATGAGGAGACAGTGGATTCATATCCTAAAGTACTAACAAAAGTGCCCAGCACATAGTGTTCGTTAAGTAAGCAGGGAGGGAGATTTAATGAACACCTGTTTTGTGCCAGGTGACGTGCTCACAACTGGTCCTCATGATATCATCCCCATTTTCCAGAGTTAACAGACTTGAGTAAAGTCACAGCCAGGATGTGGCCGAGTCAGGACCTGAACCCAGGTCTCCGGACTGCCAGGCCCAGGGATCTGTCTTCAGCACCCCAGGGTGCCTCTCCCTCGGGGTCCCACACCTCTGTGCCTGAGCAGAGATGGGCTGACCTCCAGATCTCGCTCCTGCTGGAGGAGCCCAGAGCTGGGTTTTCGTGCGTCCAGATAGAAGAGACCCTTCCAGCCCCCCCACCTCAAAGCTGCCAGCATGTTTGTTATCAGGCTGCCAAGACAGGGGCTTTGGGGGGCTCAAAGACTTACGGTACAAGAAGTGGGAGCGGACAGACATTGCTTTGTTCTAAATCCCTGTCTCACGGCTCGCCAGTGGCGGCTGAAATTTCAGCCACTTCATTACTCTTCTCCTGTGGGGCACATTTTCCAGCCCAGAAACACAGCCAGAGGAAAAAAAAAAAAAAAAAAAACCATAATGAGCTCCTCTCTCAGCATCGACAGAGGCCCTCTTTTTTTCCAGGGCGAGCTCTCCTACTAGGACAGGCATTTCTCAACGATGCCTATTGGGGCCATCAGGGCATTTTAATGCAACTCAGAAGTCTACCCTCCCACCTGTTTCTCAGGCTTATAAATTATCTTCTCTTTCTTGGGCTGCCGGGCTCATCTGTCCTTTGTGCCCCCGTCCCTCAGATCGTCATTTCATTGTGGCCTTTGCACAAAGGGCCTTTTGCACGGTTCTACGCTGGAGCGAGAGAGAGGAAAGCTGATACGGTAGCCTGAGCCCCAGGGGCTGTATGGGAATCATTCTGACTGGGGTCCCAAACAGGTTCCTTTTAGGAACAACACAGGGAACCTCACTCATAGGAGCTTGGGGACAACATCCGCATCCATTCACCTGTCTGAGGTTCATGTTTCTGGGAAGATCTCATGCCTGAGATCTGCAGACAGGAGAAGATTCTGGAAGGCAGGGGAGGGACATGTTCAGACACAACCTGGCTAGACTGAAGGACCTGCTGATTTGATCTGTTTTGTCCACCTACTGGATATAGTTTAGATTTTTTTTCAAGTGTGTCTTGTCTGAAGCTTTGCCCTCTGCTCTGCACAGGGCCGCCTACACTGTACCACATGCTCTGCAGTCCCGGGCTAGAGAATGATGCTGTGTGCCTTGGTTGTCCTAGCCGTAAAATGGACAGAGTAATCTCTGCCTTTCCTGAGGGACTTGAGGTCACTTGTGACAGGTGGCAGGAATCCAGAGAGGACAGGATGTAGGGAACTGCAGCCAGGCTTGGCCAGGTGCCCTCCCTCTCTGCTTCTAGATGCCCAAGAGACAAAACTTGTTGTCTGTAGGGGAGACCTGACTTCAAATCCCGGCAACACTGTTTACCAACCGGGTGACCTCAAGCAAATGACTTTTGTTTTTGTTTTGTTTTTTTTGTTTTTTTTTTTAAGATTTTATTTAGGGGCACCTGGGCGGCTCAGTGGTTGAGCGTCTGCCTGCCTTCGGCTTAGGCTGTGATCCCGGGGTCCTGGGATCGAGTTCCGCATTGGGCTCCCTGCATGGAGCCTGCTTCTCCCTCTGCCTGTGTCTCTGCCTTTTTTTTATTCATGAAAGAGAGAGAGAGAGAGAGGCAGAGACACAGGCAGAGGGAGAAGCAGGCTCCATGCAGGGAGCCCAATGCGGAACTCGATCCCAGGACCCCGGGATCACAGCCTAAGCCGAAGGCAGGCAGACGCTCAACCACTGAGCCGCCCAGGTGCCCTGAGCAAATCATTCTGTTCTCTGATTCTCAGTTTCCTCATTTGATTAACAGAAATAGAGTTGCTGTAAAATGTGGGTACAAGGAGCTAGCCTGGCCGCTCTCCTGACACGAGATGTCCCTAGAAACCTAGAGAGGTCTTTAGCAAGCCCGTCTCTCTGGTGTCTTTTTGAGTCCCTTGCCACTCTCATCAGGCCCCTAAGAGGACTGGGGTGTGTGGAGGTGTGTAAGGGAAACATTGAGGTGATAACATCGAAAAGGTGACTCTGTTGGGATGTTGAGAGGGTGGGAGTTGGCCTAGATGAACCCCTCACAGGCTGCGTGCCTGCCCAGCTCCCAGACCCCACAGAGTCAAGTTGTGTCCCCTACATGTACCAACAGGTCCCCAAAGGGACAGTACATGTGGTGTGAGTTAAGCTGCCGGTTGACTTGGCCTGGCCTCAAGCTGGAGAGGGGCACCCAGGATCCAGTCCCTGTTTTGCAGCTCAGGCTGCGTGACCTTAGATAACATCTTCTCCCTGGGCCACAGTTTCATCTGATAACTGAGGGTCCCTCTAGCCCTGCAGTTATTAAGTGAAGAGCTTCGGGACTGATCCCCAGAGCTAAGGCACCTGGAGGGACCTGCAGCAGCATCCAGCAGGGGATGAGCTCACCACAGCTCTGTATCCAGGGCTGGCCCTGCAGGCCCGTGAGCCCCTGTCTCTCCTGATCCAATGAGGCTTGATGTCCTGCAGAGAGAGCAGGAGTCTTTAGGGCTTGGACCCAACTAATGATAACAATAATGACCATTTATTGATTACTGATGGTATACCAGGTGCTGGCTGGCCTACATGTACAGGTAGGCCAGCACTTCTCGAAGCAACCAGAACATTTCCCCATTTTACAGATGAGAGGAACTGAGGTTCAGAAGGTTCAAGAGACTTGCACAAGGTCCTTTTTCCTCTTCTGGGGACAGCATCCATAGACATTCAGAATGATCCAGCATTTGACACACAGTTGTAGGCCATCCTATAGCACAGCCTTGAACAAAACTAGGCTGCTCTGAACCCCTGCTAATAGAATCATTTACCTTTAGACCAAGAAGAGTAGGAAAGCACCAAACTCTGCATGTGGCATGTGCTCAGGCCAGCTTTGAGGAGTTTGTGCTGTGACACCTACAGTTCTTTTTTTTTAAGATTATTTATTTATTTATTCAAGAGAGCAAGAGAGCGTGGGGAAGGAACAGAGGGGGAGGGACAGAGTCCTCACTAGGTGCAGAGCCCGATGTGGGGCTCGATCTCATGACCCTGAGATCATGACCTGAGCTGAAACCAAGAGTCAGACACTTAACCAAGTGCACCATCAGGGTGCCCAGGTACCTAGAGTTCTTAAAAGGTCTAAAATGAAGAAACACAGCAGCAGGGGTTATGGTGGTTCCATGTGTGCTGTGTGTTTGTTGACAGGATCAAGCATGCTTTCCCTATTGAAGAGCAGGAAATCATTGTGAAAGTCTTGAAGGCACAAGCACAGAATCAGAAACCTAAATAAATAATGAAGTTTTTTTTGAGTAATAAAAAAAATAAAAAATAAATAAAAAAAGAATTGCCCAAGACCATTCAGCTAATGAGAATAGAAGCAGGGTTTTGAAGCCAGGACATCTGACACCAAAGCCTTGTGTTTATTCACTGTTCTTTGCTCGCCCAGCATGGGGGTCAGAGGCCAGGGCTGTGGCTGAGTTAAAATGTCCACTGAGCTTCCACAGGGTGGGAAGAAAGAAACTGCATGTGTGTCAGTGATGCGAACTTGAATCAGGAATCATAGAAGTTCCCCGCCCTGACTCACTTACGGCGTTACAGTGATTAACAAAGACTGGGGAGCTTGCTCCTTGGGGCGGGGTGGGGCAAAGGCCAAGGAAGAGCTGCTTGAATCTAGGTGAAGGGGTGTCCTTTGCATGGGTTCCAGATCCTGATGGTGACCCAGTGGGGCAAAAGGGGCCCTGAAGGGGCACCCGGGTGGCTCAGTGGTTGAATGTCTGCCTTTGGCTCAGGTCATGATCCCAGAGTCCTGGGATTGAGTCCCACATCGGGCTCCCCACAGGGAGCCTGCTTCTCCCTCTGCCTGTCTCTCTCTCTCTCTCTCTCTCTCTGTCTCTCATGAATAAATAAATAAAATCTTTAAAAAGGGGGGCACTGAAATGAGGGCACAGAGTCCCGAGTTCTAGTTCCATTCTGCTGCCCACTCTCTGTGCCTTTCACCTCCCGTGTTGGTGCTCCCATCTGCAAAATGGGTCAGAAAGACTGCTTGGAAGTGTCACTACCATGGGATCCTTTAGACTAATGGAGAGTGCGTTGGTTATAACAAAGTACTAGGGTCCATGCCAAGGTTTCTTCTGAGGGAAGGTGTGGTCAGCGTCCCTCTTCCCGGAGAGCAGGCCCAGAGCATCTGGGGCAAGCCTGCCCAGCTGCCTGAGGCCCCCTCAACCTGGTGCCCATTCCCTCCGTCTGTGGCCAAGGTAGGGGATGAGATCGTGCGCATCAACGGATATTCCATCTCCTCCTGCACCCACGAGGAGGTCATCAACCTTATCAGGACCAAGAAGACTGTGTCCATCAAAGTGAGACGTGAGTGAGGCCAGAGGGCAGGGGGCACTCGAGGGGGGCATGGCTAGGGTGGGGTAGGCAGCGGGGTCCCTGGCTCCTGGGGGAGGAAGGGAGGGCATAGGAGCCGTGCTAACTGCCTTGCCTTTCTCCCACAGACATTGGCCTGATTCCTGTGAAGAGGTGAGCAGGACCCTCCTCTGCGATTCTTCCCTGTGGGCGCAGGGTCCTGGGATTGGCTGTGGGGTCCGGCGTCAGCCCGGCCAGCACTGCTTCTGGGCCAGAGGTGGCTGGAGGCTCCAGACGGGCAGATCTGGATTTGGAGCCTGGCTCCTCACACATCTCTCTCTAATGACTGCTCTTCTATTTCCCCTTCCCACCAGCTCTCCTGACGAACCCCTCAAATGGCAGTACGTGGATCAGTTTGTGTCAGAATCCGAGGTAAGGGTCAGGGCCACCTGTGCTGGGGTTTGGATGGGGTTGTCTTCAGGGAAGGGCAGCTAGTCCCAAAGGGAGGGTTGCCCCAGAGATGTGCATTCAGGAGCTTCAGACAGGCTCCGAGGGCATCCAGAAGGTCCCTGAGGGTGCTGGGCCCTCAGCCAGGTCCAGCTGGTGCAGACATACCCCCCAGGGATATATCAGTGAGCAGTCTCATGTGGGGATAGCGGTGCTTGCTCTAAAGGGCTTTGTGAAATCAAGAGCCTCTTGGACACCCAGTGACCCTTATCTCATACTTCCTCCAGGGTGGGCGGAGTACCCTGAGCTTCCCCGGCAGTCGGGAAAACAAGGAGAAGAAGGTCTTCATCAGCCTGGTGGGATCCCGGGGCCTTGGCTGCAGGTAGGTGGCAGGCCTGCCCTGAGGGTCACTCATGACTGAGAGACCCCAGTACACCCCTAAGCCCCTCCCCCTCTCTCACTGCTGCTTCTGAAGAGATGACACTTCTCGGCGCCTGATTTCTGAGCCTCACAACAGCCTTCCAAGGCCAGAGGGACAGTTTTAACAGGCCCATTTTACAGATGACGAAGCTGAAGCCCAAAAGCAGACCCACGTTCCTTTGGTGGGCTTCAGTCACTGCAAAAGGAGCCTGTCCGAGTGATGATCTCTGTTACGGTTCCCTGGTCATTTATTACCTTGTGGGCTTCCTTCAGTAGCAGCCAGGGAATTGCAAACAGGCATCAGGCCACGTGGGGTGGTCTTATTAAGCACACAGGTGCCACAGTTATAGATGCAGTTTCCAGCCCCTGCTCTGGCACCTATGAGCTCTAGAACCTTGGACTAGTCGCTTAGCCACTCTGAGCCTAGGATCCCCACAAAACTAGTTGTTGTGAGGACGGAGGAGATCACAGAAGTACCAGCTTCGTGCCTAGTAGGTAGTGAGCAGCTGTTAAACGTCAGCTGTTATTAAGTTTTTCAAATTATTCCCATCCACTCACATTTATTTAACACTTTTCTGCCAAGCATAAGTGGTATAAAGTCCCTCCTTCCTAAGAGATTACAAGATAGAATACAGTGAATGTGGAAGCCAGCCGCTGAAGAGCTACAGCGTAGAGTGGCAAGCGCTCTGCTGGAGTTGTGTTTTGCGTCAGAGATGGCAGATAGATCTCCCGTACTGTGCTATTTCTAATCAATTAGTGGTCGCGGCCTCAAGTACTATGGTTGGCCCTTGAACAACACAAGGGTCAGGGGCGCTGACCCCCTGCATCATCCCAAATCCATGTATAAACTTCTGACTCTCCCCAAATTTCACTAATAGTGTACTGTGGACTGGAAGCCTTACTGATAACATAAACAGTTGCTTAACACATCTTTTGTGTTTTACATATTATAAAAAGAAACTGTTGTTAAGAAAATCATAAGGAAGGGGCACCTGGACGGCTCAGTCAGTTAAGCACCTGCCTTCGGCTCAGATTGTGATCCTGGGATTCTGGGATTGAGCCCCGCATTGGGCTCCCTGCTCAGCTGGGGAGCCGGCTTCTCTTTCTCCTGCTGCCCTTCCCACTGCTTGTGCTCTTTCTCTCAAATAAATAAATAAAATCTTAAAAAAGAAAATCACGAGGAAGAGAAAATACATTTACAGTGCTATACTGTAAGAAATCCACATATAAGTGGACCCATGAAGTTCTAACCCGTGTTGTTCCAGGGTCACCTGTGCTTTGGAAAGAACTGTAAGGCTGTATCTAGATTTGATAGAAAAGAGTGCTGTGATCGATTAGTGATGCCTGCCACAGGTGTGAGAGGAGGAAATAATGGCACAAATGCCATTCTTAGTGTAGTATCTTAGGAGCGCTGAGGAGGGAGCAGCTAGCTGAGGCTTGGGAGAGACGAAGGAACTTGGTGAGAACCTTGTAGAAGAGATAGCATTTGAGTCTTAAGGAATGAATAGGGAAGTACTAGAAAGAGAGACGAAACGGCATGTGCCATATATTGGGTGAGGGATTGGATAGTGGGAATTACAAATATTTTTTTTGTGGCGGTTGCCACAGGGAAATGAGGCTGGACAGGTGAAGAATGGAGCACCACGGGTGCTGAGCCTCCTGGGTGACCTGGAGCCTCAGGGGCCAGAGCACAGGACATGCAGGCAGAGAGCACAGGACACTGACAATGAACAATGCTGCAGGGATGAGCGGAGCCTCACCTGATTTCCCATCTCTTCCACAGCATTTCCAGTGGGCCCGTCCAGAAACCCGGCATCTTTATCAGCCACGTGAAGCCTGGCTCCCTGTCTGCCGAGGTGGGGTTAGAGGTAAGTGACTCTGGCACGGCCCCAGTGGGGTAAGGGGTCAGACGATGATCACACAGCGACAGGGGCACGGGCCTTCCCACACAGCCCTCTCCCAGCAGCCACTGGCTATGATTCCTACCCGCCCCCAAGGAAAGCTTCACATTTGACCTTTCTACAGTCTTCTCCAGCTCCAAGAGCCTTTGCTCCTGAGCTTGGGAATGTAGTAATAATAAAGAATTGATGTTCACTGAGTGTTTCCTGGGTCGGACATTGTTCTAAGTCTTTAAAATTTGGAAGAACTCTGAGAATTAGGTAGTGTCATTATCCTCATTTTACAGATGGAGAAACTGAGACTTGGAGAGAGTATGTGATTTTTCACATCGTGTAATAAGTGATAATAAGATCACGTAATAAGTGTAATAGGGCTGGGATTCAAACCTAGGTGGTCTGAGGCCAGAGCCAGAGCTCTTACTCTCTACTCTGGACAAGTTACCTCCTGTTGCTATGCTTCAGTTTCCTCTCCTATAAAATGGGGGCATAGCCTTCCTTCTAGGGTCATTGTGTGGATTAATTCATTAAGCTAATTAATACATATACTTCAAACAGTGCCTGGCACATAGTAGGTGATTGATGGATGTTACCTGTTATACAATTTATTATCATGGCTCAAAACAGCCTCAGCTATATGAGAAACCAAAGGGCTCCTGTGTCTACAAGCTGATTTATGACATTTTTGAAGCAAATGTCATAAATTAAGCCAAAGGAATGAACCTCTAGTAGTATAATATTTGACCACTGATAAAAGAGACATGAGGTGGATGCACCTTGAGAGGATCCAATCAGAGCTTTCTAACTGCTGTGTTCATCAGGAAGAGTTGAGGTGCAGCCACTTGAAGGCTCAACATCTGACCCTGGCCACCAGGGGAAGCCCTTCGTGCAGATGAGTGGGCTTACAGATAGTGCAAACACGCTGAACCTTCTCCCTTTCTACACCAGGCAGGGGACCAGATTGTCGAAGTCAATGGCATCGACTTCTCCAACCTGGACCACAAGGAGGTGAGAGGTGGGGTGTTCAGCTACTGGTCGTTTTCACGTCTGCCCTCTACTTCTCGTGCCCCTCTCTCCCTGCCTCGGTCTGAGACCATCTGTGCTCTCTAGAGACCTTGACCGCCCTGATCTGTCAGGCTTCAGCCAACCGTCCGCTTTTCCCCCCAGGCCGTGAACGTGCTGAAGAGTAGCCGCAGCCTGACCATCTCCATTGTAGCTGGAGCTGTAAGTCCAGGATGACCCGATAGGGGGCCCTAAACTCTGACCTCCAGCCCCAGCCATTCAGACCCCTGATCTCTGCCACACACTCCCGGGAAAGGCCAGAGGGTCTCTATTCCTAAAGCTCTGAGAGAGCAGAGGGAGAGATCTCTGCCCAGCCAGGAGAAGCTTGCTCAGAGACGGCAGGAGCCACAGTGAAGACAACCTGCATCTTGGTCCCCAGGGCTGTGGCAGTGGGTACCCAGGTTCCTCCCCAGGAGACTGAGTAAGGGGCCTCTTTTCACTCCCTGAGGGCCGGGAGCTGTTCCTGACAGACCGGGAGCGGCTGGAGGAGGCACGGCAGCGTGAGCTGCAGCGGCAGGAGCTTCTCATGCAGAAGCGGCTGGCTATGGAGTCCAACAAGATCCTCCAGGAGCAGCAGGAGATGGAGCGACAGTAAGTGTGGCCAGCCGGGATGCTCCTCCCCGACCCTCCCTGCCCACTGAGTCCTGGGCCAGATTCATCCTGCCCCCCTGAGGCCTGTCTTCAGATCACATGGGTTCAGTGGTGGTCAGTGCAGCCATCCCTTGCTGCCAGACCACCAAGCTCTTCCCTGCAGCTGAGGAGAGCCCCTGAGTTCCAAAACCCATGAGTATGGAAGATGAGGATGCTATTAGCACTAAGTAGCTAACATTTGTTGAGTATCAGTCATGTGGCTGGTCTTGTGTCAGGGCCTTGTTCACGTTTTACTTAATTCCTACAATAGCTCGGGAAGATAGATGATATTCACCCATTTTACAGGTGAGGAGACTGAGAGGTCTTAACGCAGAGAGGGTAAACCACTTGTGAATAAAGGCACACATGGCTGAGCTGGGATTCATACCTGTCTGTGGTAATAAGGCCCCTCTTCCTGGAGCTGATCGAGATCATGGACTGAAAGAATAAATGGTGTGAGCCATTCACACACACACACACACACACACACACACACACAGTCAACTCCAGATACATTCTAAGAGTGTAAAAGGAATTTGGGAAAGGAAGGTGAACAGGATCTTCACCTCTTTTCTCCATCACAGAATGAGCCTGGAGAACCAGCCCTGGTGGTACCTCTGCCCATTGCCCTGGCCTTGGCCAGCAGCCCTGACTACATGGGGCCTAGGGTCCTCTTCCTGGAGGACCTCACTCCAGCCAGGCCCTGCCTGTCATCAGTCACTTTATCTAAGTGTTTGGAGGTAGACACATAGAGTGGGGCCTGTGTTGATCTGCCTCCCATCCCTGGCATCACAGAATCTCCGCTCAGCAGTGCCAGACAAAACCATACACGGGGCCCAGATTTTGTTGGACCTGTTTCTCCAGCATCCAAATCTGGTCCAGGCATCCTTGGATGGGAGCCTGGAAGAAAGATTTTAAACCTTTCTCAAATCAGGAATTGGCTCCAAGGAAGAGTTAACTTTTCTCGCATAGTCTCCAGCATGCCATCTTGGATGTTCTATGTCTCTTGCATAGACTCCAACATGCCATGAATTTGTGTTTCAGAAGGAAAAAGGAAATTGCCCAGAAGGCAGCAGAGGAGAATGAAAGATACCGGAAGGAGATGGAGCAGTGAGTGCCTGGGTTCCCATGCCTGCACACACGTGTCAGTGTGCAGACATGAGTGTGCTCTCGGGACTGTGGCCCGCCAGAGGCCACCTCCAGGCCCGGTTTGCCTGGCCCTCTTGTCCCCTGGTGGATCACCTTTATCTGTAGCCATTCCATAGTTCTAGTAAAGCCCATCGTGTTAGGGTAACTAGAAAGTGGTCTTGTAATTCCCAGGGTAACATTCACACTCGATGCAGATTACGACGATGAGTACCAGGGACTTTGTTTTCTTCAGCATAGCTAGAGCCACGTGACCTCTTCCCGGGCTGTTTAGGGTTTCCCAGGAGACAGAGGGCGGGCCTGTAAAAATCCTGACCCCAGTCACAGGCATGGGGATCTTATTTCAGGATTGTGGAAGAGGAGGAGAAGTTTAAGAAGCAGTGGGAAGAAGACTGGGGCTCAAAGGAACAGCTGCTCTCACCTAAAACCATCACCGCAGAGGTGCACCCAATACCCCTTCGCAAGCCTAAGTGTACGTATCATGTGCTGCGGGAGGGGGCTTCCTTTTGGGGCCTGGGGTTTGAGGAGTATGTAGAAAGAGATGCTGGTCTTCCTCCACTCACCACCACTTCCCCAGGTGAAGAGTCCGTGGCTCCTTGGGCTGCATCTTCTTCATAGAGGGGCAGCCATCTGCCGGGGCACTGGGATGGGTGGGATCTGTCTGCCCCCCTGTCCCTGGGAGCCTGCTGCCAGGCTCTCGCCCACAACATAGATTTAGGTAGGTGGACCTCTCCCCATGCCTTTGCGCTGCTGACCAGGGAATGGAGAGCTGTGGCAAAAGTGAGCTGCTCATGGGATCATCATCTCAGTTTGCTGGGTGTCATGTCCACATCCCACCTGATTCTGAGTCAGAGCGGGGTGCAACAGCAGCCAGAAAGAGGGGAAATGCTCATGTTGGAGAAAACTCTGGTGGTCCAGGGCTGATGCGTACTGTGGGGAGAGCTTACCTGAAGCGCCCCTACCACCTGCATCCCTGTGTGTAGGCTATGGTCATATCCCTTCAGGGATGGAGTCAGGAAGAGGACTGAGACCCCTCTGAGATCCAAACTGTGGCCATCCTGGGGCCTCAGCTCCCTCTGCCCTTCACCCCTCCTTTCTTCATCTATCCTGGGTTCTTACCTCCAATTTCAGGCCAGGCCTCCACCACCTGTTCCCCTGTCCACCTGTTCTCAACCCCAACTGGCAGGATGTCTTTTCAAGGGGCAGCTCACACCACCAGAGCAAAGTGGGGGCTCAGTCTTCATGCTTCTCCAGTTGGCTGGTGGTAGGAAGCCAAGTAAGGTAGCTTGGGGGCCATAGTAATCAGGAGTCCAGGATTCCAGATTGAGCCTTACTCTCACTTTACATGACAAAGGGCCAGTTCTACTGCGGCTGATTGTGCTCAGCTGACCTGGGAACCTGTAGATATGGGGTGAATCTATATACTTAAGAACCAAGATTCCCCATCTCTCCTGTGTCACAGCCATTCGGCATCTTGTGATGGGGTCTGGACAACTCTGGCCCCAACTTTGGATCATACCTGAGCCCTAGAGGGACGTCATCTTGCCAACACAGTCCACTTGGGTCAATGAAGAGGTTGGACAGGGCATCTGGGTGGTCCCATTTCACCCTCCCTGGGGCGAGGCAGATACCTGCCAGCACATTCCTTCCTGGCAGCAGGGTATGGTGTCATCTCAGGGTCCTCTCAGAAGGACAAAGCGAGCTCTCATCAGCCTCCTCCCTGACATTTGGTATTAGTTGAGGATGTGGCCAGAGCTAAATTCCTGGTGAATAATCTGTTTTAGACAGGGAGCTAATTTGCTCTTATGAGTGAAAGAGGAGCTTCAGAAGGAGAGAAATCGATTTTAATTGCTTCTCATGAAAGTAATCCTAGCCAATTTAGTACCTTTCTAGAAGTTGGGTCTTGGCTTCAGAGCAAACACATCCTCTCAGGAACTATAAAAAATAAAAACCCTTTCTCTAGCTAGCTATTTATTTAGTGCTTTTAAACCAAATCAATCTTCTTGAATAAAGGAGCAAGAACTTTCCCTTTGCTTGAAGATATAAATGTTTTCTGAGGAATGTGCAAAGCATGGGATTAATGCCCCAAGCCTGTCTGCCTGAGCTGGGGCAGCTGCTGCTCCCATCCATCCCCCATATGCACTGGCAATTCCATCTTGTTGAGAAATAAGTCAGGAGATGCAAGAAGGCCTCCGAGCCAGCTCCATTCTTGCCTCTCTCCCCATCCCTGGGAGGCTGGAACAGTCCATGTTGTGCTGGGCCACCAGGGACCAGGCCACTGCTGGCTCCTCCCTGGCCACTCTTTAGCTCTGGGGCCCAGTTAGCCAATAGGTTATACCTGACTCAGGGCTTTGTGCCCGTGAGAGGCAGGGGCACACGTTTTTGAGCAGACAGGAAAGAGTGTGGAGCATCTCTTGGCCTGAAAAAGGAAATCCCTCATCCTAACGATATGCATGGAACTGGCTGCTCCTCTCACCATCACTGTCCCAGGGGCAATGCCTGCCTCCCCATGGCCAACCCAGCAGAACCCCAACATTCTGCTGACCCAGGACAGATTGTCACAGAGGCCCCAGAAGAGCTCTCTTTACTCAAAGCAGTGAGGGAGAGGGATTAAGGATCCCAAAGTTGAAAGGAGCTTTGGGAGATGAAGAGGTTTAAATAAGATATTTCTAGGCTTTTCTCTCCATCAAGGACCCCGTCAATTAGCCTCTGCCCCCAACAGACCCCAGGGTTTAGAAGTTGAGATTTTTTTCCTATCAAACCATTCAGTAATCATTTGTCTTCCTATTGTTGTATTAAGGAGTCATTCTTGTTTGCAAGAAAGCATCAGTGTTCCACTGTTGAGTAAACACAAATTGAGCTGAAAGCAAAGGAACTTACAGCCTTTTCATAGATGAATGGGCAAGTCCTTCTAATTAATATCTGAAATATGAATAAGCAGCTCACAGCAGAGCCCTGCACTACCTTCCACAGTCCTAGGGAGGCCAAAGTCCGGGTTGGAAATCACTGGAATGGATGCTTTGCCATTCTCCACGTGATGTCAGAATTCACGTCTCTCCTCTACCCTTTGGAATCTCCTCACCTCCTTGGGGTCTCCAACCTGCCTACGTAGCTCCAACATCCCCCCGGGGACCCAGAGTTCCCAAGGCGGGAGGGAGCAACCAGTAGGGTCTGTTCTTCCACTGTAAGCACCACTCGCGTATAAGACTCAGATAGTCCCATCCTCTGTCCCTCACATCCCAAGTGTCAACTGAATGCCCTGCAAAAAGCTCCTCACTTGCCTGTCTGATCCAAGGCCCCTGGTTTTTTTTTTTTTTTTTTTTTTTTAAGATTTTGTTTATTTATTCATGAGAGACAGAGAGAGGCAGAGACACAGGCAGAGGGAGAAGCAGGCTCCCTGCGGGGAGCCTGATGTGGGACTCGATCCCAGATCCTGGGATCACCACCTGAGCTGAAGGCAGATGGATGCTCAACACTGAGCCACCCAGGCGTCCCATCCCCATCTTACAGACAGGAACTAAAGCTCCCGGGGTTGCAAGCCCTGCGTGCACCATCGCAGAGCCAGGCCGTCTTGCTCGGGGCACCTAAGCCTCGATCCTGCGCCTGACCTCACAGTTTCCAGAGAGGGAGCCGGCTAGAGGTCCTCAGGGGAAGCACCACTGGCCTCCCTGTCTCCTGAGTGCCTGTCGGTTCACCAGCCTCCTCTCTTTTCCTGGGTAGCCGATCAGGGAGTGGAGCCCGAGCTTGAGCCAGCAGACGACCCAGATGGAGGCACGGAGGAGCAGGGAGAGCAGGTTTGCCCCCCCGCTTTGCTTGCTCCCGGCCCGCTGCTCTGCTCCCCTGCGCACCGCCTCCTGCTGGCCCTGCAGACACGCGGCTCTGGGGACCCCCGGCTCTGGGCGGCCTGCACGACGGCCACCAGGGCACCGTGCGCAGCCCATGCGAGCCCAGCTTCATGCAACACCTCCAGACAGGACCGGGGCCAAGCTGAAACGTCCGCTGATGCGCACCAGAACTGCTGAGGCCGCGGTTCAGATATTTAAGGATTGCCCTGCCGGAGCCCAGGTCCTTCCTTTGCTGCTCTGGCCTCTCCCCCGGACTCCCTAGGTATCCCCAGATCCAGCAAGGAAGTGGGTAGTACTTGGTCCAGCAGAAGGTGTTCGAGATCCTGTTCTAGAACTCAGGCTGGTCAGGGTGGGTGATTCTCTAAGGGATCACTGCCGGCCCAGGGAGTTTGAGGTTCAAGGGGTTTCCCTGTCATGCTGTTGCCTGGGGAAAGCAAGGGGCAGGCGCCCTGGTGATCTGGCCTTAGTAGGGATCTGCTTTTCTGGGGGGGCAGATCTGCCCACTGCCACCTGCGCTGCCTTTCCCAGAGCCAACCCCGGTCATCGCCGCTTCCCTCAACATCGAAAGTGGGGCACGTGGCCCGCACTGTGACACAAGGCAGCTTTGTTCTGCGTGACAGCCGTTCCAGGCACAACCCCAGGCTTTCTTTTGTCTGGGGCCATTCCTTGGACAGAAGGATGAGACAGCAGGCAGGAGAGGCCCCATTCTCTTCTGGCAGGGCCCTGCGTTAGTTAGCAGGCTGCAGCTGTGGCTTGGAAAAAGCTCACCCTCCCGCAAGGGCGGTCTCCGATTTTCTGGCACCGGCTTCTGAAGCCAGCGCCCCCCGGGGAGAAGCAGTTGGTGGGGCCTACTAGGGAACCAGGGCCTCTCGCAGGCAGCGCGGGGCCCACCGTGGTACCCCACTGAGGCCAGGGGGGCAGAGGGTCAGCGCTCGGGCGCCGCTTGGCTGTGGGGGTTGCCAGTGCCACTTGTCAGCTCACAGCGCCCCGCGTTCCCTGAGATGCCAACTCCGGGCTGCTGCCTGCGGATGCTCCGGCTGAGCTGAACTGCGTCTCATCTCCTTGTTCTCTGTGTTCTCATAGCCTTTGGGTGGTTTTATCGTTATGATGGCAAGTTCCCGACCATCCGGAAGGTAGGTCGTGAGACTGAGTGCTGTGCCGCTTGCCACAGAGTTTGCTGTGGGTCTTGGCCTTTCCAAGAATCGTTGCTTTTCCTGTCAATCCTAAACGATGCAATCCGGCCTGTTCACTTGGAGGGGGACCCTGTCTGCACCTCCCTGGCCGTCTGACGTCAAATGGCAGGGCGCCGTCACAGAAGCGTTGTGGGGGGAAAGGATTCGTGGGGTGAGAGCTGCCCCAGTACCATCTGGCACCGCCCAGGAGGCACAGGGCAGGGGCAGGGCCACAGCAGGAAGCTTCCACTTTGTTCCTCTTGTCAACTAGAACCAGAGGGCCAAGACCAGAAGCCATGGACAGACAGAGTGAAATATCAGGTTGGGTGTCCACAGCACAGGTTACAAGACCAAGCGTGCCAGACACAGATTGGCTGCCAGGCAGGGATTTGCTGCCTCGAGTTGAGACTAAGAGCCACACCAATCATAACTCCTAGAAATATCTGCATGTGCCAGGGTAATGCATTTTCCTGGTCTCTGGGGCCTTGAATTTTCTCTCTAAACCTTATTACTGTATCTCCAGGCCCCATTAGGCTCTCGTCCTTTTTCTTGCTAAATCACTTTGGCATTTGATTATGAAAACGCCGCTGTTAATATCTGTAGATTGGATATTTGAGATGACTTGGCATTTGGAAATCGGGCATCAGCATAAATCTTGGTGAACTAATTTAGGTGTTATCACTCGACTGGGTCTTTCTCACAAAATATTGGCTCCCCAGAAACCAAAGCAGTGCAGCTAGCTGATCTTGATGATTATATAGCTTCTCCCTGCCTGTAAAACGGGAATATCTGATGTTCCAGAAACATCTATCCGCTTCCTCCAACACAGTAAAAAAATAGCCAGCAATACTATTTCTGACAGAGGTTAGCATCTTTACCTAGGCACACAAATCATGATTTATATGACATTGAATCAACTTAGGACAGAGCACCATGGGGGATTTTTTTTTTTTCTCCCTGCTATGGTCTCAGAAAGGATCCACTCTCATAAGACTGCCTTTTTCATCCTACAGCCTGACTCTGTGGCTTAGGATGTCTCATTGGGTTAGATATCTAATTCTCTATGCACCGTCTCCACTAGAACTCACCTAGAGAGGACAGTGCACGTGCACACACACACACACACACACACACACGCACACAGGATTTTGCTGGAAAAAAAAGTAATTAAAAGTAGATGGATAGGTAAAATCTTTTCCAGATACTAATAACCAGGCAAATGTAAGAGAACTAGCATCTCCTACACACACACACACACACACCTCCCACAGGAAATCCTGTAACTTAGAAATTGGTGTTGGTAAAGAAGCAGACCTGTTTCCCTCTATTCATTCCTTCAATATACCTGAATAGCTGGTATTTTTGTTTTCATTTCACTTCCAAAAGAGAGAAAGACTGCTTCTAGGTAAAGCAAGAGCACATCCAGCCCATGTGCCTTTCCTCCCAGACCGAAAGGACTATTTGCCATGAATTGAACTGACAGCTTAAACAGACAATAGAATCACATCCCTCGTGCTGGCTCTGAAAATCCATTGTCACTTTCTCTAGAGTCTGTGACACGGGTTGTCTCCCAGCAGCTAGTCCCCAGGTAGTACACGTGGCCATCTACAGCCATGATCACCAATGCACAAAATTTCCCTTATTTGAAAAGATAAAGATTCAATATCTTTTATTCCCAATCTGGCAGTAAGTCCCTCTGGGGCCCAAGGTCCCCTGGCCTGTAGCCCCACAGAGTCCGCATCAGAGCCTGAAGGGTGCATGGTTCTGACGAAGCTTCTCACTAAATCATGCAAACCAGCTCTACTAGCAGGAGCCCGCTGTCCCCCAGGGGAGGCGGATTCACACGCAACTGTACACTGGGCGCCAGTATGAGGTCAGTAGACAATGCTATGGAACAATTTAACCGCCTGCTTCAGTAAACAGGTGCTGCTTTCTTGGAAGAGGGACAGAAACTGTCATATCTGCCTGCCCCATCCACGAGCCCTGGCTCTAAAATCTTAGCACTGGTAGTTTTGAGGGGGTTTTGTTGTTAACTCATCGAATGGCCGTTCCTATCATGGTGGGCCCTGCGAGGAGTCATGCCCTTATTCTAGCAAGCTTCCGTTAGGCAGAATGTTTTTTGCCTCCTCTTGGGGGATATTGGGGTCTGATCTATAACACGATGGCAGGGTTCATCCATCAGCTGAGCCAACATGGTAGGCAAGGAACCAAGCAGGACTCTGAGGCAATGAGAATCATTTTCTCAAGGAGTTCATAGACTGCTCTGGGCGTGGGCCTCTATGCCCAAGATGGGAGACCATTTCCAAAGCACGTTGCCTATGCGTGGGAGTAGGGGTTGTGTTTGGGACGGGAGGCAGGATGACTCCTCATAGATCCATAACTGCACCCCCAAGCCTCTCCAGCTGGGGACAAAGTTTGGTGTCTAATGCTGAGCAACTCAATTCCTCATTCCTGCCCTTGGATGCTGGGATGATTCAAGAATCCTGAGAGAAGACTCCCAAAAAAGCTTGTTGGGGGTGGGGGTGAGCTCAGTGAGCAGGCTAATTTCCTCCCCCACCCCAGAGGAATACCCCAGAGTGTTGACTCTCTGCTGTGCCCTCTGCTGAGTGCTAGCTCTGTCCTCTGTGCCATGTGTGATGGGGCTGACCCTCCCTCCTGCCATGCCCCCAGCTGCTGCTAGCTCATCTGGGCACAGGAGAAAATACGTAGGACCTGGAAGACTTAGGTCCACATCCTGGCACCACCACTTGCTAGGTGTTTGACACTTGGCAAGGGACTTCACCTCTCTGAGTCTTGGCTCCCTCATCAAGAGAGTGAGGATGATACCTACATATAAGATAATCAGCATAAATTCCTTGGCACCTAGGCAGTCCTTAAACGTTAATTTTCTTCCTTCCTTACTCCTTGGCTTCCTTGCAACCCCATGGGAGAAGCAGCCAGGAAAGCAGGTTTTATGGGTCCAATGCCAACAGGGAAAAATAAGGAGTCTGTTTGCTTTGCATCTCTGATCCCCAAACCTTTTGAACCCTGAGAGTCTGTATAAGGCAGTTAGGCTATCCTTTTCCCCCTCCTCATCTCCTAGTCCTGTAGTTCCTGACTAATCCTCAGTTCAGGAGCCTAGTTCAGAGGGCCTCTATAGGATTAAATGGTCTGGAGCTTAAGCATCAGAGCAAAATCTGACATCCCTGGCTCTGAACTTTCAGGTCTGAGGCTGACTCCCACCTCTCACAGCTTAGGACAGAGGCTCTCTGCAAATGAGGCCTGCCAGGTCCCCCAGATTTTCTGTAGAATTTCCCAGGATGCATCTCTGTTACCTGAACATGAGACACCTTTCTTTCCAGTTGATGGAGAAGGCATGTACCCAGATACTAGGCCATAAATACTATGTATTTTATTTATATCGTGCTTTCATGTTTATAAAGCTCCTTTATAGATGTTGTTTTATTGGCTCTGATGGCAAGCCTATGGGGAAGGTAGTTCTGTTTTGAAGATGAGGTGAATCAGGCCCAGAGAGGTCAAAGAACTTAGCCAAGGTCACACAGCTAGCTAGTGAACTCATAAGCCAGTTCTTCTGGCTGGCACAAGGCATGTGTCTCCCACTCCACAGTTGGAAGCAGCCTTTTGCCTGCCCTAGACTGGAGGTCCAGTGCCCAGCACAGAGGGGCAGCGCTGGGGGAGGGGCTCACCACAGGGTGGTTTTCTGGCCTTGTCTGTGGACTGAATGCCCTGTTTGCTGTGCTGTGCCAGCCTCAACATGACCTTGTAACCCTTCTCATGTAAACACTGCCACATTTGCTCAGAAAGGAAAGGATAAGAAGAAAACCAAGTATGACAGCCTACAGGAGTTGAGAAAGAATAAGAAGGAACTAGAGTTTGAGCAAAAGCTTTACAAAGAGAAAGAGGAAATGCTGGAAAAGGAGAAACAACTGAAGATAAACCGGCTGGCCCAGGAGGTATGTGTCCTACTTACAGGCCAGGTGAGCATCCCAGGGACACAGTTTGGTTGTTCCCCACCATGCTCCTGGGGGGACCAGCTCGAGTTGTTTTCCCCAAGTGGAGTCCAAGGATGGAGTGAACCCTGCTCAGTCGGGAATGTGGGATCATCCCACCTGCCCAGGGTCATGGAGACTAGCTTCTGGCTTAGGTGTATATTTGGAACAGAGACTAGACTCCTCGCTCAGGTGTGGGTATGAGGCTAGCCTCTCTGCCCAGATTGTCACACTTAGGTTAGCCCCTTACACACCTGGCTAGAGGTTTAGTCTGCCCCCACCATCTCAGCCCCCGCAGAGTATGAGTCCAAGACTAGGCCTGTCCAGCCCAGGTGTGGCTCTGGAGTCTTTCTCCCTACTCAGGGTATGACTCCAAGGCTAACCCCTCTCTCTGCCTAGACTATAGAACTGAAGTTAGCCTTCCAGCCACCTATCATCAGGTCTAGGTCAGGTTGGCCCCTCTACCCAGGTTACGAGTCCAAGGCCAGATTTCTCCAACCTGCCTTGGCTCTGAGAGTATGGGTCTGATGCTCACCCTTTGTATAGGAGTGGTATCTGAGGCTGTTCCACAATTAATCAGGCAATGAGTCTGAAGCTGCTTCCGTCAACATAGGATATATCTGGGGTGCCTGGGTGGTTCAGTTGACTAGGCATCTGCCTTTGGCTTGGGTCATGATCTTGGGGTCCTGGGATCAAGCCCCATGTCGGGATCACTGCTCAGTGGGGAATTTGCTTCTCCCTCTGCCTGTCCCCACCATGCATGCTCTCGCTCGCTCTCTCTCTTACTTTCTCTCAAATAAATCTTTAAAAAAAAAAAAAGGATCTGAGGCTAGGCTTCTTTAACCTGGAAATGTACCTAAGGCTATCCCCTTTAAGACATGACACAAGCAATCATCCAGCATGGGTAATTCCTATTTCCTAGGTGAGTTAGGTGACCTTAACTCCCTAGCTATTAGAGATGTTATTATTGTTCTGCTTCTCTTTAATGCTCCCATGAATCAGAATGCCAAGCTGATTAGATTATAAAACCAGAGTAATCCTGGAAAATGTGAAGTGCATTAGGTCTGCCATTAGGAACGAATAAGCTACAACATTAAAAATAAAATCCAACTTGTACTTCTGAGGACAAGGCAGCCTGGAGGAGGGAAAAAGAGCAAAGTTAAACTTTTGGAATGTGCTAAGAGCCTAAAAAAGGATCATTCGTGGAAAATCACAAGAACCTCAGAGTTTGTGGGGACCCTGGAAGCCTAATCCCAGCTAGGTCCACACAATGCTACAAACGCCTCCTCTGATTTTGCCTACAAGTGCCTTTAGTCACCCTGATCCCCTAGCACCCTCTCCCTCTTGGTTTCCACCTCTTTTGGGGCCGGGTGGAACAAGCCGAGGTCTTTTCTGGAGGGTGGTGCACCCAACAGTACTTTTAAAAAGAAGTGGTTCTGTGCTACTGATATGAGTGCGCCACCCACATGGGACTCAGGTGTGCCCTCTGTCCTCTCCCTTTGCACTGTCCTTGGGTCCTAGGTGTCTGAGACAGAGCGAGAAGACCTTGAGGAATCGGAAAAGATTCAGTATTGGGTGGAAAGGCTATGTCAGACACGCCTTGAACAGATTTCCTCTGCTGATAATGAGATTTCAGAGGTAACAGAGCCCTTCTTTCCACATTAAGCCCTCCTGTTGCCTTTAGAATGACCCACTCTGGGGACAGTGGGAGGCAGAGTGGCCACTGGCAAGCTTCATTGTCCAGGGCCACCCCTACCAGCCCTCTCTGCCTTGCTCTCTTGAGGAGGGAGACACATCTATATTTCTGGGCTTATCTCTGGAGTCACCACCAAGTCCTAGCCCCTCTGAGATGGTCTGGGTTAGGTGTGTTGTCCTGGAGTAATTGCTAAGAGTGCCCCTTTCACTATCAAGTCTGTTCCAGTTTAGATGATAAACAGTATAGTCACCTTACATATCACCCACATGTGGCATAACTTGGGACCATCCTGCATTTGGGCGCTCCCTCCTGGCCACTTGGTTTGGGCTCACTGGAGCACCCAGGTAACAGAGAAGTGATACCCCATGATTCTGGTTTGTGGGTGGTGGGTCTCCAGCAGCAAAAGAAACAGAAAAGCATTACACTCAATGTATTGTGAAGTGGAGCAAGAGTCAGAAAATTACAGAACTTCCTTGTAACCTCCCAGATGACCACGGGGCCCCCGCCTCCCCCACCTTCGGTGTCTCCCCTGGCCCCACCCCTGAGACGCTTCGCAGGCGGGCTGCACCTCCACACCACTGACCTGGATGACATCCCCTTGGACATGTTCTACTATCCTCCCAAGACTCCCTCCGCCTTACCTGTGATGCCCCACCCTCCACCCTCCAACCCATCCCCCAAGATCCCTGCACCCCCTGTCCTTTCATCCTCAGGCCGTGTGAGTGCCTCATCTTCACCCTGGGTGCAACGCACTCCACCCCCCATTCCCATCCCTCCCCCACCATCTATTCCCACCCAAGACCTGACTCCTACCCGCCCGCTACCCTCGGCACTGGAAGAGGCACTGGGCAACCACCCCTTCCGTGCTGGGGACACAGGAAATCCAACAGAGGACTGGGAGGCAAAGAACCACAGTGGCAAGCCCACTAACTCCCCTGTTCCTGAACGGAGCTTCCCACCCACCCCCAAGGTACTGCCCCTGTTCTGCATGCTAGGCTGGGAGGCAGCCCATTTTCCAGGAATGAACTCCCATCCTGCATGTTGTGGCCACCCCGCATGTGTGTGGTTTCTGCTGGTTTTGAAGTACTATCCTGTCTGGTGAATTGCCTGGGATGCTTGTGGTGAGCTACTGGGGATCAATGTCTCTTGGTTTCTCTTTGGTCCTCTTGGCTAGTGTGGGCCGGTAGCATTCTAGGTAGTGCTTGCAAGGCTGTGCCAGTGAATCGCCAGAGCTCTGTGTCACAGCCAGTCACTTAATGATACAAGCTCAAGAAACCGTGAATATGGGAAATGAATCCCCGGGCTAACAGGAGAAAAGGAAGGGAGGAGGAGCAGTGGAGCAGTGTTAGGCTCCTTAAATGAAGTGATAACACTGTCCGGTGCAGTGTTAAGACATTACAGTGCCATTTTCTATGGAGTTAGCCAATTATATTGGCTTGAAGTATAATACCCAGAAGTTCTGGCCAACTTCCAGCTGCAGAAAAAATGAAGACGAAGAGTTCCTAGAAATCTCCAATTTACTATAAAAAGACGAGGGGGTTTTTTTCCCCTTAGATGTTAGGAGGCTGAACATTGATCCTTCTCAAAAAGACATACTTCTTATTAATCGTTCTTAATCTAAATCCTAAAGGCTGTTTTGGAAAAGGCAATCCCCAAGGAAGAAGATATGGAGCTTTGATCCCATGGGGGGACAAACAAAACACTGCTTCGGCAGTCATGGGGCCAGGCTCGTCAGAGTTAAAGGAGCTCATGTCAGCTGAGGGGGCAGTCAATAGTACCTCATCAGTTATTCTTATTAACCTTCCCTGCATGGATTTGAATCCCAGCATGAAGAACAGAATCAGCGTCTCAGAGCATTCAGGAGAGCTTGGGGGAAGGTGGGAATAAAGAAAGTGCCAGGTGCCAACAAGGCTGAGCTTCTGGGGACTCTCAGAGGGACTCCCTCTAGACCTCTGGTGGGTCCAGAGCCTTATAGCTCTAACAGAGAGAAGTCTGTGCGTTCCAGGGATGTCTTGTCCCAAGCCCAGCCAGGAGCAGGTTTACAGGGGGCTGAGATAGCCTGGCCCAGAGGGTCATATCCTTCTTGTGAGTCCCCACACCCCACGCAGATGGGCAGCAGCTTTTCCTCGACAAATTTGATTCAATAGTCATTGATTGAGCACCAGCCTTGGGTCTCTGTGTGAGGGGGAGAAGGGAGCAGTGGAGCAGTGCTGAAGGGGACACAGAGGAAATTGGCACCCCGTGCTTTCCAGGACTTGGCCATCTGAGGGATGAGCAGCTGAGCAGACACGATTCAGCTATAGAATGGCACAGGCCACCTGCTGTGGGAAGGATTCATTCTAACGGGAGGTTGAAGGCACCTCTGCAGAGTAGAGAGCTGATGAGCTGAGCCTTGAAGGATGACAATACATGAAGGATGGGAGGAAGGGCATGGAAGGTGCAGGGAACATAAAGACGGTGAGGAGGAACCACCTGGGTTTGAACCCTGGCTCTACCCCTGGCTGGCTGGATGACTTTGGGCATGCGTGACTTCACCTGTCTGAGCCTGTGGCTCTTCATGCATAAAATGGGAATGTTAATGGCCCCTACCTGTTAGGAGGATCAAATGAGTTAAGCCATGAACTCATTCGAAGTTAATACTTAGGAGAATGGCGGGCACATAGTAGGTGTTCAGCAGACAGTGACAGAACAGGATATAGGAAAATTTGGGTGAAGCTCAAAGATGAGATTGGAGGTAAATTCTGTAGGCTTTTGAGTCAGAATCAAGAATCCAAACAGGGTCCAGCTTTCTCGACTCCTCTAGGAATCACAAAATTCCCACTGTTAGTTCTCTATCAAAGCACAGGAAAGTCTCCTCCCAAAATTCCTCCCACACAAGGGGCCTCTGAAGAACTGGACCCAAATGTATTTGGTGATATCAAAGTCAGGGTTATTCCTGATTTGAGGGCCAGGGGGCTGCTGTTAGGTTAGCTTCATCCTGCCCATGTCAGCACTTTGGTCCTTGTACCACCGATCCTGCCCAACCCTCTCCTTGGGACTTCCTCCAGGAGCCAGAATCCATGTGGGCACATGTCTGCCTCTGCACATCATACCAGCCACCAGCAGGCCTCAGGTGATGGGAACAAACACTTGGTGCTGGCTTGGCACACATGCCTGCCACACCAGATCTGCCAGACAAAGGTTTTCAGGGCCGTATTTACCCCCCAGGCACCGTCCTGTGTGCCCAGCATACTACTAAGTCCTTCATTTATTCATTCAACGTGTTCATTGCGCACCTACGAGATGCCAGACACTACGTCTGGCTCTGGAGAACCACCTCAAAATGGGTAGCCCCGTCCCTGCCCAAACCATCTGGGGAGGACAAGAGATAAGTAAGCAGGAGACTGTCACCTATCTGGGGACAGATGGGGGAACACAGGTGCTGTGATGAGTTGGAGTGGAGAGGAAAACCTCAAAGAGGGCTTTCTGAAGGCAGTGACACCCAAGTTAAGACCTGAGCAGATAAAGTAGAGGGAGGAAAGAGCGTGTGCAAAAATCAAGACAAGAAAGGCTGGCTGAAGTTAGGCAGTGTGAGGAAGGTGAGGAGTGAGACACGGGGCCGCGGGGGAAGGTGGAGGAACTCATGAGGACCTTGTGGGTCAAGCCAAGAAGCTCAGCAGTCAGCGGGGACCCATGAAGAGTCTGGGCAGGGCTGTGATCCGATTCGATTTGTCTTGGCCAAGATGATGGAGCACATTAGAGCAAAGCAGACAGATTGCCTCAGCTCTCCCGGGTGCTGCTCTTACCGGTCCTCACCCCGTGTCCAGAGCCCCCGTGCCCACCCACCAGGGACAGCAGATGCTTTGTGTGCAGTCTGGGGAATGGAACCGTGGCCAGAAGAAATAGCCTTTACGGGGAGAGGAGGCTAGATGGCACCCACGGTCACTGATAGCGAGCCTTGAAAGCGTATCCTCTGAGTGACAGTGGCTGCTGGCACCCTCGTAACTAGGCTCTGGCTCAAGTCTCTGATTTCTTAGAGCCACCCAGGAGTTTCTGTGGCCTCAGAACACACTGGCCAATGGACTTCTTGTCTCTCCGCTGAGAATCACACCCCGAGCACCTCCAACAGGGTGAATGAACCAGGGGGGCTCACTCATGCCGTGAATTTGCATGTGCGTCCAAGTGCCCTGGTTAGCCTGGGCCACTCCCGCCACGACTTCACACGGGTTTCTCTTAAACTAACCCTTGTAGACATTTTGCCCAAGCCCTCAGCCTCCACGAGGCCCTGGCGTGTCTACTATCTCCAAACCGGTCATGGTCCACCAGGAGTCCAACTTCATCTACAGGCCAGCTGTGAAATCGGAGGTCCTGGTAAGCGCCCCGGGTCCCCTCCAGAGGAGCAGACTAGAGCTGTCTCCCCCGGCTTCTGCTGCCTCTGGAGGGAGAGTGAGGTGGGATACAGACTCACACTTGGTGCCCGCTCCTAACATCTCCTTGACCAAGAGATGAATCCATGTGGGCACCAAACAGGCTGGAGCTTCCTCTAGAAGTAATAATGGTAACAGCTCAGGTGTATCGTGAGCCTACGTGTGTCAGGATACTGAGGCTTAGAGGGGTAAGTCGGTCGCCCAAGGCAGGGCCACATCTTACCACTGACTCCAGAGTCTTTCAGGCCCCAAAGCTCAAGCTCTTACCTACATTGCCGTCTTACCAAACCTACAGGATTGCACTGGCCCCTGCCCCTGAGGCCTGGCGTGGCATGGTGCGGAACTCTCTCAGATGGGGGACTGGCCAAAGGGGAGCCACTCACTTTCTCCATCTCGCCCCCCACTCCTCACTGGCCTGGGAGTGTGGGGCATGGTCCTGGGGGAGCAGAAGGGTCTTCCTACCCCCAGTCACCTACGGCTGAGGGAGCCGAGACTCTACAACCCCACGTCCCAGAGGTGCCAGGCACGGATTGGCCTCCCACCCACAGTGGGAAGAGAGTCATGCCAGAATTTTTCTTCCCCTTTCAAGGAAACCCTATCCAAATGTCAGGTCAGGACAGCTAAGACACTTATTTTGAGCTTTTGCTGTCCTGTCAGGTCCCCAAAGAGCAAAGTTCATGCCCCTGTGACAACCTGCTGATGCATCCGTGTCGCGTTCTCTGGCCGGTGACAAGGGGTGGTGTCTGCTTGACTAGAACTGGGTGGCTGCTGTATCTGGGGGCGTCGGGCAGGCCTCTGGTGTAAGTCAGGCTGTGTCTATGTGGCGCGGGATGTTGGCAGGGCGGCCCCAGGCTGGCAGGCCCAGGGTCTGGCACCAGAGGGCGGACAAGACCAATTGGTAACGTCCAGCGTGAAACTTTTTTTTTTTTTTCCTGGCAGCCACAGGAGATGTTGAAGAGGATGGTGGTTTATCAGACAGCGTTCAGACAAGTAAAGCGATACCCGTCGTGTGTCTGTAGTCCTCCCTGCCACCCCTGTCCCTCCCACTCCGACTTCTCTCTGGGAGTGCAGTTGGCTCAGAGGTGGCCCCAGGTGCCATCATCCAGAGCCTCAGGGCAGAGCTGTGTCCCTGTTGCCTGCAGCCAGGAGTTGGGAAGGGTCTCATTTCCTTGGCTTATTAGACCTCATGCCGAAGCCGAGAAAGCAGCAGGATCCCTGGGGGCTCTGCTCTCCTGCTACTGTTTGTTCAAAGAGGAAGGGGGCAGAGGGAACCCGCAGAAGGTCACAGAGGCCGAGATGGGTCCTTGCCCCGGCCCTAGGAGAGAAGAGAGGGTGGCCTGAGGTGTCTCCCTGCCCCTTGCCTTGTCTTGTCCCCTGGAGGCAGATCACAGTGTTGCCTGGCACGGAACCAGCCAGGGAGAAAGAGGCAGTTCAGATCCTCCACCAGCCTGGGGTGCTCCTGGGCACAAGGATGTAGATGTCCTTCCTGGCCCATGAGTGGTATCAGGCACGCAGCCACTTATCTTCCCACCTCCTGGGGGCTTATGTTCACGGAGCCAGCTACTGGATTGGCTGTCTCACCACTGGTGAAAGAGATCCCAAGACAGAGAAAGATCTTGCAGCCAAGCTCACTGCTAACCCACCACCAGACCGCAGGCTGATTTGACTACAGGTGGAGCAACACGGAGGTGTCAACTTCACAGTGACACATAGGAGTTTGCAAAGGAGCCCAGAACTAGGGGGTGACAGGCGACAGCTAACCCTGTGCCATGCGCTATTTCTAAGTACTTTGTGTATATAAACTCATTTAATTCTTATAGCAGCCCTGGGGGGTCAGTAGATGAGAAACTGAAGCAGAGAGGTTAGGAAACGGACTGATGGTGTCACAGCTACCGTGAGACCCTGGATTTGCATCCAGGAGGTGAGGCTCCTACCCGGTAGGAGGTCAGGCTCCTACCCGGCCACCATCCCACCTGGCAAAGCATGAGATCATGAGATCATGATCATGAGATAGATGTTTAAGGCCATGTTGTTACGGACAGCCCTCCGAGAGAGAGGCTGGAAGTAAGGAGCCCAAGGACCCAGACTGGAAGTCAAAGTCTAGCTCCACTACCCAACGGCTGGGTGACCTTGGGCATGAATGTCACCTTCCTGGGCCTCAGTTTCTCCATCTGTTGGATGGAGGGTTGGGCTCCCTCTTCAAGGCTGACCACCTGCCGTGGCTTATAAGCCTATGTTCACAGGACACGAACACTTGTCATCATGCCCATCCTAAGAGCAGGTTCTCACAGGGAGGGAGAAGAGGAAGCCTATAGCCAGCACTGTCTGGTTTTCTAGAAGTAGTCAGGGCTCTCAGTGAAAGAGCATTAACTCTGTATCCTGCCTCGTGACTTCTGCCCATGGATTTGCTGCATCCCTTCCTCTGTCTGCTGCCCTGATGCCCCTAGACTGACCTGGGAGTGGCCTCTGAACGAGGCCAGCCTCCAAACTCCCAGGCTCCGTGGGGCTGATCCTGGGCGACAAAGCCTGGATGAGGAGGGAGGGCAGGCGGAGGCCCAGGGAGCCACCTGCTGATGTTCGGTCCTCGTCTTGTGCCCAGAGCTTCGTTGCTGTGTGCTGGGCATAGAGAAGGTGGTGGCCTCCCCCTGCTGCTGACCACAGGCCTCAGGGGACACTTGGTGTGGCCCAGGGAACTGGGTGCTGGGGATGGCTCTACTCAGTCCAGCAGGGCCTAGCTGGGACCCTGCCCCAGGGCTTCTGCTCTGCTCCCACCTGCCCTGGGGGACTAACAGAGGCTTTGCGGCCTAGGACTTGGCAGGCACGCCGCCCCCCCCCCCGGCTCCCGCTGTCTGGTTGGGTTCCTAGGAGGGCAGCGTGTGCTGGCTCTGCCCTCGCCCTCCTTACCACCTTGTTTCTGCATCCTGGGGATATTGTCCCCGCAGCCCTCACCAAGCCGGGTTCCCTGAGACAAGTCTCCTCCTTCATCCTCCCCCGACTGAGGTTCTGGGAGGCCTCTTACCTCCTAGATAGGTGCTACATTAGGACCAGTGCTGGGTACTGGGTGAGCACGGACGCCCCTGTTCCTCTGGGAGCCCGACATCCCTTTGCACCGCCCACGCCCTGCACCCCAGTCATCTCGCAGCGGGTTCCCCAGGGAGAGCTGCCTCTTGCACAGTGTTGCCCTTCTCCGGGGTCAAAGCACTGGGTGCAGAAAACCAGGCCTTCACCCCCAGAGCCTGGACCTGGCCTCGCACGAGCACTCGGAGGAGCTCAGGTAGGGCCTTCAGGACCCGAGGCTGCAGGCAGATGACAGCTCCGGCAAGGCCGCGGGCCGCTCAGACACCCGGACAGCAGCCGGCGCCCACCCCTGCCTCAACTACCCAGGGCCCGGGCTGGGCTCCGCAGATGCTTGCATAGCTTCCTGCTTCTCCCTGCGCAGGGGGCTCTGGCTCCTGGGGCTTCCAGCCTCCTCCCTGCTTCCCCCTCCAGGCCACACCTGGCCCCCTCCCCTCTCCCCTACATCTGACCCATTCATGCCTTTTTCCTCTGTCCTGAGCTTGTTTCCTGCAGCGACCCTCAGGGAACTCTACTCTGTGCCCTAACACACTCCCTTCGCTTCCAGGATTTCCGGAAATATGAGGAAGGCTTTGACCCCTACTCGATGGTGAGAGATCACTCTCCTCCCCAGGGCAGCAGTCCCGGGAATGTGGGGTCGAGGGGTGTGGTGTGTTCCGTGGTGGGGCAGGTGAGGAGCCCCAGGGAGCCCCAGCTGCTCTTTCCTGCAAAGGCGCCTTTCAAACCACATTCGAGTGTGAAACAGGACTGGAGTGTGTGTTGGGGCGCAGTGAGGGTGTAACAGCGGTCACACTGGCCAAGCACTGACTGTGTACCAGGTGCGTGTGGCTTGCTGGGTGCTTACAGGGCATGTCCTCACCCAGCCCTCACAATATTCTCAGAAAGAATGGATCTGGGATTTCTGTGGTCACCTGTGTGTGTGTGTGTGTCCAGGTGGCCCCTGTGAGGCCTGGGACCCCCAGGTGAAGACCGATGGGTGTGGGGCTGGGAAGGGTCCCCTTGGCCATGTACCCTGTGGGACCCCACCCTCATCCTCCAGGCAGACTCAAAGCTCCACACTGCCTGTTCCCTCTAGTTCACCCCGGAGCAGATCACAGGGAAGGATGTCCGGCTCCTGCGCATTAAGAAGGTACATGGGCACATGGAGGTCAGGCGGCCACCACCCTTCTCTGCCCCAGGCCCCTCCCATCTTGGTGCCCTGCCTCTACTCTGGAGATGACTCCTGAGTGACTCCTCAGGTCCCCACCCATCTACTCTCTCCCCCAAGGATGTCCCCTCCTGTGGTGGGAGCACACACTCAGGCCCCACTTAGTGTCCAGGCTCCCTTCCCTCCCTGATAGCGCTGTCATTGACCCCCATGGCTTCTCCTGCCCTCTTTGTAGCCCTGTCAGGAGGCTCCTGGGTACCCAGGTGTCCACAGGCTGTTGTCGTCTGCTTGGCTCTTGAAGGCCTGTTTTTGTCTAACCAGGAGGGATCGTTAGATCTGGCCCTGGAAGGCGGTGTGGACTCCCCGATCGGGAAGGTGGTCGTCTCGGCTGTGTATGAGGGGGGAGCTGCCGAGCGGCATGGTGAGTGGGGAACCAGCCATGCCCCAGTTTGGGGATGGTGCAGTGGTTGAACAGGGACCCCAGGAAAGCACACGGCTGCCCACTTGGAGTGGGCTGACCGACAGTTGCTCAAGAATGCCCCCCATCTGGATCTGCCCATCCACCTGCTGAGCCCACACGTTACCCATGGGCATATGATGGTGCCAGGACTATGGGCGTACAGCCCACCACACCCCACGCTGCCCTCTGCCCCTCCCCCCCATCCAGGGGTGAAAACATGCTCAGAATTGCCAGATTCCGGCTGTAACAGAGCAGTCTGCTAAGTGCTGACAGAGGGCTGGGGGCATGGAGGAAAGTTGTGGGACCTCGAGGGCCCCTAACCCACCAAGGGAAAGGGGGCCACCGGGAAGGCTCCCGACAAGCACCATACCTGAGCTGAGCCATAGAAGATAAGTCAATGTGAGCCTCGTGACGGTGGGCAAGAACTCTCCATGCAAAGGCAGGAGAGAGGGCATGAAACCTTCCCTGTCCTCTAAATAATAAGGGCCGACGGCCGTCAGGAACTCGCCATGTGCCAGGTGTGATTCTGAGCGCCTGCACCTCCTCTGTGTCTAAGGGGTTCACGTGTGCTACTAGGTCACTTAATCCTTGCGACAGCACCAAGAGCAGGTGCTGTTACCACTCTCATCTTACAGCTTAGGACACCGAGGCCATTCCGGGACCCACAGCCAGTTAGTGGTGGAGGCAGGACCTGAACCCAAGCACTCTGCTCATATTTTGCTTTACTTTTGCCTTAAACCTGCTCACCTGGCGAGACTGTCTGAGACTCCCCATTCGTGGTTTCTTCTTCCAAAGCTAGGAGCCTTTTCAGTACTCTGGGGTCTTTTGTGAGGAAATCCGTGGCCTCGAAGGGGGAGACTTGGGACCCTCAGCTTTCCAGGCCAGAGCAGGAGTCCCATGGTGCCAGGCTGTGGTCGGTCAGTAGGATGGAGGGCAGGTGAGCACCCGAGGCAGGAGGCGGAGTGACAGGGAGTCACCTGGTTGCTGGGCAGCCAGGCTTCTGTGAGCTCCAAAGGCCACAGAACTCGGCTGCCTGTGGCCCCGGTGAGCTCAGGCCTGCCTCTTGCAGCCACACTTTGAGCTGTCGCTTCAGCTGGGGAGGGGGGGCCACTCAGCTGGCAGCTGCCGTGGCCCAGGGCTGCCCTCCCAGTCCACACCCTCCTCCTCTTCTGTCCTCACTTCACGCCAGTGGAGAGAAAGACACCTGTCAGCTGGGTCTGGCAGGGAAGGAGGACCAGAATACTTTCCCGGGAGCCTCCCCTCCTTTCAAAGCCCCAGCCCAACCACTGCCTTATTGCTCCTGACGCTCCATCCTGAGTCCCTGCAAAAGGAAAAAGTGAGAGTCTCCTCTCCACAGGCCCACGGGCCAGAGGAAACTGCTGTCTACAGTCTGGCCCCACACTGCTTTGGACAAACCAGCAGCTGGTGACATTTTCTCCAAGAGCACACGTGCTTTAAGCCACTGCCACACCATCTTCAGTAACACACACTATGTTCCCGTGGCCTTCCTGCCAGCAAGACTTCTGGGTGATCTGTTTCAACGTAATGTAGAGAATGTGCTGTGGACACCAGAACTAAGAAAAAGTCCTTAAAAAGAACATTTTTAATAAGGTTCTGAAGTTGAAGATGTCTGAGAAACCAAGCACAATCTATGCACTTCTTGGAGGGCCACAATGCATGGTAGCATATTCAAGGCTCTGACAAGTCCTGCAGTGAGTAACTCTGCTTAACTTGTAACTTGGCTTTTCCCGAATTTATTAGACCACAGGTCAGCTTATCCAGGAAGACCTTTAACATCATTCACTTATTTGAGAACTATATCGAATTCCTGTTTTGTGCTAGGTATTATGGTAAGTGCTGTGGGAATGGTGATCAACCAAAGACAAGGTCCCTACTCTCATGGAGCTGAGAATCTGGTGGGAGAGACCATCCGTCAACAAATAGATGTAGGATTACAAATTGTGAAAATGCTCTGCAGGAAGAGACTGGGATACTTTGAGGGAACAATAGGAAAGACGTCAAGATTGGACGCAGGTCAGAGCAGTTCCCTCTGAGGAGGAGACGTTTCACCTGAGCCCTACAAGGAAAGAAGAAAGAGACGGGGACAGTTGGCCCAGCTGGAACAGCATGTGAAGGCTCTGGCGTGGGAAAGAGCCTGACGCAGACAGGAACAGCTCACAGAACTAGCTCATGTTTCTGATAACCTCATGGGCCCCTCAGGTCTGCCTCCCTCCGTGATAGCAGAGGCCCATACAAAGGTTAGGGCGGCAATGGTTTGTCACTGGTGTCCTGATTCTATTGAGTCGGGGTGAAGGAGTGTGGACGGGGTGGGTAGGAAATGCCCTTGAGTAACCTGGTGGATTGTTTTCCCCTCATGCCTTCCGAGCCCATCTCAGAATCCAGGAGTCAAGCTCCTTCTGTAGCCCTACAGTGGCCTCCTGTCCACCCCGCCTCCCACCGCCTTTGCCAAGTCCTGGGCCAGGCACGCGTCACATATGGCCCAGGTGACCAGCCAGCCTTATCTTTCTGCAGGTGGCATTGTGAAGGGGGATGAGGTCATGGCGATCAACGGCAAGATCGTGACGGACTACACCCTGGCTGAGGCTGAGGCCACCCTGCAGAAGGCCTGGAGTCAGGGGGTAAGAGCAAACCCCTTCCCGGCCTCCCTCCCCTGCTTGCCTCCCTGCTTTAAACCCTGGCCTCTGCAGCCAGGCCTTACAGTGAGGATGCCCCATCCCAGGGCGGGGATCCAGGGGCCAGGAAATTCTTAGGTGACATCCACATAACCCATCCAGCCAGTGGTCTCAATATGACACGATGGGATTCAGAAAAATAAATGTCAGTTCCTGACTTTGAGTCCAAAAAGCAAGTGGCACAAATATAGACTCCAGAAGACCAGGTATGGCAACCCATGCAAGAAAAAAGACTTAAGGTCTTCTCTAAGTGCACACTGATCAGGAATCAAAAATGCTGTGGCTACTAGAAAGCATTAATAGAACAAGTGCCCAAAATGGAGGAGGGTCTGGTGGTAGTCTGATCTGTGCTCATTAGCCACTTGGGTCAAGGCCACCACATAAGGTCTCCCAGGCTCTGCACTGCACAATCCGAGGGGATACCCTCCTATAGATTACAGTGTGGATAGTGCCCTCTCATGTTGTGCAATGCACAACCTGTGCAACTGTACGCAGGCAGCCGAGCCTGAGGTATTAAGTTCAGTGCCGAGGAAGCTGACCAGATGGGCCTGGGACCCACATGAAGGGATGTGGAGAAGAGAAGACTCACGGGTAACCTGATGACTGTCTTTGATTATCTGAAGGGCTGTATTAGGGTAGAGGGAGCAGAAGTGTTCTCTGTGTTTCTTGAGGGCAGAACTGGATTGGATGGAGGGAGTCCTGGGGTGAGCTTTCAGCTCAGTGTTAGAAGCTATTGCATGGGAGAGGGGCCCAGTGATATTTCACATACTTTTTATTGGGTACACCTAAGCCAAGGGTGGACAATGATAGATAAGCCAAGGATGGCAATGGTGCCATTGAGGGGATTCAAGTGTCAGGGTCAGAAAGCTAAGCCTGAAGTGCACCTAGAGAGCTTGTTACAAATACTATTTCTCAGGACCTACCCCAAATCTCCAGGAGCCAAGTCTGTGAGTCTAGAGTTTTAAGAAATCCCCCAGGTGATTCTGAGGTTGCTCCCTGGCCCTGGTCCACAGATCAGCATTTGGGAACTTAGTGTCTTTCAAGGGTCTGTAAATCTTGGTCTCTATGGTTGTGAAGCCCCAGAGACTAGAAGCTTCCCCAGAGCATGGGTCTGCACAATGAGGCCCATCCCCACCAGAAGGACCTCCAGCCCCACCGGGGCCGACCCCCCCAGCCAGCTGATCCTGAACCATGGTGCCCAGGAACGGGTACGGAGCGTCAAGGGAAGCCGTGCCACCAACCCCTGAGCATGTCCCTGAGTCACAGGCTTCTTCCCACAGGACTGGATCGACCTTGTTGTTGCTGTCTGTCCCCCCAAGGAGTACGACGATGAGCTGTAAGTATCTGCAGCACGTGGCCCTCTGCTTCCTCTCTGTCCTCCCCCAGAATCTTGGCCACCTTCTCCCAGACCGCCCTCAGCCCTCACCCAGCCTGAAGGATTGGTCCAAGCACACTGCTTCTCATAGTAATCGATCCTAGGAGCTCCCGGGCCAGAGAAAGCCTAGAATGAAGTCACTGTGTCACAGTGTCAGCATCATCAGGGCCGCCTCCAGGACTGCCTTGTCCGAATTCTTCTGTATATATGGGAAACTGGGGCCCAGAGACGGTCAAGGTCCCCGACCAAGTAAACGATGACGTTGGGACAGACTCGGGAGCTCTGGTTCTCTACCGGGGACTTCATCCCTGCACCATCATCAGCCAGTTCAAACATTCCCGTGTCATGTACTGTCTGGTAGTGCAGTCTGTCGTGCTGCGTCCCTAAGCAGCCAGGACCACAGCTTTGGCCCCATCCTGCAGGGTCTCCAGGGAGCCTTGGGCTGGTGTCCACCCTGCTCTGCGATGCCCTCTGTCTGTCTCTCCGTCTGTTTCATTCTGGTCTCTCTATCTGTATGGGTCTCTCTATCTCATTGCCTCTCTCTCTCTCTCTCTCCCTCCCCTGTCTCTCTGTCCTTTCCCTCTCTCCCTCTCCTGCATCTTCCCCATCAATCTCTCTCTCCTGTCTGCCCTAATCTCCATCCGTCTCCCTCTTCTCTCTTAACCTGCTCTTTTCCTGCTTTCTCGATTCCTGGCCTGAGTGGGTGCTCATCTGTCTTCGTTACCGTATATCCATTTCTCTTCTCTCTCTCTTTCTCTCTGTTGCTCCCTCTGCCTCTCCGGTGTCTGGCCTCCATCCTCATCACCTTCCTGCCACCCACACCCTTATTCCTCACCCCCCACCCCCCGGCTTGCCCGTGCCCACCTGCTTCCTCTGCCCCTCACGGACTGAGTTCTGGGCACAGCTGGGAGAAATCAAGATCTTATAGCAGCTAATTCTGGACCCAGGGCCTAGGCAGGACCCGAGGCAGGGGCAAGTAGAGGGAAAGGTCTGGTGGAGCTCTGCCTGGAAATAACCAAGCCCTGTTTTGTGTTTCCTGCTCTGCTCGGCGTATGTAGCTCTTCTCTTCCCTCTGCAGCCGAAAGCCCCCAGCCGGTCCGAAAGTTCCTTGAAGACCGTGCTCCCGTGCACAGACACGGCTTCCTCCTGCAGCTGGAGCCCAGCAGCCCCCCACGGTGAAGAGGCAGGCGGGCTGCAGGGCCCTGTCTGGCCATGCTGCATGGAGTGGCCGTCTGCTGCCCATGCTGGCAGGTTCTTTGGACTGGTGTCTGGAGGGCTGCACAGGGCACCACCCCGAAAGTGCCATCCAGGCCTGCTGTGGGCCACCCTGGAATTTTGTCCTACTCAAATACCCTCCTGCTCAGGGAAGGCAAGCGGAGCCCAGTCTGTAGCATGCTCGGGACCTGGTGTCCTGACTCACCGCTGCTTTGAGACCTGCCACGGGTCCCATGTGGCACCCATATGAGCAGGACAGAGCATGAGTACCATGGTCTGCTGGGCGCAGACAGTGCCTCAAACCAGCACGACGGGCTGAGTGAGCCCAGGGGAGTACGGCCTGGATCTCCCCCCAGGGGTATCCTCAGCAAAATGTGCCTCCCTTCCCCAGGAGCACCCCCACTCTGGGAGCCCCTGCTCCACCAGGCCCCTGTGCTTGGGCAGAGCCAGGGCAATTAAGAGGCAATGGAGCCTGGTCCAAAGAACCAGGGCTGGCCCATCAGGGTTGTTCGTGTCGTGTTGTGACTTGTCATGGCCTGAGCCCTGCTTGGACCAAGCTGTCCTCTGTGTCCTCTGTGCCTTCTCTCTCCTTTGGCTCCAGCTCCCAGGACAGTGTCCTCTGGGGGACACTGTGCAGCCCAGTTTGGGGATGTGTTTCCCATTCTGTGACAGGGTTATGCTCCTGGACAGAGCTGGCGGGTGGCCATGAACCGGTGTTTGGTGTGCCCTGCAGCCCACAGCTGGCAGTATCTGGGGCAGACCCAAGCCTGAACTTGTTGATTTCTCTGGTACAAGTTTCTCAAAACATTAGGGCCTCATGCTCCCGAGACACTTGACCTGCTATGCCGTGGCTCCCGGCATGGCCTCTCAATGACTCTATGTTTTCTGCCACTTGTCATTTGCTCCTTGGGAGGGACCCCAGACCCCCTGCCTCTGGTCCCCTCCTAGCTCATCCCACGCATCCCTTCTGCCATCCCCAGCCTCTTGCGTGCTGTGGCTCTGGCTGTTGTGTGGCTGCTTGAGACCTGCTTCGTGCTTCCAGGGAGGGTGTCCCCTGGGCCGAGCGTGTACCCACAAAGCCTGCACGTGTCTGCTCTGTTTCCTCTTCCCCGCAGGACCTTCTTCTAAAGTTCAGAAGGAGAAACCAAATTCACCCCAAGAAGCCGGCGAGGTCTGGACCCACCCTTCTGAACACAAAGCCTGGAACCGGCCTTGAGAGATGCCAGCGTGCGGGCACCCTGGAAACCTACAGCCAGCCCCCAAGGACTTCTGACTCCCATCACCCCCCAAGTAGGGCTGAGGAACACCGCGGGCCACCCCTCTGAAGGCCACCAGGGAGGGAGGAAGTAGGGCCCCTGGGATCCAGACAGTGACTTCTGTCTTCCACTCCTGTGAATTTGGTCTCTCCCAGCCCTGGGATCTCAAGCATTCAAGGGAATTCTCAAGAAATCAAGGGAATTCTCAAGAAATTAAGAGTTCTTCCATGAATTCTTATGGGACCTGACTCCTGGGTCTCTCTCGCCCTCCCTCTCCTCTCACTCCTGCTAATTGCTGCCACAAACCTTCCTCTGAACCCATTAACAAAATAAACTGCTTTCATTTCCAGCTTCCAGGAGTGAGTGTGGATTGGGGCAACAGATTCAAGACTGTCGAATAAAAAAACACAAGGTCGTGGCCCTTATCGAGAGTGGGAAACGGGACCCAGTGCTGGGATCCGGGTCTGACATGAAAGACATGATCAAATGGTCAGGGGCTGGGTTGGGGCAGAGGGCTGGGCAGCCAGAGATGTGCCGGTCTGGGCTTTGTGTCTCCTCAGAGAAGGATGGCAGGAAATGAAGCCATGGGACAGGGCTTTGCTCAGTTCCAGAAAGCACGGTTGAAGGCAGGAGCCCCAGAGAATTACCTCTAAGCATGGGATGCCCCAGATTCACTCACGGACAGCATGACCACAGCTGCTTCTCCTGAGTTCGCCAAGACAGGATGTGTGGGAGGAAGGGAGGGAGGGAAGTGCATGAAAATCCATCCAGTGGGACCTCATGGAAGGAGGCTAGGGCTTGAGGCAGGAGGGTGGAACCCAAGGGGCTGGTGGCTGATAAGTCAAGGCCCTCCTGGTTACAGGACAGATGCTCTCAGGCAAGCTCCAGGGAGGAGAGGAGTCATCAGGGTAGGTGTCTCATGGAACTCCAAGACTGGGAGATGGCACCCCAGGTCTCCTAAGACTTGGAAGTGAGGATGGGTCATGTCCCAGCCAACATAGCTGCTGAGGCAGCCGGGACTGTGGGCGGCGAGTGCTGCTAAATGGGAGGGGCAGAGAGAAAGAGAGAAACTGCTGGACTTTTTGATCTCAGTGGAGACAAAGCCACAATGACCTTCTGCTAGCTGGCTCCCAGAGACAGCAGCCACGCCGAGGAATTCTCCGTGTTTTCTTACCTAGCTCCTAACCTGGCTCTGGAGACAATTCCAAAATGAAGGTAAAAGGAGGGGGCTCCTATTTGTTGACACCTGCCACATGCTGGCACTGGGCTGGACACTGGTGTCTGCTGTTCCAAACTGATGACTGGAACTGGTGCACGCCCCCCCCACACGCACACAAGGAGCCTGGTGGGAACGGCCCCACCCCGATAGCACTGACTGTATGCCAGGTGCTGTTCTAAGCGCTAAGCTCATCTACGCCCCTTAGCTCTACGAGGAAGGTGCCACTGTTACCAACTCCAATTTATTAAGAGAAGATTGAGGCACAAAGAGGTTAAGTGAACTTTGCTAGGTCACAAGTGGAGAAGTAGTGGAGCCAGCACTCAAAAGCCAGGTGCTGGGACACCTGGGTGGCTTGGGGGTTGAGCATCTGCCTTCAGCTTAGGGTGTGATCCTGGGGTCCTGGGATCGAGTCCCACGTCAGGCTCCCTGCATGGAGCCTGTTTCTCCTTCTACCTGTGTCTCTGCCTCTCTCTGTGTCTCTCATGAATGAATGAATAAATAAATAAATAAATAAATAAATAAATAAATAAATAAATAAATCTTAAAGAAAAAAAAAATCCAGTGCTCTGGCTCCAGGGCCCATCCCCTTCTCCACTATATGCCATATGGGGCAGGGCAACCCTCACTGGAATGTCTTAAGTTCTAGATTGTTGGCAGAACAATTCTCCCACAACTGAAGAACAAATAGTGTTCTGCTGCTCAGTGACGGTTTCCTCCTCTTATGACCTGCAAATACTGCTGTTGAAGCCTTCAGCTTGCTGATGCCTGGAATCTCACCATTTCAAATTCACCTCCAACTATTCTTAGTTATTGGCACCTGAGAGTGAATGCGTTTAGCCGTGCTTATCAAGACTGGATGAGTGACACAATAAAGAGGGCTCTGAGCCCTTGGTTGGAGCAGAAGGGCAGGAAGGTGCACCCCTGGGCAATCAAGGAAATCAGTTCTCATGAATCATTGGAAAGTTGTTCCTGGGGCACCTGAGTGGCTCAGTGGTTGAGCATCTGCCTTTGGCTCAGGTCATGAACCTGGGGTTCTGGGATCGAGGGTCACATCAGGCTCCCTGCATGGAGCCTGCTTCTCCCTCTGCTTGTGTCTCTGCCTCTCTCTATGTGTCTCTCATGAATTAATAAATAAATAAAGTCTTTTTTTTTTTTAAAAAAAAAAAAAAGGAAAGTTGTTCCTTGTTGAATCCAAAGTCCATAGGGAGACCTGTCTCCCTGGCATTAACCAGGCACAAACACTGCAGGACTCCCGTGCACTCAGCCTGACCGCTCCTGATGTGGGAAGGTCCAGAGAATGCGTAGGGAGGTGGGGGCCTAAAGCAGCTTCTGACCTTCTGTGGGGGCCATGAGGAGCCCTGCTGAAGCCAGAGTCCACTGAGGGGACTGGCCCAGACATGAGAATCTGCATCAGTGCCCAGACTAAAACCCATCCAGGCCAAGGGCTGCCCCTGTGCTGTCCATTCCGTCCCACATGCATGGCCTTCATGGCTACTTCAATCCCGGGGCCCTAGCCAGCCAGCCAGCTACTAATAACTGATCAAATCTGGTCCACAAAGTGAACCCCGTTTGCCACCTTTGAATCTAACCCTTGTCATTGGGTATTTGGGAAAACAGACCAAGGAGGCAGTGACTTATCCAGGGACCCCTAAGTTGGCGGCAGAGCTTATTTCTATGCACTCTACAGTGGGAAGGAAAAAAAAAAAAAAAAACTAAAAAGGCTGGGAATTCAAGGATGCCTTTCAACTCTGAACTTTTGGCATTTTATCCATCTCCTTGAAGTTGCTTCCCACAGTGAGTCCCTGGGGATGCTGAGCTGGCTTTGAGCTTCTCACCTCTGCATCTGGAAGTCAGAGTAAAAGGGCCAAGTTTACAGCCCCTGTGCTTCCAAGACACCCCCTTTGGGCCTGTGCAGGGCTGGGAAGCTGGTTTTCACCCATTCCAGCCTAATTCCCCAGGCTGAGATTTGGATAAGAATCTGTTTCCAGAGCTAAAAGCCCTTTTCTCCCCCCTGTCCCTGGTATGACCCTTCCCAGCTCCCTGGGGCCCAGACTGGCGTGCCTCTGTGAGAACCGGAGGGAGCGGGAGTGATGCCCTGGGAAAGGCAGGTGGGGCTGGCATAGGGAGAGGGCAGAGGGCCAGAGAGCCTGCCACAACTGTCCTCCTCAGACCTAGGGTCTGCAGCCCAGGGGCCTAACCACCAGCCTCGGGAGGAATAAGATTGCTCCTAACGTCTAGGTGTTTACTACAGGTCAAGCGCTGTGCTGAACCCTAAGTGTGTAGTGACATTTAATCATTATAAGACGCTACTGGGGCGCCTGGATGGCTCAGTCAGTTAAACATCCGACTCTTAATTTTGTCTCTGGCCACCAGATCGTGATCTCAGGGTTGTGAGACTGAGCCCCACGTTGGACTCCTCGCTGAGCACAGAGTCTGCTTAAGACTCTCCACCTCCCTCTGCCACTCCTCTACTCGCACTCGCTGGTGCGTTCTCTCAAATAAATAAAAAAAAAAGACATTACTGGGGCACCTGGGTGGCTCAGTTGGTTAAGCACCTGCCTTCGGCTCAGGTCATGATCCAGGGTTCTGGGATCGAGTCCCACGTCGGGCTCCCTGTTCAGCGGGGAGCATAATTCTCCGTCTCCTGCTCCCCCTGTTTGTGCTCTCAATCTCTCTCTCAAATAAATAAAATCTTTTTTAAAAAGAGAGAGAGAGAGATTACTAAGAGGTAGACAATGATGTTATCTTCACTGAGGACACTGAGGCAGCAAGACTTAGACCACGTGCCTGAGGTTAAAAAGATATTAAATAGCAGAGCCAGGATGTGAGCTTGGCTCCGGAAGCCCATTTCACTAACCACCGTGCTATACCCCCTGAGGAGAGAGAAAGGACATACAGAATATGATTGTAGGAGCCTTAGGGAAAACTCCAGCCATAGAATCATTCCTCTGCCTCTGTCTCGTCCCTGCTTCACTGTGTCCCTCACAGTGCAGAGTGACCCAGCCAAACCTGGCTCCGCTTCAGACTCTTCACTGCTGTCCATGCTGTCCTTGGGACAGGCTCCAAACTCCTCTGCCCGGCAGTCAAAGTCCTACCGTACCTGACAATTTTTCCACTCTGGTCTTTTGCCAATCACTTCTTTCACTGCAGCCACACTGAACTATGGTTTCCGGAGCTTCCATGCTCTAGCACTTCTCTGTGTCTTTGCATGTTTTTCACTCAAGCATGTCCTCCTCGGGCCTTCATGAACCTCCATGCACCCTTCAAGGCTCAGGTTGACTGTAAAAGGGGAACACTGGGTCTGGCATGGAATGAGAGCTCAGTCAGTGTGGGGCTCCTGCCTCCTCTGGAGATGGGCCCTTTGGGTTATAAGTGATGGGAATCCGATTCAAGATGACCGCTTAAATGAAAAATCCAGGAGTATTTGATGTCCTGCGTGGCTGGACCAAGGGTTAAAAGCAGGGACATCAGGAATCTGTTAGGCCATCTGTAATTGTCAGGAGTCTCCAGAGAAACAGAGGGGAAGGGGAGGGTGATTTTTAGAGGAATTGGTGCACGCAATTGTGGGGCTTGGCAAGTCTAAAATCTGCAGGATAGGTCAACAGGCTGGAGACCCAGGGAAGAGTTGATGATGCAGCTCAAGTTCCAAAGCAGTCTGAAGGCAGGATTCACTCTTCCTCGTGGAATATCAGTCTTTCTATGAAGGCCTTCCACTGATTGGGTGAGGCTCACCCATGTTATGGAGGATAATCATCTTTATACAAATTTATGAATTTAAATGTTAATTTCATCTAAAAAATTCCCATACAGCAACATCCAGACATATTGAACCAGACACCTGGGTGCTGTGTGGCCTAGCCAAGTTGACTCATAGAATTACCCATCATGGAGCACCTGGGTGGCTCACTCCGTTAAGCATCTGCCTTTGGCTCAGGTCATGATCCCGAGTTCCAGGATTGAGCCCCACGAGGGGCTCCCTGCTCAGCAGGGAGCCTGCCTCTCCCTCTCCCTCTGCTTCTCCCCCTGCTCATGCTCCCTCTCGGTTTCTCTCATTCTTATATAAAGAAAATCTTTTTTTTAAATTACGTATCACACAATCTCTTGTCTTTACCCTCCTCTAATTGGCTACATTCTCAGATGGGTTCCTCCCTTATGATGCCAAGATACCCTCCAGCATTCAGAATGTATTACACCCAACATCAGTGTTGTACTATCCTAGCACACGCCTATCCTAATAGTCTCAGCTACATCCCGAGGTTTCCACTCTGGTTAGCTTGACTTGGTGGTAAGATCTCCCCTGATTGACTAGGCCTGGGTCACATGTTCACTCTGCACCCCTGGGGACTGGGTGAAGAGAAAAAGTGAGATCCAAAAGGAATATTGGGGGACCTTTGGGTGGCTCAGTGGTTGAGCATCTTCCTTTGGCTCAGGTCGTGATCCTGGGATCCTGGATGGAGTCCCACATCGGGCTCCCTGCATGGAGCCTGCTTCTCCCTCTGCTTGTGTCTCTGCCTCTCTCTCTCTCTCTCTCTCTCATGAATAAATAAATAAAATCTTTAAAAAAGGTGGGGAGATATTCAGCTGCTGTTACAGAAGGGGACATAGATCCAGGCAGGCACAAAGTAGTATCCACTAAGGTCCCCCAAACTCCTTCTCTCCCTGTGATCTACTCCAGGAGGAAGGAGTGGTTCAAGAGGCCAGCAGAACCCTCACCAGCTCCTGGCTTCCAGTGCTGACTTCCCAGCCCCCACTTGGGGACAAGAAATGGGGAAAAGAAGGGTCTGCTGTGACCACAGAACTCCTGAAAGCCAAGAAACAGACTCTCACACTTGCTTCCCAAATGTCCTGAGAAGTGGGAACTGTGTTTTATTTTAGCTTTACCTCCCTTCAACTATAAAATGGATATAAATAGTACCTACTCTACAGAATGTTAAGAATCAAAAGGGGAGCACCTGTGGGGCTCAGTCGGTTAAGTGTCTGCCTTCAGCTCAGGTCATGATCCCGGGGTCCTAGGATCAAAGCCCTGCATTGGGCTCCCTGCTTGGCAGGGAGGCCACTTCTCCCTCTCCCTCTGCTTGCCGCTCTCCCTGCTTGTTCTCTCTCTCTAACAAATAAATAAATAAATAAATAAATAAATAAATAAATAAATAAATAAATAAAATCCTAAAAAAAAAAAAGAATAGAAAGGAATATAGATAAGATGCTTAGAAACAGTTTTTGGATTCCAAGTTAACATCAACTTTTTAAAAATCTGGCACAGGTGTGATAGACGAGTGGCTTGGGGCCCATTTCACCTCTCAGAATGGGGCTTCCCAAAGGTGGGTTCCTTGTTCTTTACTCTGCTCCTGGGCCCCTCACACTTACAACTCTAGCAGCTGGGAGAGCTACCCGCCCCCCCCCCCCCCCCGCCCAGGTATGTTAAATGTAGAAAATCCTCCATGCACCTTCCCTTTCTAAGGAAGCAGCACTTACTCTTCCAGCAGGCCACCAGCTGAGTGTGTGTGTGTGTGTGTGTGTGTGTGTGCGCACCTGTGCGCATGTACACAGGTTGGGTTTTCAATATGCATCTTTATTAATTTCATCCTGAGTGTGCACATGAGCTATTCTATAACAGAGATAGATTTCCTATCAATTACCTGACAGTAAATGAAAAGTGCATTTGTGTCCCCTCCTTCTTGGCCCCAGACTTCACCCCAAGGTGATGTGATGAAAACCAGATGGAAAAAATCTCCTACATGAGTGGTGGGACACTCCATAGGCAAGGGATGCAAAGCAAGGGATTTTTTCCCACTTATATACCAGAGAGTTAGCCATGCCCCTGCCTTCCAGAAAAGGAAGGGGAGAAAAACTTATTTCTTTGAGAAGGGATGGAAAGGATCATTCTAAAGGATCATTCTGGAAAGGATGGATAGATGATTCTTCTTCTTCTTCTTCTTCTTCTTCTTCTTCTTCTTCTTCTTCTTCTTCCTCTTCTTCTTTGTGTGTGTGTGTGTGTGTCTTCTCTTTTTTATTTTATTTTTTAATTTTATTCATTTACTTGAGAGAGGTGGTTTTACATTTTACTTGAGAGCAAAAGAGAATGAGCATGAGCAGGGAGGAGTACAGGGAGAAGGAGAAGCTGACTCCCCTCCAAGGAGGGAGCCATAGCAGAGAGAGAGAGAGTACACAAGCTAGGGGGAGGGGCAGAGGCAGAAGGAGGCGAGGCAGGCTCCCTGCTCAGGGGAGGGACGCTTGATCCAGGACCCCGAGATCATGACCTGAGCCCAAGGCAGACAGCCAATAACTGAGCCACCCAGAGGCCCCTGTATCTTCTCTTTAAGATTCAGTTTCCTTGGGATCCCTGGGTGGCGCAGCGGTTTGGTGCCTGCCTTTGGCCCAGGGCGTGATCCTGGAGACCCGGGATCGAATCCCACATCGGGCTCCCAGTGCATGGAGTCTGCTTCTCCCTCTGCCTGTGTCTCTGCCTCTCTCTCTCTCTCTCTGACTATCATAAATAAATTTTAAAAAATAAAAAAAATAAAAAAAAGATTCAGTTTCCTTGACTGTAAAATGAGCAGGTTAACTCAGATGATCTACTAGTTCTGCAAGTAGGTAAGGGTTTGTATCACCCTAGACCTTTGGAATATACACACCTAGGGAGATGGAGCTCTAGTCTTCTGGCACCTTAGGGGTTTAACCTAGGTACCTGGTCCTCCTGGGGAGATAAGAGAAGTTTTATTATCCTTTCTAAAAATTGTGGAAAAATACACATAACATACAATTTACCATTTTAGTCATTTTAAGTGCACGGTTCAGTTATCCAATACGTGCACATTATTGTGCAACTATTGCCACTATCCACTTCCAGAACTCTTCTTTTCTGGTAGACACGAATCTCTGTGCCCATTAAAAAACTCTCCATTCACTCCTCCCTCAGCCCTTGGCAACCACAATTCTACTTTCTGTCTCTGTGAATTCAACTACTCTCGGTGCCTCACATAAGTGGAATCCTACAGTATATGCCTTTTATTTCACTTAGCATAATTTTCTCAAGGTTTACTCCTAGCGTGTGTCAGAATGTCCTTCCTTTTTAAGGCTGTATCCTACTCCATTGTGTGGATACATCACACTTTGCTTATCTGTTCACCTGTCCATGGGTGCTTGAGTTGCTTCCTCATTTGGCTCTTGTTAATAATGCTGCGATGAACAGGAGTGTACAAATATCTCTTTGAGACTATGTTTTCAATTATTTTGGACATATGCCCACAAGTAGAATCGCTGGATACATCTTATTATCCTTTCGGATAAAAGCAATTATCTGGACAAATGGCTACGGATCTAATTCTCAGGGGTTTGAAGGGCAAAGCACTTCCAGGGAAAGTGAAACAAAAGTTCCCTACCTTTATCTCGTATACACTTGCAAGTGTTGGGAGGGTAGGGCATTTTACAAGAGCACTGAGAAGTTGAAGGAATTGTGTTTCTCCCCAGTCCACACGCTGGTCACAGGTGGGCAGACAACAGAGCATCACTGGCAAGCAATGAAGGCAGTCACCTCAGAGGAAGCAGTTTCATCTCTCTCCCCATGTGCTGCAGAGCTGGCCACTCTGGCCACAGACTCTTCTTCTGTCACGGATGATCCTGAGACCGGGGGAGTCAGCTTAGGCTCTACTGAGCTGGTTTCAAGCCCCATCATTCCCTTGACAGATACCATGGAGCAAAATTCTACCGATGTGGCCCCAAACCCTCAGGACAGTCCATCAGACACCAACCCAGCAGCCACCTCACGCTTGCCGTTGCTAATTCAGGGCTTACAGATGGATTTAGAGAGTAGTTATAAACCCCAGCATTTCATTCTCCTTTTGAAGAAGTGATCTGAAGCTTTTCTCAGATTTTCAAAAGTATCTCTGACCCAAAAGAGGTGAAATCCACTCTCATAAAAGGGTGACAATGAAAATAAAAAACAAAAAGCTTAAAGGCAAGCTGTTAGAAATTTCCAAAAAATTGAACAGTGAGCTCCTTTGGTGTCAGCCCTGTATTCACTACTGTATCTCCAAGCAATTGGTAGGGTGCCTAGCACACAGTTATGTGTCCAATAAAGATATACCAACAAATGAATTAAGAATCTGTCAAAGACAAAGAAAATGCACCTCAATGATGTAATGTAAGTTGATGAGAAAGTTGAATTTAATTTATAGACATCAGGTTTTCACTTAGCTGAGCAAGCACACAGCTGTTATGTTCATGGGTAAACATTACCACTGATTGATTCGTTCGTTCATTCATCCACTTATTTATTCATTGATCAAATATTTATTGAGACTGAGCACCTGCTCTGTGCTAGAACCACATCTACATAAGACTCAGTCTCAGCTCTCAAGCAGCCCCCAGCCCAGTGTGGGAGACAACGGAGAATGAATCCTCACAGCACTGGGTGGTAAAACAATGACTGGGTCCATACAAAAGACTCAAGTGAGGGACCTTTAAGTGGCCCAGCTTGGAGGAGGCTCAGGGAAGGCTTTACCAAGGAAAGAACATTTGAGCCCAGTGCTGAAAGCTGAGAAGCAGGTAGTCAGCGGGTGAGGGAGCCTGTTTTTAGCTTCCATTGCCTGGTGCTGGACACACACAACAGGTGCTCCCTAACTGTGGCTTGTCAAATGAAGAGTGGCCATCTGTAGGAGCAGAATCTATGCTGGGAGCTCCTTAGCTGACAATTCCAGAGCACTAACAATCCAGCCCCCATTATGTTCCATGAGTCTTCTCAATGTGCCCAGGAAGACTCACTGGTTCACTCACTGCATCTGGAAAGTCTTATTCCAGCCTCCCAACAATTATGCACAATTATGCACTGATATCCCTCCCCAGCCAGACAGTCTCCCGGCTTCTTCACCTGTATAGGCTGGGCCATCCCTCAAGACCACCTTAACCCCCAGAGCTTCCTGCAGTCTGCATCTCCAAGGTCGGTCACCTTTTTTAAAAAAATAAATGTGTTTATCTTGTTTTCCCCAACCAGATTGTAAGCCCCTGAAGATAGGGGCAATCTGTTATTATTCTTTATCAGGAGACAATGTGGTAGAAAGCAATGATTCTCAAATGTTGCATACATCAGAATCACGTAGAAGACTGGCTAAAATAGATTTCTAAACTCTACTTGCCAGAATTTCAGATTTAGTAGATTTCTTTCTAACAAATTCCCAGGTGATGCTACTGGTCCGGGGACCATACTTTGAAAACCTTTGGTATGGGAACACGCAAATTCAAGACCCAACTGAACCTGAATTTCGATCTAGGCTACACATCTCCCTGGCTGTGTGACCCAGGGCAAGTCCCTTAGCCTCTCTGAGCCTCAATTCCCCAAGGACACAGTAATACTCACTTTGCAGAGTTACAAGGGAACCCAGGGGGCACCCAATAGATATCTAATAAATGTCTATTAATTTATTGGTTAATTGCCTCAGTTACTTGGGAAAGACCCAAGCATCCATTTTTCAGCCAGGTTATTTCTCCAAATTAGGGGAGCAAGCAACATTCTCCTCCTCAACCCTCTCCCATCAGGGGACTGACCAGCAGAAAAATTTGATTTGATTTCTCCAGCTCCAATGGAAAAGGTGATGCTTCTCTCCAAACCACCGGGCTCAGTTTTTTTAAACAAAACCTCTCCAGGCTCTATCTATCCTTTGCCCAAGCCCCAGATCACTTACATCATTAGATGACTATCTTCTCAAGGGCACACTTGGCTATCCAAAAAGCTTAAAATTAAATATATTCACCAGTTTGAATTTTTAATGTGCTCATTTTAGCTAAAAATAGATTTTGACTACGTGGAGGCATGAGAGGAGTACTTCAGCAATGTTTCCTTCAAGCAGGTAAATGTTAGCTGGTGGCTGTGAGTCTGTCTCATCCCCAACTCTTGGCCAGGTCATTCACTGCCCAAGCACCAGAGAGAAGGGTCTTTCCTCCTCCCTGATGGAATCACAGTGGCAAGCATACCCCACACAACTTCCGTTTGTGTGCTGCATCTCACCTGTGCACAAGGAAGTCAGCCATATGCATTAAATACAGGCACATGCTCAAGTGGCCAGGTAGAAATAGGGACTGTGGACTTGCTCTGCAGACACCACTGCCGTAGTCCCCATGCAGCCGCCCTGCACCCCCTTCCAACTAGATCACTTCCGACACCCTTTTATTGCCCTCCTTCTTTTTTTTTTTTAATTTTTATTTATTTATGATAGTCACAGAGAGAGAGAGAGAGAGAGGCAGAGACATAGGCAGAGGGAGAAGCAGGCTCCATGCACCGGGAGCCTGATGTGGGATTCGATCCCGGGTCTCCAGGATCACGCCCTGGGCCAAAGGCAGGCGCCAAACCGCTGCACCACCCAGGGATCCCTATTGCCCTCCTTCTTTACCCAACTCCTACTCCCACCTCACCCACTTCCCAGCAGAATGCTCCAAGTAGGAGCTGGGTTCTGCTATCTAATTTGCTGGGGGTCCTTGGGCAAGTGAGTTTCCTCTATTCTCACCTGTGTAATGAGAAAGTGACCACCTGCCTTAAAGAAGATGACAAGCCAGATAATGCAATAAAGAGTTTGGCACTCTGTTCTGGCCCGCTTACATTTTAGGTAGGAACTCAATCCATTATTAAAAATCAGTAAGTGTTGCAGAATTACTTACAGTAGCCAAGGCATGGAAACAACCTAAGTGTCCACCAAAGTATGAATGGATAGAGAAAATGTGTATATACATAATGGTATAACATTTGGGCATAAAAAAGAGGAAATCCTGCCCTTTGTGACAACCTGGATGAAACTTGAGGCCATCATGCTAAATTGTATAAGTCAGAGAAAGACAAGTGCTGTATGATCTCACTTACCTTTGGAATAAAAAAAAAAAGGAACTCATAGAAATAGAGAACACATTGGTGGTCACCAGAGGTAAGAGGTGGGAGGTGAGGGGTGAGGGGAGTGGGCGAAGGTGGTCAAAAGGTACAAACTGCCAGTTATGAGAAAAATTAGTTTGGGGGATGTAAGGTATAGCACAATGACTGTAGTTAACAGTACTGTGTCGTATATTTGAAAGTTGCTGGGAGAGTAGGTCCTAAAATTCTCATCACAAGGGAAAAAATTATAAGTATATGAGGTAATGGATATTAATTGAACTTACTAAGGTAATCATTTATATATATATGCCTATATATATACACACACACCTATACCTATATATACACAATACTTATATACATATAACTTATATATACACACAATCAACATATATATATAATCCTGCACTTTGTGATTATATATATATACACACACATAACCATTATATACTATATATAATCATTATGTTGCAAATTAAATGTATATAATATTGTGTCAATTATACCTCAATAAAACCGGGTTGGGGGAAAAAAAAAACCGGGTTGGGGAAGGCAGGGGTCAGAAATCAGTGTCTTGGGATTTGGAGCAAGAAGACCTCAGCTGATCTGAAGATGGAAGAACTTGACATGAGGTCTAGTGTGTGCCAGACTTTCTTAGACACATGACCCATGAGGAAGGGATTATCCTTCCTCATTTGTAGTTGAGGATCAGAGAGGCTGACTTGCCTCAGCTCAAGCCTGGTCAGGAGTAGATCTGGGCCCTGAACTTCCCCAGCAGAGTCTGGGTCCAGAAGCCTCTGCTCAGGGGGCAGGAGCTGAGATCCCTCTGGCGGGAGGGGAGGAAGCTGCGCCAGTTTGTCCAGCAGCACTCACCTCACCTGGCCTCAGCCCCAGCTCTGGCAGGGCCTCCAGGCCCAGGCAGCTGAGGCCTGCTGTGCCTGCTAGAGGCACCTGTCAGGGGCCAGGCTGTGCCAGAAAGAAGCGTTGTTTCTGGCTGAGCCCAGATGGCAGTTCTGGGGCAGTGTGGCCTCTGGTGGGGGCAGGGGCAAGCCAGCACACCTCATGGGATCCCTATGCAGCTCAAATGAAGTCAGTCCCATTTGTCACCAATGGAAGTTGTCTCCAAAGCAAATCACTGCAGGGTCATTTGCATGCCCACTTTACCTACCGAAAGAGGCCCCAGTCCGTGGAGTCCCTGGCACTCGAGTCCTCCCGTTCGATGCCAGTGATGGATGCGATGACTGAGCAGTTCCTTGGGTCTCTAATATACAGAAAAGGCAAAATGTGCAGATGGGCAGGGTTCCCCAAAGGTCTGTTCTTTGGGGCCTGCACTCCCTCCTCAGGAGATAAAATCTCAGGTACAGAAGAATCCTCAGCAACCCCAGCATCCCTTTGGAAAGTGGTTAGCAGCACAGTCTCTGAAGCCAAGCATAACTAGACTTAACTCCTATCTTTACCAATTCCCAGCTGTGTGATCTTGGGAAAAGATCCTGTGAGCCTCAGTTTTCTCTGCTAATAGTAACCACTAGGCAATTACTCTGATTTAAAACAGGTAAATTGTGTGGCACATACTAAGCACACTCAACAAATGTTGGTGAAACAAAAGGGGGACTATCTTATTCTCTTTCCTTATCCTCCCCTACCCCACTCGATCTGTCCAGAAAGACATCAGGTTTGAGAATGGTCAGCAGCTTGGGAAGAGAAATGCTTCAGAAGCCCTAAGTGGGTATGCAAGCTGGAAGCAAATGCTGTATTGCTCTGGAAAAAATGAGGAGCATGTTTTTTGGAAAAGCTGTGCAGAAGAACAGAAGAGGAGACATAAGATAGACACAAGGGAGAAGACTTTGGGGGGTGGGTAGAGAAATGATGGAATTTTACAAAGTTTCTTCTGTGAGGTATGCAAATCATTCTTTCCATCTCCCCATGGAAGGTCCAGTAAAGCCTCCTCTTCTACTCCATGCAATGAGGAGCTGGGTCTTTTGGGGGATGCAGTGAGAGAATGAGTTTGACTTTAAGGATATAGAGCAACCAGGCCATACACGGATTTGGTCTTCTGAGTTATGTTACTATAGTGAGTGTGATCCAAACTTCAGTGGGCAAGAACAAGAACCTTACCAAATTTCTTTTTCAAGCATCCCCCCACTCCCCGCCACTACAGCAGGCAGGCAGAAAATGTTAACATGGGACTTTCTTGAAGTCTCTTTCCCACCTTTCCAGTTATGTGGTGCCAAGAGACTCCGGGAGGCTCCATCCTGTTTCTGCAACGAACGCCCAAGCAAGTATGGCTGAGCTCCCCTGCCTCCTTTAGGCTGCTGGCCCTGCCCTGGGGCAAGGGAACCCTTCTTCAAAATCATCGTGGTATGGATTTTCTAGCAGGGTCTATAGGCTTTGCCTTGCTGGGTAGCTTCTGCTCCTCCTCCTCCCACCCCGATGGAGATGAAAGGGGACATGACTTTTCCCTCCCAGATTCTGGCCATGACAGTTTGTCTATAATTCGATTCTCTCTTTTAGTGATTTTTACCGGCTTCTAAGTTCCCCTGTAGACACAGGCTTTGACACACCTATTGTCTGCTTTCCACTTGGCCCCAGTTTCACAGTCACTTGCCTGGAGTGGGGAGGGTGGGGGCTGGTGGAGAAGACATCTTCTCTGGTCTGTACAGAGACACCTACTTTATTCTCCATACTCGCTGCATAGTATATGGATGATTCCATAATTTTTGTTTGTGTTTGTTTTTAATCAGCTCACGGTTGATTGGGGCTATTGAAAAGATTAATTTCTTGAAATATCACCTCACTCTATTGCATCACCATTATCATCCTGATGACCCCACCTGCCATGGCCACTGACACACTTGATTAGATAAAGACAGGGCACTGGAGCGTCTGGGTGGCTCGGTCAGTTAACTGTGCGACATTTGATTTGGGCTCAGGTCACCATCTCAGGGTCCTGGGATCAAGCTCCCCCTCAGGCTCCATTGTCAGTGGGGAATCTCTTGTGTGTGTGTGTGTGTCAAATAAATAAGTAAATAAATCTTAAAAAAAAAAAAAAAAAAGGACAGGGCACTATAGCCTGAATAACATTGGGGTTGGAAGGTACTTTTTTGGAAGGTTCTCGCCAAGGCTTCTCCTGAACAAAGGAGGGGAGGGGCCCTGCCTGCGGCCACACCCACCCAATAGATGCGCGGGCGCAAGAATTCAGGTCTCTGAAATCCATCCCAGGTTTCCCATTTTGCCAGGAGAAAGGCTGGGCGTCCTCGAAGGGGAAGACCTGCGCTCAGAGCAGCTCTGTGGGGTCTTTAATATTGAGACTCCTCCTGGAGTCCCCCCGCATCAGAAGCTTGCAGGCTGTTGGAAGTGGGAAAGCATGGACCCAGCGCCTCCCCACAGAGACATGTGTAGCTCTGTGTCTCCTGTTCTAGAAATAAATGGTTTCATGCTACACCGGCTGCTCCACATCTATGCCTTGGACATCTTTTCATGTGTACCGTCTCAGTATTCCACCGTATAAATAATACCATGGGCTTTGCTTGATTTGTTTTAACCAGCCCTCCACTGAGGAACACTCAAATTGTTTCCAAGATTATAATACACGAAGTCCTTCTGGGGCCTCCTAGTAAACTGGACTCCACACTTTCCAAAATAACCCTAGCACCTGCGTGGTGGGCAGTGTGATGAGTGTCCTCTCTATAAAGCTAGGTGCAGGAAGGTGGAATTTGGTCACAGTCACACAGCAGGTTTGTGCTGGAGATGGCAATCGTGATGCCGCATCCAGTCTCCAGAGCTGACACTCTTCGTCTCAGCCCATGATCCCTTAAGTCCTTTACACGTGGCTCCAGCTTGGGTTGAACGTGGCCTTTGGTTTATGTCAAATGGTCCAGAAGAGGAAAGTGTGTGGGTTGTGCCAAGCACTGCATGCCAAATGTCAAGGAAGGGACAGACCACTACATACTATTCATTGACTGAGGGTGTCCCATGTGGGGACCCCCAGAGGATGAAGTAGCCTGGACTATCTTCCTGGTTTACAAAGCTTATTTATACCTGTGATCTCATTTGACTCCTCTGGGGTGTATATTATTATCTTCCTCGTTTAGAAAGGAGGAAATGGATGCACAGAATAGTCACTTGTCCAACATCACACAAGAGCCAGGACTGGGGACTTGTTCTTTAAAAATACATATATTATCACCACTAAAAGGAAAAATAGCATTCCTGAAGGTGTGAAAAACTGAAATTGCAGCTACAAAAATAAAATGGCAGCCTCAGAGAAAGTTTGAAGAAAAAAAACTTGGAACAACAATAAAAACAATTTTTTTTTATCTTGTTAGGTGACCATGGGCACATCATCCCATCTCTGTGAACCATGGTCATCTAGGTCTTACAGAAAGAGAATGGTCGTAATAGTAATAATAACACGGCAACAGTAGCTAACATATACTGCGCTCTGCTCTCATGCAAAAGCCATTTCCATTTCTGAGCTTCCCCTGCAGACTTGCATTCAAACATACATATTTAATATGACTGTACTCGCAGGAAACACACAATTTTGTTTCCTGGTTTTTCACCTGGTATTATCTCATAAGTTTTTCCCACGTGGCTACATGGACCTTTTCAGAGGCTGTATCACCCAAATTAATGAACTGCTGCGGGTGTTGGACAATTGCTGCCACCAAGTTTTCACTATTTTGGTGCATACGGGAGGAAACGTCTTGCAGCTTCAGAGACGTTTCAGAAAGTCAGATTATCTGAGGCCTTTGGACCTCTGCTCTCCCCAGGCTGTTCCCCCAACCCCACCTGCCCTTTGCCAGGGTGCTCGGTTCTGCTCTCACCTCTCCCAGAGCCTGAGGCAGAACTGGGGCCTTGCCTGACAGCATCCTATAGAGTCTAGAGGACTCAAAGCGGCCTCAGAATGGACTCTGAGAAGCCAGAAAAGGGCTGAAAAGAGTTTTCCCTTGGTGGCCCCCAGCCCCTCCTGAGAACATGTGTATTTATTCTCCATATCCCTAACTCAGGGAATTCTTCTAAAACCCAACCTAAAATCCCATTTTTCCTCTTTCTTCTTAGGTCCTAAACTTTTTTTGGCCAAGGAGCTGTGAGAATCTTTCAAAGGTATGGGAATGCATTACATTGTCTTCATAATTTCACCAGGTCTTTCATCTCCCCAAGCCTGTTGGTATCAGGTTAAGGATACAGCTGAGGGTGACATTCGCTTTCTCCACCCCCCCTGGCGGCCTCCCTTGCTTTCCCTGGATTTAGTTCCCTAAGTGCCTCTTTTTCAGCCTTGGGCGTGGACCCATTCTACACATTCACCTGACAGTCGCTGGAATGTTTTGTTGTTGTTTTAAGATTCCATTTATTTTTTCATGAGAGAGAGAGAGAGAGGCAGAGACACAGGCAGAGGGAGAAGCAGGGTCCCCGCAGGGTCCCCGTGATGCGGAACTGGATCCCAGGTCCCCGGAATCACCACCTGAGCCAAAGGCAGACGCTCAACCCCTGGGTCACCCAAGCGGTCCCGTCGCTCAAATGTTCTAATGTCTAGATGCGCCCTGTGGGAGACGGGTGGGGCGTGAAGGCGCGGATCCGAGGAGCCGGGTTCAGTTGTGCTTCCCCCCGGCCCCCTCCCCCGGGCTGGCGGTGAGACCTCGGGTCAGCCGAGGGACCCCTCTGAGCCTCAACTGCCTCATCAGAACTGGGAGGAACCATCACCTGCGCTTAGCAGCC